>NC_137020.1:20379695-20522195 GCF_032717465.1 Coenobita brevimanus | reverse complement strand
TAGCTTGGGGGAACTCCATTTCTCCCATTTATTAAGAACTGACTTGAAAAATTTTGCGATACAGAATGTTAAAGCAACTGGACGATAGTTAGAAGGTTGGGAGTGGTCACCTTTCTTTGGGACTGGCTGAATGAGAGCAAACTTCCAGTAAGACGGAAAGGTACAAGTTGATAGACAAAGGTGAAAGAGTTTGCCTAGGGAGGGTGTAAACAGAGAAGCACAGTTCTTGAGAACAACAGGAGAGACTCCATCAGGTCCATATGCCTTGTTAGTATTGAGGCCTGTAATGGCAGAAAATACATCAGCTGAAGACATTTCAATGTCAGCCATGAGGAAGTCAGAGACGGGAAGTGATGGAGGAACAGCACCGGAATCATCTAAGGTGGAATTGGAGAAGGTCTGAGCTAAGAGATATGCTTTATCCGTAGAAGAAATAGCTACAGAACCATCAGAGTAGAAAAGAGGAGGGAAGGATGATGAGGTAAAGTTGTTAGAAAGGTTTTTGGCAAGTTAGAAAGAGCGAGAAGGATTCAAGTTGGAGAGTTGAGAGCATGTCGTATGGATGAAACTATTTTTAGCAGAGCGAAGAACAGACTTAGCACGATTCCAGGAAGAAACGTAAAAAAGATGTGATTCAGGGGTGAGTTGACTCTGATACCTTTTATAGGCCCTCTCCTTGTTGCAGACAGCATTAGAACAAGCGTGATTAAACCAAGGCTTTCTTGCATTTGTCAAGGGAAATGAGAAAGGATTCTATGCTTCCATGCCCAAGAGAATAACCTCCGTAATGCGCATGGCACACTCAGATGGCTCCCGGCCATGGAAGCAATAATCATTCCAAGGAAAATCAAAGAAGTACTGCCGGGGGGCCTCCCAATCTGCAGCTCCGAAGTGCCACAGACGACGTTTCTTCGGAGGGTCCACAGGCCGTACCAGAGCGATAGGACTGGTTAAGGTGATAAGGTTGTGATCGGAGGGGCCCAACAGAGAGAAATGATTAACAGTGTAAGCAGAAGGATTATTTGTAAGGAAGAGGTCAAGTATGTTGGAGCTCTCTCCAAGGCGGTCAGGGATACGGGTAGGGTGCTGTACAAGCTGCTCTAGGTCATTAAGGATAGAAAAGATGTAGGCTTGTTCACCAGGTGGATCAGTGGAAGGACAGAAGAGCCAAAGGTGGTGGTGGTGAACAGTGAAATCTCACACACCCAAACTCCTCTACCAATTGTCTCAATCTCTCCTCTGAATCAGCCACCAATGTAGTATCATCCACAAACAGCAGCCGATTGAGATTCCTCTCTCTACCATCAGCATTCACCAGGCTCAAATCTCCACCTAACATTCTCGCATTCACATGCCTTACAACACCATCCATATGAATATTAAACAACCAAGGTGACATCACACATCCCTGCTGCAGCCCCACTCTAATGAGAAAACAATCACTTACAGCATTTCCCACTCTTACACACTGTCTACTATTTACAAAAAAAAAAAAAAAAATCAGTTCTATCATACGCTTTCTCTAAATCCATGAACGCCCAAAACACATCCGTACCTTTCGCTAAATACTTTTCACACACCTGCCTTACAGCAAACACCTGGTCCACACATCCCTTCCCTCTCCTATAAGACATATTGCTCATCACCAGTCACTCCCTCTGTACCCTCTCTAACTCTCTTAATTAGCTCTCTCGCACACACCTTACCTACAACACTCAACAGACTTATACCACTAAAGCTAGTTCATTCATTCTTATCACCTTTACCTTTGCTAGTACATTCATACTTATCACCTTTACCTTTGCTAGTACATTCATACTTATCACCTTTACCTTTGCTAGTACATTCATACTTATCACCTTTAACTTTATGAAATAGAACTACACAAGCACTTGCCCAGTCAAATGACAACATACCGCTCACAAAACACACATTCAGCAATCTTACTAATCACCCAGCAAAAGTCGCTCCACCACATTTCAGGCATTCCACAGCACACCCATCCATACCTGCAGTTTTCCCTGCTTTCATCTCCTTTACTGCCTCCTGCACTTCCTCCTCGTGAGGAAAGAATCATTCAGCTCTCCCAACACATTTAATCCTTGCACCCTTCCGCCTGCCACAATCTCAGCCTCCCTTTCCTCCTCTACATTTAACAATCTTTCAAACTACTTCGACCATTTCTTCCTTACTGCATCTATCTCAATGTAAATCCTTCCATTCTCTGGTTTTACTCGCTCTTTCTTGCCAGATTCTCCCTTTCGCACCATTTTCACCTCCTTCCAAAACATATTCTTATTCTCTTGAAAATTCTCAGTCAACCGCCTACCCCACCTCTCATCTGCTGCCAATTTAGTATTGTACACACCCCTTCTCACCCTATTCCTCTTTTCCTTATATCTCTCATAATTATGACACCTCATCCTTCCTCTGTAGCCACACTTCATATGCATGTCTCTTCTCAGCCACAGCCATATTTACTTCCTCACACCGCCATTCACTTCCCTCTCTTACACAACCACTCACTCGTCTCACACCACACACGACCATAGCACTCTTAAACCACTTTCATTCCTCCTCCACACTGCCATTTTCCTGATCGTTCACTGCGTTCCACTCATCTCTCAACTTCTGATACTCTATCATTTTCTCTCTTTTATCCAACTCACCCACTTTCAAAACCTCCCTGCCACATCTAACTCTCCTACCTCTCGCCCAGCTCATACCTACTCTCAACTTTCCCTCCACCAGGTAGTGGTCAGACCTACCTCCCCCTTCCCTATCAAAACTCTCACATCCAACAATCTTTCTCTTACATTCTCGGACAGAACCATATAGTCCATCAATGCTCTATCAACAACCCTGCCACCCTCCTGTCTCACCCAAGAATACATACATATACCTTTCTTCTCAAACAAAGTATTTCCAATCACACTCTCTCGCTCATCACGCACCCCTATCGTTCTTTCCCCATTTTCATTTCTTCCAGGCACACCCTGCAAACCAACTGCACCATCAACTGATACATTTCCCACTCTAGCATTCAGATCTCCCATTATTACCACATTCACATTTGCTCCAAAACACTGCAGACATTCATCATCATTCCATAAAGACTCCCGTTCTTTTGCATCCTTTTAGTTACCAGGCCTATATGCACTTATAATTCACATCCAAATTTCGCTTTCACCCACATTAGTATCGATGACACATCCTTTCACTTAATTACACACTGCCGCATTTCCAGGCTCATTAACAAGGTCACACCTTCTCTCGCCCTTCCTCTATCAACACCTGACATCCTTCCATTCACACTTCCAAACTCACCTTTCACTTTCATATTTGTTTCACTCAAAGCTAACACATCCAACTTTCTTCTCACAAACATTTTCCCAATCTCCTCCCATTTAGCTTGAATCCATGCACATTCATAGACCCAGTCTTAAGGGGACGGGGATAACTCAATGCCCCTTCCCTTTTGATTCCCTGTCTCATTGTAGGAAACAAATAAACAGAGGATGGGGTCCCTAGTCCCCTCACCCCGACCCTTTTAGTTGCCTTTAACGACACGCAGGGAATACCGTGGCAGAATTCTTCCTAACACAACCTGGCCACAGAGTTGTAGTACCACCCCATAGTCCAGCCAGATTGTCCCCCCTCCACAGGGGTGAGGGGCACAATATCTATCTATCTATATAGTGTGTGTGTGTGTGTGTGTGTGTGTGTGTGTGTGTAATTCACCGGGTCGGTCAGGATCACTTGATGTCGTGATGGTCAGCTTTTACCCTCCCGGAAGGGAGCTGAGAGCTCATATAGTCCGATCTAAGGGCAAGGCTGTGACCTTCACACACGCACACACCCGTCCCCTTGCTCAAGGGGGACAGTAACCACCCACTTCGTCAGTGAAACTTTTCGCAACCTGAGCGAGGCGCGAACTCCCGTCCATCAGTTGGCAAGCGGGAACGTTACCACTGCACCAGCGAGCGGTGTGAGTGTGTGTGTGTGTGTGTGTGTGTGTGTTTTCCCAGGGGAACCACCTTCTAGTGGTGGGGGGGTTTGTGTACTCCGCAAATATAGTGGATCATACCAGCGAGGGGCTGTCCCTACCAGCCTCAGTAGCAAGAGAATGTTACCCATGCTGGAGAGGCCATCAATGAGGGGTCAAACTTAGTGTTCCCAGCCCCACTGCCTTCTGAATTACCCTCGCATGGGTTAAGGCTACGAGAGTAATCCTCAAACAAAAAAGCCGTGAATGCAGCCCCACAGAAAGAGGGGCTCGACAGACAAAACTCCTGTCAGAATTCTGCAACCCTTACCAGTACATGCTCATCACGATTCATCATGCCACTACCACAGGCTAAGAAAGACCATGTTATGTGATGGTAAAAACTACAGACCTTCACCATCACATCAAATGTAGTCATTGTGCAAGCCCTCTGCTGCATTCACCAATTTCATCTTTTCACCATATTGTAAACGCCCATGGCGACGAGATAGGGTGATTGTGACAGGTCAGAGATGTGGCTGGAAGTCTCTAGCTCGAGTTCTGCCTTTGGTGGGGCTGGCCCAGAGGTTTCAGGTATGCTGGCATAGGAGCAAGTCATGCCTTCGGCAGCATCCAGTGCGACTAAGTAGGTGGAAACAGACACCCAGCTACTAACCCCTGACGAGCAAAGGTTTAGAAGAGGTAACCTAAACATTTGATGTTCTGCATCACCTGGACAGATAACCACGTCTGTCAAGCTGTCTCACACTGTAGTCGAAAAACCACAAGAATCCCTCTGACTCATGCTACCTGGAATATATTCAATTTGCTTGATACTCACCGACATTCGACGATGCTGTAGTACTGCCCTTATTGCCCCTAAACTGAAAAGATATAAAACTGACATTGTTGCCTCGTCTGAGACTCCCTTACAGAAGCAGGAAAAGAATATTCCTATTTCTGAAGGGGATACTCAAACTCAAACAATGTAAAAAAGAAGCCATAGTATTGGCATTACAGTCTCAAGCACCCTGCCTAAATGCAACACTCATCAGTGCCTATACCCCACCGCTTGACTCAGAGGGCACTGTCAAAGATTCCTTTTATAATTCTCTGGAAGCTACCATTCGTTCAATACAAAATAATGGCAAGCTCGTCCTGCTTGGAGATTAAATTGACTGAATAAGGAAAGGTAATTGCCTTTGGCAAAGGGATGATAGCCTGCCATGGTGTTTGGTAAATTGAACACTATACTTATGCTCAGAACACAGTCTGGTAATCACAAACACCGTTTTTCAACTTAATAAACACAAGACCACTTGGATATACCCACAATTTAGACAATGGCACCCAATTGACTATGTCATTGTAAGACAGCAAGACCGAATGGAAGTTCTTACAACCCACCCTATAAGAAGTGCTGAGTGCTTAATAGAGTATAAACTTATACTCACCAAGCTAAAATCAGTCATACACCCTCAAATGTGCCACAAAGTATCCTCGAAAAAACTAAACTGTGGTATAATCAAGGATGCAACTGATGGAAGTACCTTCCACAGCACTATTACAGACAAGCTTTCTCAATCCTCTCCACTTGACCTAAACAACAATGCAACAAACCAAGATGCAGAGTGGCTGAACATTAAGACACAGTTTCAATGCACTGCACAAGAAACCCTAGGCTTTTCCACTCGCCACCATAAAGACTGGTTTGATGGAAATGCTGAGGTAATACATGCCTTCTTGCAATGAAGAACCAAGCACATGACAACTGGTTGGCTTATCCTAGCTATTTGACCCTTAAATCTGAATTCCATGATCTCAGAAGTGAAACACAGAGAAAACTGCTTGACATGGACAATAAATGGTGGATGGACTGGGCGAGCAAAATAGCAGCAAAGACTGGCTGATATGAATGACAAACGTGGGTTGTACAAGTCCATAAGAACCATCTCTGAGCCAACCAAACAAAACATACGCATAGCCCTTATTAAATCAGGCGAATGAGCACTTTAGAGACAAGCCAGCTCCTCGATAACATTCCAAATACTCCTTAACCCGTCGCATCCCGGCAGATTTTTCACCAATGACCACCCCAATCCTGACAATTTTTTTTTTTTTTTTGGGGGGGGGGGCTAAAACCTCCGCTTTTTATGAGAAACATCGAAAATTCAGAGAGAATGTGCTCACCTAAGCTTAGTTTTTTTTTTTTTTAGGTTCTTTTTTTACCATTCAGTACAAGCCCGAACACTCTGTGGAACACTGTCCCTGAAGGCCAAGCAGGGAGGGGTGCATGATGAAAACAAAATCGGTATCACAGGGCATAGAAGGTACGGAAGGAAGTATTATTACAAGCACAATAATGAACAAAGGCATACAATGATACATACATGGTACAAAGTTAGCACAGTAATTACCATTAAATGTTTTGATATGAGTGAAGCGGTACATAGAGACACACGTATGTACATGCATATGCAGAGGGAGGCACATATGCACACATACATATACGTAGATATCTATACATACTGTATATGTATATAATCATGCACATGTAGCAACAGACATACTGCATGTACAGGATAGGTACGTATGTATAAAGATATGGGTATGGATACAGGCATGCATACTGTACATATACATATGCAACATGCACATATATATGATATATTCATATATACATAGACAGGGAGACATATATATACATATACACCCTAAGTAGAGACATACAGTATACATAGTCACATACACAGGTGAATAGATAGAGAAAGAGAAAAAAACAGGATATGCATTATAAAATAACCTCTTGATTCAAAATCCCAGCACTAGGACACTGCATGCACATGCATCTGATGTGTGCGCGTGTGCGTGGACAACACATACACACACACACACACACACACACACACACACACACACACACACACACACACACACACACACACACACACATACCTAAATGCCCAATCATTGTCCTAGTGTCAGAGCATTACAATGAAAGGAAGTCGGGGTGAACAGTGAGAATGTCTTCGAGTACATGAAGATGTGTGATGAAGTATGTACACAAAGCAGAAATCATGAGTCCAGGGGGTATGAAGGGGGCAATAACTGGGCAGGTAACGATATGATGTGATAATGCTTCATCCATTGAATTGTGACAGAGTTTACATGGCCTGTTGGCGGTCGGTCGTCCGGTGATTTCTCCTGAGGAGCGATACACCAGGCGAATGCGGGTGATGGCCACATCACAGCGGAGGGTGTGGGTGGGGTACTTGCCACAGGAGTGTCTAATGCCACGGTAGGTGTCATAGTGTTGGGTGGGACGTTCAGCATCGGTACGCAGGGCTAGGTCCTCCCTGGACTCCTCGAGAAGGATTCTCCTGACAACTGTCATGGACACAAGGAGGCGGATGGCAGCTAGGGGGAGGTTGCAAGCAGCTCAGGCCAGGCGATTTGCCTGGTCGTGGCAGATGTGACCAACATGAGCTAGGATCCCAATAAAAGAAACCCTGTGACCAAGAGCATGAGCCTGATGAAGGCAAGAGTAGAGGGGCGTCGGGGGGGGGGGGGTTGCGAAGTAAGACAAGGGCAGCTTGGGAATCGCTGATGATTAGACCTTGTAGGTGACGAGAGATACGGAAGTCAAGGGCAGAGTGTACAGCAGATAGTTCACAGTGGGTACTGCTGACCTAGTTGGGAAGGCAATTGAGGGTGGAGAAGACAGGGGATGTAGAGTTAGTAAAGGCAATGCATGCAGCTCCCACCTGGTCGTTAGCGAGGACAGAACCGTCAGGGTAGACGTGAACAGGAGGGGAAGGGTAGGTGCGGGCTATGGAGTGAAGGGTTTCAGTGATGAAAAGATGTGAGGGGATGGGTAAGCGATCAGAAACAGTGGCAGAAGATATGTTGCGCACAGCAGGAGTTGTACATCTCCAAGTAGGGGGCAAAGTGTCAGTAGGGATGGAAGTGACAAGATCAGCACAGGTGCTGGCAGGATCATGGCCAGAAAGCTGGAGAGGACAGTTGAGTGCTGAACGAATTCGTTTTAGCCAGAATGCCAGGCCTGGTACGTGAGTATGCCAGATCCGATGTAGGTGAGTGGAATCTGAGAGAATGTCAACCATTCGGGAGGAAAAGGATGAAGCAAGAGACGGAAATGAGGTCAGACACTGTGTGGCAAAGCATATGAATGCGATCGGTGATGGGACATAGACTGAGTTCATGGAGCATGTTAACTACTCTGGCAGACCTGGGGCAGCGAAGAATGAGGCGCATCGCCCGATTTTGTACCACTTCAAGTGGTCAGAGCTGTGCTGGGGGGACAAGGGAGAGAGGGATAGCATGATAATCAAGAAGGGAGCGAATATATAACAGGTAAAATGATCGAGCAACGGGGATGCTGACCCCACGCGAGTCACAAGTAAGTGTGTCAAGGAGTTTAAGTCTGTGGTAAAAGCAGGTGCAGATAGTGGAAACATACTGGGACGGGTTAAAGAAAGAAGAAAGGGGAATTCCGAGATATGTATAATCCTCCATTACCTTAAGATGAAAGCCGAGGAGGGTTATAGTTGTGCAAGTAAGCCTATGAGTGAGGGATCGTGTAAACAGTTTGGTTTTGGCAGTGTTGATAATCAACCCACAAGCAGATGCAACCTGGCCAAACTTAACTAGGAGACGTTGGAGAGTGATGGGAGGGGGTGAGAGGATGCAGATGTCATCAGCATAGGTAAGGATCAGAGAGGAATCAGGGATAGGACCTAAAAGACGGAGGAGTCTATTCATGAGAAGATTGAAGAGAAAGGGGCTAAGTACCCAACCCTGAGGTGTGCCCAAGACTGAAGGGTCGATAATCACTAACCGCCCCACAAAACAGAACCCGAGAGTGACGATGAGACAGGTAACCTTCCAACCAGCAGAACAGGCGGCCAGATACACCCAGGTGGGCACGCTTGTCAAGGATGACGTCACGGTTTGCAATGTCGAATGCAGCTTTGAGGTCAGTGAAGGCTGTACAGGAGGAGGATGTGATGTGAGTGAGTAATTCTGCAAGGCAATGTTGTGTCCTTGGGCCTGGGAGGAAACGAAAAAGATGAGGAAAGAGCTGCTCCTGGAGAAGATCGTGGAGCCTTGCTAAAAGAATTCTCTTGAGGACTTTGCAGATCAGGGAAATGGGACGGAAATCAGAGGAATTAGGCTTAGGGATGGGGATGATGGTGCTACGGGTCCAGTCTGCAGGGAGACTACCTTCAGAAGGACTCAGGTTGAACAGTGAGAGTAGGGGATTATCAGGGACTTGAGCGATGAGTCTGAGTGTGCCGTAGGTGATCCCGTCATCACCCAGGGCAGTTGCTGTGCCTTGCAATAGTGCAAGGCACAACTCCTCACCGGTGATGGGGTGATCATCGAGGGGAGAGGGAGTGGAGCGAGCCTCTGCAATATGTGCTAGCCTGTTTCCACTAGCAGCCAAGAGGCGAGCTTTGATGGGGGGAGGCAGGGATGTCAGCTGAGATTGGGTGGACCATTACTCAACTAGGTTGTTGGCATATTCCACAGGATTGTGGTGGAGAGGAGGGGAAGGGGACTCACGTGACTGAACAACTTTATTAACAAGCCGCCAAGCCTTAGATTAAGGAGTGTGTTCGTTAATATGCTGCAGAAAGTCATGCCAATACTCCTGGCAAACACAGTGTTTAAGGTCACAGGAGGACCTGGCTGCAGTGAGATAGGAATGGAAGTTGTCAGCTGTGGTCAGCATGGAACACGGCCGCTGCTCGCTGCACTTCCTTCTCACTGTCATGTGGACAGTGATCCCTTACCCTCTCCCCAGCCTGGCGAGCAGAGGTTTTCGTATGATTAACTTGCAGCACATAATGATCATAGAAGGTTTGTACTACGGTAACTAGGGAGGTGTATAGGTCAGATGATGTGGTGAACGAATGACTGGCAAACCAGGTGGTTAACATGTCTTTGAAAGTGGGTTGCAGCAGAATAAGGATATTAATCATTTTCCTGACATGGCGGTGCTGGGAGTGTAGTTTGGGAATGAAATATGTGGCAAGGATCGCATTGTGGTCGAAGATAAGAGTAGGGACAATGTCAACAGTGAGAGCATGTACCATGTTGCTACCAAGGACGAGATCGAGATAGCCTCCCCCAACATGAGTGGGATGAGGCGTAGGGAATGAATGCAGATGATGGTTTTTGGCAAAGTCATGGAGACGATGACCAGCAGGAGAAGCACGGGAACTGCCAAATGACGGATGAGGGGCATTATAATCGTCCGGGTAAAAGATAGGTTAGGAGTCCCGGGTAGGTAAAGTGGAGGGGTCACCCCCAGTTGGACTGAGATAGAAGTTGCATCATTAACAGTGAGGCGAAATTAGTGAAAAAGGGAGGAGTGAGAAGAGGCAGGTGATTTGGTAATAAGGGTGTGAGGAATACAGTGACAAATGTATGTAACCAGGCCTTGGCCAGAGTGGGTATGATAGCAGTGGTATCCTTGAAGCCTGGGTGGGGGTCTGGGGCGACGAGAGTGAGAGAAAGCCTCCTGAAGGCAGATAACAGCAAGGTGATGAGATGAAGCATAATCAGAAAGGTCAGCTAGGCGGCGATGGATGCTTCGTATGTTCCAAGATAATATTTTATATTGTCTAAGTTTGGGAGCCATTAGGACAAAGGGAGAGATGGAGAACTGTCATGAGAGAGTTGGGGAATGGATGGTTGGAGAAGTGGGGGAAAGGAGGAGGAAAGTGGGTGGGGAGGCACAAGAGAGGGAGGTCCCATATGTGCGGTTGTCGGGAGACAGGGAGGGAGGGGGAGGGGAGAGGGTGGCAGAGAGGTGAGGATGTATGGAGTAAAGAAGTGGGTGAGGGAGTACAGACAAAGGAGGCTTGTGTGAGAGGGTGAGGCTGGGACACAGGTGGAGGGACAAGACTGGGTGGTGGTGAGACGGGAGGGAGAGAAGGAGCAGGGATAACAGCAGGTGTGGAAGTTACATGGGAGTTGGTTTGTGGGAGCTGAGAGGCAGGCAGAGAGGGAATATTAAGGTGAGAGAGTACATACAAAAGGAGACTGCATAGTTCCTTAAACTGTTGCTGAAGGAGTTGAAGTTGATTGTCCGATGGGTGGGGCAGGGGGTGGGGGGGAGGGGTGAGCAGCTTGTTGGGGGGCACGGGGAGGGGCAGGGGCTGAGGAGGCGGGAGGCATGATGTAGAACCAACAGAGGGAGGGTGTATCGACTGATGACCGGGAGCAGAGGTGGCGGTGGGGGCAGGAGCAGGGGCAGAGGGGACTGAGTGACTAGCTTGGCAATCCAGGTGCCAAGCAGTGACGCCCACAAGCCCACACCAAGGACACTGGAACGGCGGTGAATGTAGGAGACGAGGGTGGGCAGCCATGGGGTCAGTGGGGGCTGGTGGCAGGGTTGGTAGGGGCAGTTCCAGGAACTCAGATGAGTGAGGGTCAGGTGCACGGGGACTGGGAGAGTGAATGGTGGCAGAGTGCCTGACAGGGCAGGTTGTGGTTGAATGGGGGCCACTGCATAGACCACACCGTTCTGCAGACTGGCAGTAACGTGAGATGTGGCTGGACTCATAACAGCGATAACACAAGGGCTGTGATGGCTTGGCCTCTATGAAAGTACAGGGGGGAAGGAGTAGCTCATAGCGGTATTCGGGAGGGGGGAGTCCTCTCCCTCCCATACAACAATGGCATGGTTGATGGGTTCTCCCAAAGAGTTGTACAGGCGACATGCTCGGTTGACACCAGGTATGTTGTGTAGGACTGTAACAGGGCAGTCAGTTGTCAGGCGTCTCACAAGGTATTCCGGCAATTTCTTCCTTCTAATTAGGGCATCACGGAGTACAAATTTGACGCCCAAAAGCCCCTCAGTTGTTAGGGTCTGGATGAGATCGGGATAATTCCCGTGGATATTAGATGTTAGGAGGTGCTGGAGACATGAGGCGAACAGGTTCTGAGTGTCGAGTGATGAGGGGGTGAGTGGATGCACGCTGGTGCCAGACACCGCAGACAGCATGTGTGCATGTGCAGGGGAATGCCAAGCGCACATATTGGTCTCATGGTATGACAGGAGGCAGCCAGAGCCGGGGAGGGGGGTATGTGGCCACAGAAGGGGTGCTGGTGGTGAGGGCAGAGGCAGGGTCATCAGGGCTGGAGGGGTGTGAATTTATGGTGGAGGGTCGTTCTGGGTGGTTGGCACTTGGCGCCTGGATGTTGGGGTCGGTGACCGCTAGTTCAGCACTCTCCCCTGTAGGGAAGCATGAGGCACTAGCATCATCATCTTCACCACTAGCACTATCAAGCCTGATGCATTTAATTGTTCCAGTAGTAGGTTTGTTGGATGCAGCAGGATCACCGACAGTCGAGGCTGAAGTGTGGGGGGCATCAGTGTCTGGCGGGGAGTGTGTGCAATGGCGTACAACAGCTGGGGGGGCAGCACTGGGTGTAGTAGCAGTTTGTGTTGTGCTACTGGGAGGTCTGGCACCCCATTTTGGTTTTGGTTTGCACTTGCCTTTGCCCATAACACTGACCTTGCTGGGTATTAATGTTATTAACACTGCACAACGAGTAGGAAGGGTAGCCCAGAATGCCACACAAATGCCCGGGATAGGGGGTAGTGCACTGTACAGGTGACCTTCCCCTCACCTGGTGCCATCTTCTCTGGAGCCCCAATCCAGAGAAGATGTTTTCTATGGGAGGGGTAACTATTCCAAACCACTGAGAAAAGGTAGATAATTATTTGGTACGAATTTATATGCAGTACAAGAGTATATTGGTTTTCACACAATAATATAGTCAATATAAGCATTGTTTCTCTCACCAAACACATCAACATCCCGCACGATCCATGGCGACGTTACCTCCTCATCACTTATGCTCGTTTCTTCCTCTGGTGCCAGGTAAACTTTGTCCTCCACATTGTCATTGATTGGGAAATCACTCTCACTGTGAATTTTGTACCATGGCACGACATGTCTTTACTGGCCAGGTCACTGATAACAGGCGAGTTGCTGAGACAATGGCATGCAGGGTGGGTGGGTAAGTCACGCAGGGTAAAGCATTGTCCTGCGTATATGTACCAAAAATCACGTGCAAAATTTGAAAAATGTGCAAATGACAGACCTCGGAATTCCAAAATGCATGGATACGTCAACAGGTGTCACCGTGACAAAACTTGATGACGTTATCAACACATCAACGGGACGCGGCAGGTTAAGCGGCAGATCTCTACTTCCCAACTACACTTGCAGAATCTGTTCACACCATCTGATCTCTCTCTCAAAAAAAAAATAATAATAATAAAAATAATAAAGTACATCAAAAAGGCCCTGGACCTGATAGCATAAGATCTGAATTAATAAAAGAGCATGGCTAGTTGATCCACCGACGCCTCCATGATTTCATACTCACTGTCTGGAACCAAAAACGAGTATCATCTCAGTGGCTTACAGTTGATACTGTAACCATCTACACGAAGAAGAGGAGCTGATTAAATTGTGACAACAGCAGGGATACCTCCCTCCTTGTGAATGCTAGCAAAGTACTAGCCTAGATAGTGTTATCCAGACTGACAAAACATCTGACTGAGTCAACACTTTCTGAAACAACATGAATTTCGAAAGGAACGAAGCAACTGTAACATTATCTTTGTTGCCCAACAAATACTAGAGAAATGCCATGACCAGAACCGTGACATATACATACTGCATTCATCGATTTTGGAAAAGCATTTAACATTGTCAACAAAGAGCTTTTACAAAATGGTCTTCCAAAATTTCAATTCTAAACAAGCTAGGCTACTTACCATCTTGAAGAACTTGCTCGACAACATGAATGCACTTGTGTCCATAGGTGGGAGCACATCCAAACCCTTCAGCGTGAACGTGGGAGTAAAGCAAGGATGTGTCCTGGCTTCTGTCATTTCCAATGTCTATTTCGTTGCAGACACCCTTTTAAGTAATCGACAAATGAACCCCAATGATGGAATAAAAATCTAATTCCGTTTAGACGGTAAGTTTCTTAATCTTATACGTCTTCATGCAGTCAAGACAGAAATGGCTCATTTCCTAGAGCTGCAATACTTTCATCATTGCTGTCCTTGCACAAACTCCAGAAGTCCTACAACAATCTCACCATTGTCTCTAACATATACCATACAATGGGGCTCCGAATAAATGTTAATAAAATAGAAACAGTATCTCAGACAAACAAACCAGCAGAACCTCTTGCATTTCAGATAAAAGACGTAGTATAAAACAGGTACAGACTTCCACCAGCCCTGGAAGAGTGCTCATAGAAAAACATAACATTCATGCAGAAATCCTTGTATGAATCAACCATGTCTCAGCCTCTTTTGGACGGCCCAGGTCCAGTGTCTTTGAAAACACCAACCTGAGAATCGAGATGAAAGTATCAGAATATACAGTACGGCTGTATGCCTCTCCATCATCTTGTCGGGTGATTAATCATGGATCCTACCAGCATCACAGCAAACAGCTTGAGCCATTTCACATCCAAGACCTAATAGCGCATCCTAGGACATGGGAGGATAAAGTCCCTTATGCACAAATTCTCCAGTGGGGGAAGTCAACCAGCACAGAAACCTATCTATCTATCCATTTACAACCAGATGCCATAATCCTGTAAGGGGTGGCCGTTGGTCATTATGTTACTGGTTTTACAGGGAAGGGCACTAACCCTCCGCAAACACATTGTTGAAACGTAGGGAACACATATGGGTTGCCTTTATGGTTACCACCCAGCATTGTAAATGGTTTCCTGATTTACAGGAAACCATTAGGCTTGTCACTCAATGTAAAGCCATCCGAAATGGAAAGAAGAGTAATAAAATGTGACAGGAAAGATGGGAGTAACAGGAAAAAAGGAGGGCAGACACAAAAAAAATGATAAAGGTGAAGGAAGAAGTAGGCAGCACTGCAACATGGGGGTGGATGATGGCTGCCAACACCTACCAGCTGACAGACTATGCTGGCTAAAAAGCAGCTGAGATGGACTGTAGCCTACATGTGTTCAGCATGCCTGAGCACCGTCATCCACACCAGGTTCTGTATGTTCAATTCCCAGCAACACGCTGCAACGCAGGGGGACAGACGGAGAAATAGAAAGATCATATAAGGACAACAGTAAAGAAATGCAATATCATACCAAAATATCTTGAAACTAATGCCTTAAATAAAAAACAGTGGTGTGACCACTGCAGCGAAGGAACCTGCTAGGAACCTGGCCAGAGAAGAGTAGACAATGGAGGCACAACCAAAATTTATCCCAGGAAGCCCGGACTTGACATGTCGACTCTGTGCCAAACTTTGCGGATCCTGGATCAGTCTACACACACCTTCCTTTTGCGTGTCGCAGGCATCGTCTTCTATAGCAGGACAGCTTTTAGTAAGTGTGTGTGTGTGTGTGTGTGTGTGTGTGTGTGTGTGTTCTTACCTTCCTATTGTTCTTACCTAATTGTATCTTTACAGGAATGAGTCAAGCTCGTACTGTCCCGTGTATTAAACCATTTACATTATACATATTCTTAAAGTTATGAATAGTTTTGGTACACATCAATTCATTTGGCAGTGCGTTCCACTGATCGATTTCCCTATTTGGGAAACCTAATTTCCTTACTTCATTATTACCTCTCTTTTAATGCATTTTTTTGCAGTATCCTCTTGCTGATGCTTCCCCATAGGTTATATACTCATTTATGTCTATTTTTACTTTCACTGTGGTGCATTTATTTAGCATAATCATGTCTCCTCTTTTCCGTCACTCTTGAAATGTTGGTAGGTTCAGTTGTTCTAGTCTTCTTACCTTAGATCTCTTAAACTTTGTGCCAATCTTGCAGTGGTCGGTTGTACTTTTTCAATCTTATCTATATATTTTTTGAGATGTGGATTCCAGACTACTGACGCGTGCTCCAGGGATGGTCTGATGAATGATGTTATGATCCTCGGCATGTCTTCATTTATATATTTGAACGCTAATCTCATATTAGCAAGCAGTGTATACATGTTCTGTACCTTCTCATTGATCTGGCCAGACAGAGTAAGTCTGTTATTTATAATCACTTCTGGGTCTCTGATATGTGTTGGGGTGAACTTCCTAGCTTATAATTCCAGTCTGGTCTTTTTCCACTTCAACCAAACTTAATTACATGATATTTGTCCATTTATTGCTCCATTCATGAAGCTTATTTAATTCTTCTTGTAGCTCTCTGCAAGAGTCTGTGTTTGTAATTCTCCTTTGTATTTTTGCATCATCAGCAAACATGTTCAGATAGCTTCCATTTCCAGTGTTGCTGCTAGTGTCATTTATACTAAAAACAGTAGGTGCCAACAGTGTGCCCTGTGGAACTCCGCAAGTTACTTCTCTCCATAATATTTTCCCTGTAGTACTGAGAAAATTTTGTAACCAACAGTACATATTACCTTGGATTCCTCCTTGATGGTACAGTTTCCATTAAAGTCTTTGGTGTGATACACTGTCAAATGCTTTCTTGAAACAAAACAGATACTGTCTTCCCATACCTCTTTTTTCTGTAGTCTTTTCTGCAGCTCTTTCATAGTACCTTAGTAGATTAGTAACACAAATAAATATTATCCCTTTCTAAAACTGAACTGTCTTTCTGTTACCATATTGTATTTTTGCAGGTGGTTTACCCAAATTCTCCTTACCAGATTTTCTGGTATCTTACTTACAACACTGGTCAGAGATACTGGTCAGTGGCTGAGTGGATTTTGTCTATTTCTTTCCTTGAATAGAGGAATAATGTTTGATTTCTGCCAAATATCAGGTAGTTTACCTTGGCTTAAGGATTCCTTAAATATTAAACATACTGGTCTGCTTAACTCTTCTGCACATTCAGGACCATTTGCCTTTCATTTGTTTGATTTACTCATCTCCATGGGATACCTCACTCTCTCGGGATACCTCACTCTCTCATTCCCATGGATTCACACACCCGGAAAGTACTGCTTAAACTTGGTGGAATTTACAGTGTTTAAAGTGACTGTCGAGTGCCACACATACACAGCAGTGACATAACTGCTGCAGTGGCAGGTATGTTTTGTAAAAAAAAAACTGAATTAACTGATAATTACTACACAAAGTAAGTTTAAAAAGTGAGGCCAGGTCCCATGGCCCCATGGTGACGATCCTAGCAAGTTCAGTTTTTACCAAGGAACAGTGAAGTTCATAGTTCATTAACCTGTCCTGTATCATACTGAAGCACTGAGGCAAACATCGTTCCTCCTTTAACCATCATTATAGAGCGAGACGAAATAGTGACCCTAATTGATAATCAGAGAAAACACTTTAAGGACGCTCTAGACAAAATGGAGAGAAGTTGCAACAGAACTCAGCAAGCTTGTGAAGGCAATATCAGCGACATAATTACCAGCTTGAAATTTACTCAAGGAAATTTATATGAAGCATTGGTGAAACTGAATACTGCAGCTAGAGCCGGGTACACACACGCGAACAGAACATCGTAACGTAACCCCGTCGTGTAACAAAAACACCTGTGTGGACGGGACCTCGTAACGTCACTGCGTAACACCCGAGCGAACATACTGTATATGTTACGCGTTGGGGTTCGCTCCCGATCCACCAATTGTCGATTTTTGCGCGTCGCATCAAAGGATGTTACAGGGTGAGGTTACGCAATGTGTGGACAGGACGTGTGTCCGACACATATCAACTGGGTAGACAATGGAGGCACAAGCAAAATTTATCCCAGGAATCCCGGACTTGACATGTCGACTGTTTGCCGAAGTTTGCGGATCCTAGATTAGTCTGCACACACTGTCATTCTGGGTATACCAGGCATCGTGTTCTATAGCAGGACAGCTTTTAGTGTGTGTGTGTGTGTGTGTGTGTGTGTGTGTGTGTGTGTGTGTGTGTGTTCATACCTACCTATTGTTCTTACCTAATTGCATCTTTGGAATGAGTCAGGCTCGTACTGTCCCGTCTATTAAACCATTTACATTATATATATTCTTAAATTTATGAATAGTTTGGGCACACACCATTTCATTTGGTAGTGCGTTCCACTGATCGATTTCCTTATTTGGGAAACTTAATTTCCTTACTTCATTAATACCTCTCTTTACATGCAGTTTTTTTTTTTTCGGTGTCCTCTTGTTGATGCTTCCCCATAGGTTAAATACTCATTTATGTCTATTTTCACTTTCCCTGTGGTGCATTTATATAGCATACTCATGTCTCCTCTTTTCCTTCACTCTTGTAGTGTTGGTAGGTTCAATTGTTCTTGGTACCAATTTTGTAGTGGCCATTTGTACCTTTTCAATTTTATCTATGTGTTTTTCAGATGTGGATTTCAGACTACTGATGCATGCTCCAGGGATGGTCTGATGAATGATGTTATAATCTTTCTCGGTATGTCTTCATTTATATATTTGAATGCTAATCTCATACTAGAAATCAGTGTATACATGTTCCGTACCTTCTCACTGATGTGGTCAGACAGAGGTACTCTGTTACTGATAATCACTTCTGGGTCTTTGATATGAATAGGGGTGAACATCCTAGCTTATAATTCCAGTATGGTCTTTTTCCACTTTTACCAAACTTAATTACATGGCGTTTGTCCAGAATGAATTCCATTTGCCATCTATTGCTCCGTTCATGAATTTTTTTAAATTCTTCTTGTAGTTCTCTGCAAGAGACTGTATATGTAATTATCCTTTGTATTTTTGTATCATCAGCAAACATAATCAGATAGCTTCCATTTCCAGTGTTGCTGCCAGTGTCATTTGTTTACATTAAAAACAGTTGGTGCCAGCATTGAGCCCTGTGGAACTCCGCAAGTCACTTTTCTCCATAATGTTTTCCCCGTAGTACTGAGAAAATTTTGTAACCAACATTACAGATTACCTCGGATTCCTCCTTGATGGTACAGTTTCCATTAAAGTCTTTGGTGTGGTACACTGTCAAATGCTTTCTTGAAACAAAATAGATACTGTCTTCTCATCCCTCTTTTTTCTGTAGTGTTTCTGCAACTCTTTCATAGTACCTTAGTAGATTAGTAACACAAATATTCTAAAACTGAACTGTCTTTCTGTTATCATATTGTATTTTTGCATGTGGTTTATCGAAATTCTCCTTACCAGATTTTCTGGTATCTTACTTACAACACTGGTCAGGGATACTGGTCAGTAGCTGGGTGGATTTCTGCCAAATATCAGGTAGTTTACCTTGGTTTAAGGATTCCTTGAATATTAAACATGTTAGTCTGCCTTTCATTTGTTTGATTTACTGAGCTCCATGGGATACGTCACTCTCTCATTCCCATGGATTCACACACCCGGAAAGTACTGCTTAAACGTGGTAGAATTTACAGTGTTTAAAGTGATCGTCGAGTGCCACACATACACAGCAGTGACATAACAGCTGCAGGACCAGGTATGTTTTGTAAAAAAATAAATAAATAAATAAATAACTGAATTAACTGATAATTACTACACAAAGTAAGTTTAAAAAGTGAGGCCAGGTCCCATGGCCCCCTGATGACGATCTCAGCAAGTTCAGTTTTTACCAAGGAACAGTGAAGTTCATAGTTCATTAATCTGTCCTGTATCATACTGAAGCACTGAGGCAAACATCGTTCCTTCTCTAACAATCATTATGGGGCGAGACACAATAGTGACCCTAATTGATAATCAAAGACCGTGATCTTTGATCTGCGGTAGTTTCAAGTTGATATGTCCAATAGTTTTCTAGTAAATCGAAAAAAACTACGATAATCGCCCTAAAAACATCTGATTTGTTTATTATTTCATATGTTCTTAATTACACTGTAACAAACATAAATGTAAATTCTATCGAGTTTTGTAGCCTAAAGGGTAAGGAAGCCCATTATATAATTCACAGTGTTATAACCCTTACTGTTATGGAGAAAATGACATTTGAAAAGTTACGATGAGGTGACAGCACATACGCTCACGCCCGTATGCTGAGTATGTTCGTCTTTCGTAACTTTTCCCTGTACTGTTGTTTGCAGATGATACTGTGTGGTCAAGTGAAGACGAAGGGGAGCTGCAAGGCTTGGTGGATGAGTTTGGGAGAGTGTATAAGAAACGGAATCTAAAGGTGAATGTAGGGAAGAGTAAAGTGATGGTCTTTGAGAGAGGTGAAGTCAATGAATGTACAGTGGTTGGATGGTGAAGAAATGGAAAGTGTGAGTACGTTTAAGTACTTGGGGAGTGTGACGAGTAAAAATGGAAGTTTGGAGGGTGAAGTGCTTGAAAAGGTACAACAACGAAGAAAGGTTGCTGGTTCCTTGAAGGCAGTGATAAGAAACAGGGAAGTAAGCATGGATGTGAAAAAGTTATTACATGACAGTATTGTGATACCAACTCTGACGTATGGAAGTGAAGCTTGGACGTTGTTGGAAGGACACAAGTCAAGAGTAAGAGCAGTGGAACTGAGTTATTTAAGAGGGGCCTGTGGAGTCACATGGAGAGACAGGCTGACAAATGAGGATATAAAGGAGCGTTGTGGTGTGGATGTGGATGTGATAGGAAACGTTAGGAGGAACACACTGAGGTGGTTTGGCCATGTGGAGAGGATGGAGGGTGAGAGACCGACGAGGAGTGTATGTGAGTGAGGTGGAGGGGGTGAGAGGGAGGGGGAGGCCGAGGATGAGATGGAGGGCTGGAGTGGAGAGGTATATGAAAGAGGGGGGTGTGAGTTGAAAGCAGGCCAGTGAAATGGCGGGGGACAGGGCGACGTGGAGGCGATTTGTTTGTGGCCACCCCGTACGTGATTAAGGCGTCTGACAATAGATAGATAGACAGATAGATAGGTTACTTTGCTTTACCAAAGTATGAATATGAAATCATTAGCTTGATCAAGCTTTGTTCGGATTTTTTATGCAACCTATGCTTTACTAGTATAATGACTGAGAGAATAGCAGTGAAATTCACCACATTCTCCCTATGAGAAATATATAGTAAACACACATTTTATACCTTACAATACAATAGAATAAAAACTAGACAAATAAGCTGGTTACTCAAGTCCTCTAGCAGTGTTGTAGTGTTTCCTGAGAGGAGATAGAGTTGCAGAGAAGAGGACAGGTACGATCACAGCCTCTGTTTGTGTGTGTGAGTATTTGTGATGTGTGTGTGTGTGTGTGTGTGTGTGTGTGATGTATGATACCGATGAAAGCAGCCATGTGCAGAGCGACACATCGCAAACAGGACATTTATAGCTGGTGCCCTTCCTCCTCTTGTTGAAGTAACACAACACACACCGCAGCCTTTTCCTGTCGGGGATTCTCTCCAGGGTGTGGTGCAGAGTGGAGTCCAAGCATGTCCTATCGTCAATATATCGATGGCGTTTGGACGGCGGTGGTCCTCCATCTCCTCGCCTCCGTACTCCCGCTGAAGGTGCAGTAACAGAAGCTGGCCAAGTAACTCCTGACAGGCCAACTACTGTCGGGGGTGGGGCGGTCGTGGCAGTAACTGGCGGAGTTACTCCTGATGGGCCAGCTACTGCACAAGGTGGAGCGATTGTTGCAGGTAGACCAGAGGCTGCAGTTGATGCTGTGGTTGCTGCAGGTATAGGTGGCTGTCGTCGCCAGGGAATGTCGGGGGCATGGTGAAGGGCATGACCCAATGCCGGCCACTCCTCCTCCCGGAATGTGGCATATGTGCTCCTGGAATTCCAGGAGATCATAGGTCTTCTGGTTTTCTTCTTGTAGAGGGTGTAGGCATTGAATAGGGCCATGTGGATAAAATGAAAGATCATTTTCTTGGTCCATTTGACCGTCCTCCTGTGGATGGGGTAGTATTGAATCACCTGATCGAAATGATCCACCCCGCCCATGTGCCGATTGTAGTCCTCCACCATGACGGGCTTGTTCACTGTTTTCAGAATGTACAGTTGTGGAATCTCCCGTCTGGACCCTTGACCTTCCCATGCACCTGCTTAGGGACGGTGGTGTCCCTTGGAAGGTGGACACCATACTTACGATACATTTGTCCTTCCACAACAACACCATTACATTGCCCTTGTGTCTAACGTCCACTCCATCCTCAGGAAGGCGTTTAGCACTGCTGGTGCCCTGCAGCTCCCTCGGTGCTCCCCTTGCCGGTCGTACAGTGCCACACACATACATTCCCTCTGCAAAGAGGTGTTCGCACAGTGATACAGAATTGTAATAATTGTCCATATACAAGTTGTATCCTTTGGCCTTCAAAGGTTCAACGAGGCCCCACACTGTGTTCTCTAGAGACATCTCCCCTGTGTATACTTCCACATTCCATATGTAACCACTCCTTGCCTCAGTCAAGATGTATAGTTTTATGGCATACTTTTGGGACTTCATAGGGTTATATACACTTAAGGAGAGCCGCCCCTTCCAACCCAGAGATCCCTCATCCAGACTAAGATGTTCGCCCGGGATGTAAACCTCCTGGAACCTCAGAAGGAGATACTGCATCATTGTGCAAATCATTATCAGCCGGTCCTGTTTGCCCTCAGGTATGGCGAGACTACTGAAAGCATGAAAGTGCTTCAAGATGGCCCTGAAGCGCTTTCCACTCATAGCTCGCCGAAATATGGGGTATTCGTGAATCTCTGATGAACGCCAAAAGTGTCTTATGGTTGGCAGTTCACAGATTTCCATAAGAAAGTATAATCAAAGGAACCATTTCCTCTTCGTTGCAGAGGAACCAAACATCTAGCGCAGTCCCCAGAAACGTGGCATATTTGTTTGTTTCGAGCATCAGGTAGGTGAGAAACTCCCTGGTAAAAAAAAGTTGAAAGTATTGGAGTGGTGTTGCTGGTGCTGCCACTCTCAGACCTGGTGTTTCAATGAAGGGGGTCAGCATTGGGTGTAAATGACCCAGAACTCCAAGCTTCCTCCTGATGGTCACCACCTGGAGAAATGCTTGGCTGTGTACGTGTGTGGCGCGCATGACCCCAAGACAGACGACTACCTCTTGGCTGTCCACCACTACCCATGCCACCCTTGTCTTTGTGGTGGGGAGGGAAATGGTGATGATGATTGTGCTGATGATAGCTGGGTGGATGAAGGTTCAGGTGATGGTTGTGATGAAGATGGTTGTGGTGATGGATGTGATGAAGATGGTTGTGGTGATGATGGTTGTAGTGAAGATGGTTGTGGAGGAGAAGGTTGTGGTGGTGGTGGTGGTGGTGGTGCTGCTGCTGATGGCTTGTATTCAGGGGCAGTGAAGTCTGAAGGGGACAATGATTTTCCTGATTTAGCTGGGGAAGTTGATATGGAAATATCTTGGATGGGTGGTGAGATGTGGGCGGGTTGAAGTGTGGTGAAAGTGTAGGGTGACTGTGGCGGGAAAGAGGTCAGTGTCTGCGGTGGGAGGGTGCATGATAGGTGGCGATAATGCGGCTCAGTCTCCAGGGTCGGGATGGTTTCAGTGGTGGCAGGAGTGGTGGCAGTGAAGTCAGTGGTGTCGGGGGTGATAGGAATGATGGCAGGGATGGTGGTGGTCTCTAGAGAGGTGAAAAATGTCATTGGAGTGATGGCAGTAAGAGAAGTTGTAGTAACACCAGTGGTGGTAGTAGTGAAAGGAGTGGAGGTAGTGATGGTGCTACTACTACTCTCTGATGTGGTTATCACTGCGGCCTTGACCGTGGGTTTCCGCTTATCACTTCCCGGGTCAGATTTCCCCCTCGCTCTCCTGCTCCTCGCTCTCTCCTCCTCAACATATTCACTGTCTGTTTCATTATCACTTTCCTCACTCTCACTGCCCTGAACAAGTATTTCATATATTCCTTCTCAGATAACCCCTTGCGAGGTATTTTTCCCGTAGTGTAATACTGCAAGAGACTGGTAAAAATCAGTTATGAATTTTCAAATCTGGCTTTCTCTGAAAATATATAAGAAACATGTATAAATGTTTTTCACAATCACACTGCACTATATAAAACACAATATCACTATACACACGTAAGGTATGGACAGTGCGGTAGTAGCAAACCCAGGTTTAAATGCCCAGCCATGTGCTCACACACCCTTTGAGCCTGACTGCCAGGATAGTACTGAATTAAATACAGGCCGCTTGCCCCACCGATGATCTCCCGGGTGTTGCCATATATTTCCCCTAGACCTGGCTACCCTCAGCTTTGACTCAGCCAAATTTGATGCAAATCCATCCACAGGAAAAGTTTCTACAACCATTTATAGGGATGTTGCATCATGTGGCGTCATCAGTTACTCTTCGGATTGCAAGGCTTATGACTCGTGTTGTGTCATCTTGCGCGAGGAGGTTAATGTTATTTTATTGTTTTTAATGTATACATGTTTTGGCTAAATAAAACATTTTCATTAAACAAAAAAATCGGTTTCGGTTTTAATCTTCCTGTACCTCTTGTTCTGATATTTTTATATCTGGTAATTTGTGTGGGCATCCATGTTTCTTATCATCTCTCTTAAAATTGCTTTAAAAAATTATTTAACTTTTTTTTTAAGTACTTCACAAATATCTTCTTCTTCGATACAGTCTATCCTCTCATCCATGATGGACTGTATTTTATCTTTAAATTTGACTGCTTTGGATATAGCTGTAAACAGCTTCAGTTCACCACTACATTTATTTATAATGTCTTCCTCAAACTGTCTTTGTGCTTCTCTCCTTATCCTTGTTTAATAATTTCTTGTCTGTTTATAGCTGTTATTTGCCCTCTCACTACTGTGTCTTCTGTATCTATTTCACTTCTTTTAACAACCTGCCATCAAGTCCATACAATCTCAAAACAGTCCACATAGCTTCCCTATCAGTTCTATCATACGCTTTCTCTGAATCGATGAATGCCCAAAACACATCCATAGCCTCCCTAGCACTTCTATCGTATGCTTTCTCTGAATCCATGAACGCCAAAAACACACCCATACCTTTCACTAAATACTTTTCACACACCTGCCTCATAGCAAACACCTGGTCCATGCATCCCTTCCCTCTCCTAAAGACATACTGCTCGTTTCCAGTCACTCCTTCTGTACCTTCTCTAACTCTCTTAATTAACTCTCTCGCACACACCTTACCTACAACACTGAACAGTCTTATACCCCTAAAGCTAGTACATTCATACTTATCACCCTTACCTTTATGAAACAGAACTACACAAGCACTTCCCCAGTCAAATGGCACCATACCACTCACAAAACACACATTCAGCAATCTTACTAACCACTCAGCAATAGCAATAGTCGCTCCACCACATTTCAGGCATTCCTTAGCACACCCATCCATACCTGCAGTTTTCCCTGCTTTCATCTTCTTTACTGCCTCCTGCACTTTCTCCATCGTGAGCAAAGAATCATTCAGCTCTCCCACTACATTTAATCCTTGCACCCTTCCATCTGCCACAATCTCAGCCTCTCTTTCCTCCTCTACATTTAACAATCTTTCAAAATACTTTGCCTATTTCTTCCTTACTGCATCCATCTCAGTTTACATCCTTCCATCCTCTGGTTTTACTCGCTCTTTCTTCCTAGATTCTCCCTTTCGCACTATTTTCACCTCCTTCTAAAACATATTCTTATTCTGTTGAAAATTCTCAGCCAATCGCCTACCCCACCTCTCATCTGCCGCCACTTTATTGCACACATCTCTTTTTATTTAATGGAAAAGCTGTAATAAATCTAGCTAAACCAAACTTTCTTCAAAATCAAGCATCAAAACTACTTAACATCCCTAATGACAAAAGAATATTCTGGTCAACTCTTAATTCTTTCAGTAATAACTTCAAAAAGTCATCATCCATTCCCCCGCTAAAATCTTCAGATGGCAACATTACAAATGACCCACATGCAAAAGCAGATATTTTTGCCAGTACATTTGCCAGAAATTCTACCACAGACGATGCCAGCCAGAACGTCCCAGTACTAGAACTTGACTCTCCCGAAATTGTTCCACTTAGAATACAGACAAGATACGTAAAATCCATCCTAGACAATTTACCCACCAACAAAGCTCCTGGCTCAGATGGAAATCTGCCAATTGTTTTGAAATAGAGTTCCCCTCAACTTGCCTCTGTTCTAGCTAAAATATTCAGACTATGCATACGTACTTCTTCATTCCCAAATTCATGGAAAGAAGCCAATATCCACCCAGTTCCAAAGAAAGGAAGTTCCTCTGACCCCTCTGGTTCCTCTGACCCCTCTGATTACAGACCAATAGCAGTCACATCTTCTCTTGGTATGGTATTTGAAACTTTAACTAATAAGCACATTGTTATACATCTTGAATCCAACAACTTAATTAGTGATAGACAATACTGTTTTCGCCAAGAAAGATCCACCATTGACATAGTCAGTCTCCTAACTCATAACATTCATCATTCAATTGACCTACATGGAGAAACTCATGCAGCAGCCCTTGATATTTCTAAAGCTTTCGATAAGGTATGGCACTGTTCCCTGCTATCCTAACTCCCTTGCTATGGACTAACGTCTTTTGTTCCTTTGATTTCCTCATATCTCAGTGACAGGAAAACAAGAGTAAAAGTAGATGATGTATATTCCAATATTCACTCAATTAACACCGGTGTGCTGCAGGGATCAGTTCTGGCCCCAATCTTATTCCTGGTTCATATTAATGATCTCTTATCTGTCACCCACAATCCCATCCACTCATATGCAGATGACTCAACACTACATAGTTCATTCACACTCAGACACCCATTTACAAAGTCTGATATCTCTGCCTCTCAACTCAGTACAGCCATCTCCATAAATCAAGACCTATCTACGATCAATGATAGGGGACAAAACAACCTTGTCTCATTCAGTGCTAGTAAAACTAAATATAAACAATTTACTTATAGACAGATATTGCCTGATATGTATATTACCTTCAATACTACTAATACTTCCATCTCCAAAAGTAATGAAATTCTCTGCGTCTCACTTAACCAATCACGTCCCAACCGATTTTGCACCTCTGATAACCCCCAATCCCAAGCTATTTTGGAAAAATTTTTTTTTGGCTAAAACCTCAGCTTTTGGTGAGAAACATCGAAAATTCATAGGGAAATCGCTCACCTGAGGTTTAAAATACTTGATACAGGTAGCAGTACCTCCTTACCTTACTCAGTTTTCTATCAGGCTGTATCCAAAGAAAACAAGTTCTATGGGAGGGTAACTATTCCACACCACTCATAAACGATATTTATTTATTTATTTGGTACGAATTTATATGTAGTACAGGAGTATATTGGTTTTCAAACAGTAATATAGGCATTATAAGCATTGTTTCACTCACTAACTCATCAACATAACTGACCTTTTTTGGCGACATTACCTGATCATCATTTCTGACTGTTTCTTCCTCTAATGCTATGTAAACTTTGTCCTCCACATTGTCATCGACTGGGGAATCAATCTGGCCCTGAATGTCTTTATTGGCCAGGTCACTGGTAACAGGTTAATTGCCGAGACAATGGCGTGCGGGAGGGGGGAAGTTTATGCTGTGTAAGGCATTGTCCCTGCCTGGTATCTTGTACAGGAATAGAGGAAGGTGTCCAGTGTATGCATACCAAAAAATCACACGCGAAAACTGAAAACTGTGCAATTGCGTGACGTACCAGTACGTCATCGGGACTGACAGTTACATAATGTTGCAACGTACCCATACATCGACGGGATGCCTTTTGTTAACAATGCCCCGCTGAGGGGGGTCACCTTGACGTGGTGGCGGGGCTTGAAGCGTGGCTGGCAGTGCCACCTACTTTGGAGGCATGCCTACCTTTGTAGGGTTCGGCATTTGTCAGTGTCGTGGACCAAGCACCCCCTACATCACTGGTAGAGGAGGCCTACTGGTGATGTCAGTCCCTGCCCATTTGCCATCTAGGGCGGGACTGTTGCCTCCCCACGTGTTTGCCGTGCGTGGCATCCCGTAATGCTGGGAGACGGGAGTCCTGGAGGTTGAGTGATGCTGCATGGTGCGCCCTGCAGCTAGCAATACACCTGTTTGGTCCCTTATTCTGGCTAGACGGGTGGCCTGGTTGGACCCGGCCAGGTCAATCGGCTGGTCACTGGCTAGCCATCCAGGCTAGTCACCTAGTGGCTTTAGGGTCAAGTGGGCACTGGGGGACCTGGTGGCTCCTATCGTCCTGGAGTCACCCTTGTCAGGGTCCCTTGGTGGTTACCTGCATATACTTTCCCACTACCTCTGGGGTCGCCAGTGGTGCTTTCCCTGGCATATGGCCTCCCCTTGTTGGGCTCCATGGTGGGTGGAGGGGTGGGGGAATGAAGGTTGTTCTCTTTGATTATGGCTTCGAAAATTTCTGCAGCTGACGACCCTGGTTCCGTCCCTGACCATCCTTTTCAGTCTCCCTCTTGTGCGCCTCCTGTGCCTCTGGCTGGTGAGGCCCATATTGCCACCCTAGAACCATACCTGCCTGGTTCCAGTGGTTTGCGGCCAGTGGCCACTACTAAGAAGAAGAGCCGGCAACAGACATCGTCATCTTGTGGACATGCCCGTGAGGTCCTGCCAGGTGTCTATGAGAGGGTTGATTTCCCAAGGTACTACACCATTCGCACTTTGGATGGTCAGCCTATTGGGAATCTAGACATTTTTACTGTTCATCGGCGCATTGTGTCAATCTGTGGCAGAGAGCCGAAGATTTCACCTCAGGGGGATGGTGGCCTCCTAGTGGAGGTTACATCCCCTGAAGAGGGTTCCCGGCTGGCTGCCCAGTGTAAGGACCCGGATGCACTGTTCACTTGTGTTCCTCATGCCTTTTTTAATCAAAGTCGAGGTGTTGTTTTCTCGAAAGACTTATTGCGTTACAGTGAAGAGAAGCTGCTTGAAGAACTCCAGGTCCACAGGGTCGTTAAAGTGGAGAGATTTCAGAAGAAGGTTGATGGTATTCTTACCCCAACTCCATCCTTGTTGCTGACGTTCGACTGTACTGTTCTCCCTTCATCCATCAAGGTGGCTTGGTTGTCCCTTAGGGTCAAACCCTTTGTCCCAAATCCACGACGCTGCTACCACTGTCAGATGTACGGGCATGTTGGGCGAGTCTGTCGTCGTTTGCAACAGGGCCTCCCAGTGGTGTGTGTCAGTTGTGGAGCATCCACTCATGCAGGACAGGACTGTCCTGGACTTGTTTGTTGTTTGCACTGTGGTGAGGCACATCCTGCTTCATCTAAAGACTGTGCCCGGTTTTGCTTGGAGAAGGAGATCCTCCTCATCCGTAATCGGGATAAAATAAGCTTTCCTGAGGCCAGGAGTAGAGCCATGTCATCTGTTTTCCGTAATGGAGTGTCTTATGCATCAGTTTTGTCCGGTCATAGCCGTCCTCGTCGTCCTGTCCAGCAGCAGACCCGAGTTCCTCCTGTTGTGTCAGCTCCTATGCCTTCATCTGCTGATTCCATGTCAGTGCAACAATCTCCCGCACTTGAGACGGTTGCCACTACAGTTCAAGACTCGACCTCTACATCAATGGTATCCCCTGGTAGTCATGGTGCACATTCTTCATTTGCTAAACGTCATCGTGGTTCCTCAGAGTCTTTGAGTCTTGAAGATCCTCCGAGCAAGGTGTCAGTCGTGGAGTCCACATCCTCTGTAGTTAGTCCATCTGTGCAACAGCCCTCAGACCCTGCTTCTGGGTCTTCGGGGGCTTCTGGGGTGTCAGGTCAGTCTGGCACCTCTTCCTCCGGGGAATCGGATGTTCCTCCTCCGGTTACCTCTGAGGATCCTGTCCTGCCCCCTCCACGTTTGGAGGCCAGGACCCCAATCCCTCCTGCTCGACCTCTTGGTTCACTGGGGGCCCCGGGCAGGGTTCGGAGTAGCTCTTCCTCTCCTGCTGGGCAGCGACGGGTGTCTGTGAAGTCTCCCAACACTTCGCAGACCCCAGGCCCTCGTTCTAGCCATGCTGCTGCCCGTGGCAAGCCTCTTAGTGGGCGTATCCGCATTCCCAAGAAGATTGTCTCCCAGGGTCGCTCAGTGGTTTCCACTAAGTGACCCTTTCTTTTGTGTATATAGTTCCTCCATTTTAATATTTTTAGTATTTTTTTTTAATGGTCTTCTGTTTTTCCCTCTCCCCTGCCCCTTTTTATTTCAGTAGTTTTAATGGCTAATATTATTCAATGGAACTGCCGTGGTTTACGAGCCAACTGGGAGGAACTCCGTTGGCTTCTGGCTGAGTATTCACCTGTGTGTGTTTGCCTACAAGAGACAATGGTTGGTGATGCTGCGCCTCCCAGTCCACCTGGTTACCAGGTTTTTTATTCAGATCCTCTTCCTGGACAAGGTCATGGTGGGGGTGGGCTATTCTAGTACGCAGTGACATACCTTTCACTGCTGTGAATCCTAACACTCCACTGCAGGCTGTTGCTCTCCAGATTTTCCTTCCCCGTCGTTATACTGTGTGCTCTTTGTACCTCCCTCCTAGTGCCACTATTGAGAGGGTTGATCTTGAAAATCTTATTCGTGCACTTCCCTCACCCTATTTCTTGCTGGCTGACATGAACAGTCATCATCCCCTGTGGGGTGGCTCCACAGCTGATGCTAGAGGTACTATGTTAGCCTCCATTGTGGAGGATGTGGACCTGTACATTTCAAATTCTGGTGAAGTTACTTACTTCCATAGTCAAACAGGCATTTTTACTTCTATTGATTTGTCTCTGTGCTCTGCAGGGGTAGCCCTGAATTTTACATGGGCTGTGTTACCAGACTTACATGGCAGTGACCACTTCCCTATTTTATTAAGATCGACACAGAGTGCGCCTCGGCGTCGTCTTCCCCGCTGGCGTTTGGATAGGGCGGTCTGGCCGGTTTTTGAGGAGCTGTGTTCCCCAAACCGATGTGTGGAGGATTTTGTCAGCACTGATGCTGCTGTTGAGTATTTCACAGACTTACTACACTCGGCAGCACTGCAGAGTATTCCGAGAACAGCTGGTCACTTTCCTTGCCGTCCAGTTCCCCGGTGGACTGATGAGTGTGCTTCTGCTGTTCAGGCTAAACTTGCTGCTTTCTCCCGACTTCGTCGTCACCGAGGTGACCCTGGTTACTTAGCGGCATATAGGAGGGCCCGAGCTCATGCCCGGCGGGTTATGAAGGAGGCTAGGAGGAAGTCTTGGGCATCATTTGTTTCTTCAATTTCTTCACAGACTCCTCTCACAAAAGTGTGGAAACGGGTGAGGAAGATTTCAGGGAAATTTCCTGTTCCCTCTCCTCCTGTTTTATCTCGTGCAGGTGTGGTGGTGGCTCATTCTTCGTCTGTTGCCGAGATATTTGCAGCTCATTTTGCTAATGTCTCTAGGAAGGACACCTCCTCCCCGTCGGCACGCCGCCGACGGCACCTGGAATCTTTGGGCATTAGTTTTCCATCTACTGCAGAGGAGTCGTATAATGTTGCTTTTTCTGCTTCTGAACTTCAGATGGCATTGTCGCAGTGTCGCGACTCATCTCCAGGCTTGGATGATGTCCCATATGCCTTCTTACACCACTTGCCTGATGCAGGCCTTCATTTTCTGTTGTCACTGTATAACAGAATTTGGTGCAATGGTGGGTTTCCGACCTCATGGGGTATTGCTGTGGTTCTCCCCATCCCTAAGCCGGGTAAGGATCACTTGCAGGCCAGTAATTATCGCCCTATCTCGCTGACATCTTGCCTTTGTAAGGTCCTCGAAAAGATGGTGAATAGTCGGCTCATGTGGTACTTAGAGAAGGGTGGTTACTTGTCTCCAGTCCAGTGTGGGTTTCGGAAGATGCGGTCGACCACAGATGCTCTCCTTTCTTTAGAATCTTCCATCTGCCAGGCTTTTGCAACTAACCAGCATCATATCACAGTGTTCTTTGATTTGGAGAAGGCATACGACACTTCCTGGCGTCATGGTATATTGCAATCTCTTTATGAGTTTGGTCTCCGTGGGCAACTCCCCACTTTTATCCGGGAGTTTTTATCTAATCGTTTTATTCGGGTCCGAGTCGGGAGTGAGCTGTCTACTGCACGTCCCCTTGAGGATGGTGTGCCACAAGGGAGCATACTAAGTGTTACCCTTTTCGCAGTGGCAATTAACAGCGTTATTTCTGTGCTCGCTGATGGTGTTCGTGGCTCTCTCTATGTTGACGATTTATCAATCTCTGTCACTGCCTCACGGATGTCAATGGCAGAAAGGAGGATGCAGATGGCTCTCAACCGTGTCTCTAGATGGGCTGATGAACGAGGTTTTCGATTTTCCTTCAAGAAGACCGTTGCCATGCATTTTTGTCGTGTTCATGGAGTCCACCCTGACCCAAACCTTTTTTTAGATGGACGTCGTATTTCGTGTTTAAAGGAAACCCGGTTTTTAGGGCTGATTTTTGACAGCCGGTTGACTTGGGTCCCTCACTTGAGGTACGTAAAAGCTGAGTGTCTCAGAGCATTGGGTCTCTTGAAAGTTTTAGCGCACACATACTGGGGAGCTGATCGCAAGACCCTCCTCCTCTTGCATCAGTCTCTGATTTTATCCAAACTTCATTATGGATGTGAAGTTTATTCCTCTGCCTCAGAAGCCCGGCTTCATATTTTAGATTCCATACATCATGCTGGTGTTCGTCTCGCCACTGGGGCATTCCGATCTTCCCCGATTTCGAGTTTGTTGGCTGATGCTGGTGTCCTTCCTCTAGACTTGCTCCGCTCTTCCCTTTTGATGAGATGTTGGTATCGCTTATCTCGTCTCCCAGACTCCGTGCCCTTTCTCAAGGTCTCTCAAGATTCTCGGTCACCTATTTTTGCCACTCGGCCATCCTTTCCAAAGCCCTTTGGTTTCAGGGTGCAGTCGATTATGTCTAGCTTCTCTGTTCCTTCTGTGCCGATCACTCCCCACCGTGTCCCGAGGGTGGGCTACTGGCTTCTCCCCAGGGTGACATTTTGTCGTTTCTTCTCATCCAGTAAGGCCTCCCTTCCTTCTCAGGTTTTATTTTCTCTGTTTTTAGAGCATGCCTCTTCTCATGGGGACTCCATACCAGTTTATACTGATGGATCTAAGTCTGATGCGGGTGTGGGCTTTGGTGTGGTGTTTCCCACCTTCTGTCGAGGTGGGAGCCTCCCTGTGACTGCTTCTGTTTTTACGGCTGAGCTGACTGCTATTTTATTTGCTCTTCAGATTCTCTTCACTCTCCCCCACACTGCTTTTACTGTTTTTAGTGACTCACGAAGTGCTCTTTCTGCAGTGGAGTCTTTTAATCCCTCTCATCCTTTGGTTTTATCCATTTTAGAGTGGCTTTTCCTTTTAGGGCGTCGTGGACGTCGTGTAGATTTCTGTTGGGTTCCAGCTCATGTAGGAGTGGCAGGGAATGAACGAGCTGATCAGCTGGCCAAGGCGGCAGCGGCTCGTCCCCCTCTTGCACAGTCCCCTCTGTATCGTCTGCCTGCTGCAGATATGCGCTCCTTTATTGCCTTCAGAGTTTGGTGCTGTTGGCAGGAGCATTGGGATGCTGTGGGTGCCAATAAGTTGCGCTCGATTTGCCAGAAGGTGGGCTCATTCAGTTACCAGGGCTTCCCTCGTCAATGGGAGACTGCTCTGTGCCGCCTCCGCATTGGCCACACCCGTTTCTCTCACGGTTTTTTAATGGAGAGGGCTCCTCCTCCATTCTGTGATGACTGTCTGGTTCCCTTGACTGTTCGGCACCTGTTGGTGGAGTGTCCTAGTCTTGAGGATTTACGGCGTCGTTCCTCTCTGACCACCAAACGGATGGAGGTGTGTATCATCTTTCCTCCGTGCTTGGGGAGGATGCCTGTGCCTTGGGAGAGGCAACCCTCTCCTTTGTTAAGGAGGCAGGACTTCTTAAAGATATTTAGAATTTCTCCTTTTTTTATTGGCTTATCCTCTATTTTTTGTTTTTTGCTTTTTACTTCTTTGTTATACGGCGGCATATGACCCTGGCAGTTGCGCCGCCATGATTATTATGAAAAAAAAAAAAAAAAAAAAAATGTTGTTAACAATGCCCTCAGCTGGACCTCTCATATTTCATCACTTGCTAAAACCACCTCAAAGAAACTTGGATTAATGTACAGAGTCTGTAACTTCTTCACTGGCGAGCAGTTAGCTGTGATTTATAAGAGTCATGTGCGCTCTCAGCTTGAATATTGCTCACCCTTGTGGAATGGATGTGGCGAGGTTGCATTAAAATAACTAGACAAAATTCAGGACAAAGCTGTTAGAATTATTAACAACCTTGCCATTACAAATAAACTACCTCCCTTACAAGTAAGAAGGAATGTTGCCTCCCTTGCATTATTTTACATATATTTTTATGGCAAATGCTCAGACGAAAGTTGCGTCCATGGTGCCACCTCTCCATGACTTCCCTCGTGCTACACGGGCATCTGGTAGCGCTCATGACTGGAATATCACTCAGCCATATTGCAGAACTTCTGCCTATCAGAATTCTTTCATTCCCAGCACTGCATCTCTTTGGAACTCACTTCCTCAGAGTTGTTTCCCTCCAAACTTCAACCTACAGCTGTTCAAGTCAAACTGTTACAGATATTTTATGAACAGAGGACACCAGTAATCTGGTGTATGGATTTTTTTTTTATTCATTTGTTTTTCCTTCCTCTATTCTGTTGTAAGAAAAAAAAAATCTTCTTTTCCTTATGTCGCTCATAGGACACCTTATTCTTCCCCCGCAGTGACATTTCATATGCATGTCTCATCTCAGCCACAGCCATACTTACTTTCTCACACCGCCATTCACTTCCCTCTCTTACACCACCACCCACTTGTCTCACACTGCACACCTCTTCCGCATGCCCCACCGCAGTGCTCTTAAACAACTGTCATTCCTCCTCCACACTGCCATTTTCCTAATCATTTACTGCATTCCACTCATCTTTCACCTTCTGATACTCTATCTCTCTCTTTTATCCAACTCACTCACTTTCAAAACCTCCCTGCCTCCCCTAACACTCCTACCTCTCGCCCATCTCATACCTACTCTCAACTTTCACTCCACCAGGTAGTGGTTAGACCTACCTCCACCCTCCCCTCTTAAACTTTTCACATCCAACAATCTTTCTCTTACATTCCCGGACACAACAACATAGTCCATCCATGCTCTATCAACAACCCTGCCACCCTCCTGTCTCACCCATGTATACTTATATAGACCTTTCTTCTCAAACAAAGTATTTCCAATCACATTCTCTCACTTAGCACACGTCCCTATTGTTCTTTCCCCATTTTCATTTCTTCCAGGCTCACCATGCATACCAACTACACCTTCAACTGATACACTTTCCACTCTAGCATTCAGATCTCCCATTATTACCACATTCACATTTGCTCCAAAACTCTGCAGACACTCATCAACATCATTCCAGAAAGACTCCCTTTCTTGTGCATCCTTTTAGCTACCAGGCCCATATGCATTTACAACTCACATCCAATTTCGTTTTCACCCAACTTAGTCTTGATGACATCTCCTCCACTGAATTACGCACTGCTGCATTTCCAGGCTCACTAACAAGGTCACACCTTCTCTCACCCTTCCTCTATCGACATCTGACATCCTTCCATTCACACTACCAAACATAGACTCACCTTTCTCTTTAATAATTATTTCACTCAAAGCTAACAAATCCAACTTTCTTCTCACAAACTCTCTTTCAATCTCCTCCCTTTTAGCCTGAATCCACGCACATTCATAGACCCAATCTTCAGGGTACGGGGCTTCCTTTTTTATTCCCTGTCTCATTGTAGGAACCCCCCCAAAAAAAAAGAGGAGGGGGTCCCTAGTCCCCTCACCCTGACCCTTTCAGTCGTCTTTTACGACACGCAGGGAATACGGTGCCAGAATTCTTCCCAACACAACCTAGCCGCAAAGAGGTAGTACCACCCCATAGTCCAGCGAGATTGTGTCCCCCCCTCCACAGGGGTGAGGGGCACAATATAATATATATATATATATATATATATATATATATATATATATATATATATATATATATATATATATATATATATTGTGTGTGTGTGTGTGTGTGTGTGTGTGTTTTTCCCAGGGGAACCACCTTGTCGTGGTGGGGGGTTGGATACTCCGTAAATATGGTGGATCATACCAGCGAGGGGATGTCTCTCCCAGCCTCAGTAGCAAGAGAATGTTACCCATGCTGGAGAGGCCATCAATGAGGGGTCAAACTTAGTGTTCCCAGCCCCACTGCCTTCTGAATTACCCTTGCATGGGTTAAGGCTACGAGAGTAATCCTCAAACAAAAAAGCCGTGAATGCAGCCCCACAGAAAGAGGAGCTCGACAAACAAAGCACCTGTCAAAATTCTGCAACCCTTACTAGTACATGCTCATCACGATTCATCATGCCACTGTCACAGGCTAAGAAAGACCAAGTTATGTGATGGTAAGGACTGTAGACTCTTACCATAACATCAAATGTAGTCATTGTGCAAGCCCTCTGCTGCATTCACCCCCTGTTTCGTCTTTTCACCAAAATATAAACGCCCCTGGCGACGGGATAGGGTGATAGTGACAGGTCAAGGATGTGACTGGAAGTCTCTAGCTCGAGTTTTGCATTTGGTGGGGCTGGCCCAGAGGTTTCAGGTATGTTGGCATTGGAGCAAGTCATGCCTTCGGCAGCAGACACCCAGCTGCAAATTCTTGACAAGGAAAGGTTTAGAAGAGGTAACCTAAACATTTGCTGTTCCGCATCACCTGGACAGATAACCACGTCTGTCAAGCTGTCTCACACTGTGGTCGAAAAACCAAAAGAATCCCTCTGACTCATGCTACCTGGAATATATTCAATATGCTTGATGCTCACCGACATTCGATGATGCTGTAGTACTGCCCTTATTGCCCCTAAACTGAAAAGATATAAAACTGACATTGTTGCCTCGTCTGAGACTCCCTTATAGAAGCAGGAAAAGAATATACCTATTTCTGGAGAGGATACCCAAACAATGTAAAAAGAAACCACAGTATTGGCTTCGCAGTCTGAAGCACCCTACTACACAAGATCCAAGAATCACCTGTGTGTATAATAGAGAGGCTGATGTCCTGGCACATACCATTCTCCAAAACCCTAAATGCAACACTCATCATTGCCTATACCCCACCGCTTGACTCAGAGGGCACTGTCAAAGATTCCTTTTATAATTCTCTGGATGCTACCATTCGTTCAGTACAAGATAATGACAGGCTCGTCCTGCTTGGAGATTATATTGACTGAAGAGGAAAAGATAATCACCTCTGGCAACGGCATTATAGGCTGCCATGGTGTTTGGTAACATGAACACTTTACTTATACTCAGAACACAGTCTGGTCATCACGAACTCCGTTTTTCAACTTAATAAACACAAGACCACTTGGATATACCCACAATTTAGACAATGGCACCCAATTGACTATGTCATTGTAAGACAGCGAGACCGAAGGGAAGCTCTTACAACCGAAGCTATGAGAAGTGTTGAGTGCACAACAGAACATAACCTTTTACTCCCCAAGCTAAAATTAGTCATACACCCTCAAATGTGCCACAAAATATCCTCGAAAAAACTAAACTGTGGTATAATCAAGGATGCAACAGATGGAAGCACCTTCCACAGCACTATTACAGACAAGCTTTCTCAATCCTCTCCACATGACCTAAACAACAATGCAACAAACCAAGATGCAGAGTGGCTGAACATTAAGACAGTGTTTCAATGCACTGCACAAGAAAACCTAGGCTTTTCCACTCGCCACCATAAAGACTGGTTTGATGGAAATGCTGAGGTAATACATGCCTTCTTGAAATGAAGAACCAAGCACATGACAACTGGTTGGCTTATCCTAGCTATTTGACCCTTAAATTTGAATTCCATAATCTCAGAAGTGAAATTCAGAGAGAACTGCATGACATGGACAACAAATGATGGATGGACTGGGCAAGCAAAATAGCTGCAAAGACTGGCTGATATGAATGACAAACATGGGTTGTACAAGTCCATAAGAACCATCTCTGGGCCAATCAAACAAAACATAAAACGTAGCCCTTTTTCAATCAGCTGAAGGAGCTCCTTAAAGACAAGCCAGCTCCTCGATAACATTCTAAATACTTAACCCGCCGCATCCCGGCAGATTTTTCACTAATGACCCCCCCGATTTCTGGCATATATATATATATATATATATATATATATATATATATATATATATATATATATATATATATATATATATATATATATATATATATAGGCTAAAACCTCCACTTTTTATGAGAAACATCGAAAATTCAGAGAGAAAGTGCTCACATAAGCTTAGTAATGCCTTGTACAGGTGACCTTCCCCTCACCTGGTACCATTTTCTCTGGGGCCCCACTCCAGAAAAGACGTTTTCTATGGGAGGGGTAACTATTCCAAACCACTGAGAATAGGTAGATGCTTATTTGTTTGGTACGAATTTATATGTAGTACAAGAGTCTATTGGTTTTCACACAATAATATAGGCAATATAAGCGTTGTTTCTCTCACCAAACACATCAACATACCGCATCATTCTTGGAGACGTTACCTCCTCGTCACTTCTGCTCGTTTCTTCCTCTGGCGACAAGTAAACTTTGTCCTCCACATTGTCATCGATTAGGTAATCACTTTTGCCTTGAATTTCGTACCATGGTGCAACATTTCTTTACTGGCCAGGTCACTGGTACCAGGAGAGATGTCGAGACAATGGCATGCGGGGGGGGGGTAAGTCACGCAGGGTAAGGCATTGTCCCACATATATGTACAAAAAATCACGTGCGAAATTTGAAAAATGTGCAAATGACAGACCTCGGATTTGCAAAACACATGGATACGTCAACGGGTGTCACCGTGACAAAACGTGATTACGTTATCAACACGTCAACGGGACGTGGCAGGTGAAGCAGCTGATGTCTATGTCCCAACTACACTTGCAGAATCTGTTCAGACCATCTTATCTCTCTGAAAAATGAATAAAAACAAAAAAGTATATAAAAAAAGCCCTGAACCTGATAGCAAAAGATCTGAATTAATTAAAGTGGATGGCTAGTTGCTCCACCGGCACCTCCATGATCTCACACTCACTTTCTAGAACCAAAAACAAGTATCATCTCAGTGGCTTACATCTGATGCTGTAACCATCTACGAGAAGAATTGGGGATGATCAAATTGTGACAACAGCAGGGATATCTCCCTCCTTGTGAATGCTAGGAAAGTACTAGCCAAGATAATGTTATCTAGAGTGACAAAACATCTGACTGAGTCAACACTTTCTGAAACACAACGTGAATTTCGAAAGGAAAGAAGCAACTGTGATATTATCTTTGTTGCCCAACAGATACAAGAGAAATGCCACGAGCAGAACCATGACTTATATACATACTGCATTCGTCGATCTTGTAAAAGCATTGTCAACAAAGAACTTTTACAAAATGCTCTTCCAAACTTTTCAGTTCTAAACAAGTTAGGTTACTTGCCATCCTGAAGATCCTGTATGACAAAATGAATGTACTTGTGTTCATAGCTGGGAGTAAATCCAAACCCTGTAGCGTGAACGTGGGAGTAAAGCAAGGTTGTGTCCTGGCTTCTGTCATTTCCAACGTCTATTTCACTACAGACACCCTTTTAAGTAATAGACAAATGAACCCCGATGATAAAATAAAAATCCAATTCCATTTAGACTGTAACTTTCTTAATCTTATACGTCTTCACGCATTCAAGACAGAAATGGCTCACTTCCTAGATCTGCAATACGTTCATGACTGCTGTCCTTGCACAAACTCCAGAAGCCCTACAACAATCTCACCATCGTCTCGAACGTATACCATACAATGGGGTTCTGAATGAATGTTAATAAAAGAGAAAAATATCTCAGACAAACAATCCAGCAGAACCTCTTGCATTTCAGATAAAGGACGTAGTATAAAACAGGTACAGACTTCTACCAGCCCTGGAAGTGTGCTCATAGAAAAACATGAAAATCCTTGCAGAAATCCTTTTATGAATCAACCATGCCTAGGCCTGTTTTGGACGGCTCAGTTCCAGAGTCTTTGAAAACACCAAAGTGAGAATCGAGACGAAAGTATCAGAATATACAGTATGGCTGTATGCCTCTCCACCCTCTTGTCGGGTGATTAATCATGGAATTCCTACCAGCATCACAGCAAACAGCTCGAGCCATTTCACATCCAAGACCTAATAGCGCATCTTAGGACATGGGAGGATAAAGTCCCTCATGCACAAATTCTCCAGTGGGGGAAGTCAACCAGCACAGAAACCTATCTAGCTATCCATTTGCAGTCAGACGCCATAATCCCGTAAGGGGTGGCCGTTGGTCATTAAGTTACTGGTTTTAAAGGGAGGGGCACTAACCCTCCGCAAACACATTTTTGAAACGTAGGGAACACATATTGGGTTGGCTATATGGTTACCATCCAGCACTGTGAATGGTTTCCTGGATTAAAGGAAACCATTAGGCTTGTCTCTCAATATAAAGCCATCCGAAATGGAAAGAAGAGTAATAAAAAGTGACAGGAAAGATGCGAGAAACAGGAAAAGAGGAGGGCAGACACAGAAAAAGAATGACAAAGGTGAACGAAGAAGTAGGCAGCACTGCATCAAGTGGGTGGATGATGGTCGCCACCACCTACCAGCAGAGAGACCATCGTGGCTAAAAAGCAGCTGAGATGGGCTGTAGCCTACATGTGTTCAGCATGCCTGAGCACCGGCATCCACACCAGGTTCTGTATGTTCAATTCCCAGCAACACGCTGCAACGCAGGGGGACAGACGGAGAAATAGAAAGATCATATAAGGACAACAGTAAAGAAATGCAATATCATACCAAAATATCTTGAAACTAATGCCTTAAATAAAAAACAGTGGTGTGACCACTGCAGCGAAGGAACCTGCTAGGAACCTGGCCAGAGAAGAGTAGACAATGGAGGCACAACCAAAATTTATCCCAGGAAGCCCGGACTTGACATGTCGACTCTGTGCCAAACTTTGCGGATCCTGGATCAGTCTACACACACCTTCCTTTTGCGTGTCGCAGGCATCGTCTTCTATAGCAGGACAGCTTTTAGTAAGTGTGTGTGTGTGTGTGTGTGTGTGTGTGTGTGTGTGTGTGTGTGTGTGTGTGTGTTCTTACCTTCCTATTGTTCTTACCTAATTGTATCTTTATAGGACTACATAATAGATAGATAAATAAATAGATAGATAGAGAGACAGATAGAAGCAGGAAGTCAAATGATGAGAAGGTGTTGTGTTTGCGAGAAGCGAGCAGCGCTAAACGCTTACACGGAGGAAAGCTGACGACAGCGGCCAGTAAGGAGATGATGCAGTTAGCTGTCAGCAGTCCTCTCGTGAGAAAGTTCTGTTGCCATGAGGAACATACGTGACACACACACCCTACTACACCAGATTTTAGGAAAGAGAGTTTAGAAGGAGACAAGCGACCCTAGAGAGAGGTCGAGACGGAGATTAGCCTTAGAACAGAGAGAGAGAGAGAGATAGCGAGACAGGGAGGTAGCTACCCAGGACTTATACTATTATACCTGTTTAATATTTCCAAGACAAATAAAATAGTCCCATACTATTCTTTACCTCTCCCGTCACTACATCATCTGGTGGGGAAACTACTACAAGATATAAAAGCCGCTGTCACAAGTCTAAAATATACTTCTCTACAAGTAACTACAAAGTCATTATGACATTTGGTAGCAGCGAACGTATACGAACCTCGTCTACGAATCAACATTAAATTCCTACAAAATATCAAGATTGACAACAACCAACAATATCAGCTCCTGCCCCCTCCGTCTCCCAGATCATTACGCTGATGCAGAGGTCAAGAGATCACTCGACGCCTTGCAGGTAGCTTAACGACAAACCAGCAAATCTGCGGACATCGTCTCCGAATTAAAAGCAAATTTCTACAAAAGCAACCGAGACTACAAGATTAGCTTCAGTTCTACAAAGTCTACAGCCATCTACAATCAACTACAGCCATCTACAATCAACTACAATTAACAACTCTACGTCGTCTGTATAATCTTCTACACGCACCTACAAGAAGCGGCAGTCTTCATCCCACAACGAGTAAATCACAAGAAAAAGGACCAAGAATACATCAAGAAAGAAAAGAAAACAAACAAACAAACGAAGAGTGAGAGACGACTCACAACTCATAACCACCAGACCTCACTCCTCCTCTCTCTGCTACATCCACCAAACCCCCAACGCTTACGCAGGTGTGAAGAGGTCAATGCACGCAGCAAAACACCAAGTCCATATTTACAACTCATCTTACTCACTCGTCTTCACTCAAGTTACTCATCGCTACTCATTCACTCACCACAGCTACCAGTGTGGGAAGCCGACGTCACCATGTGCTGAGATGACATCACAACGCTTGAGTCTGCCATGCCAAGCAACGTGTGACTGACACCAGGCACTTCTCACCCACTACTCATTACTCATTATTCACATAGCTCCTACTCATATTCACTTATTTTTCACAGTTAAGTTGGAAATTCGACGTTCTATGTTGAGGTTTGCCTGGGACAGCCGTTAACCACTACAAATACCAGGCCATGGAGTTTCCTGAGTAATATCGTCCATCAACACACCACTAGAATTATCAAGAGATCTTCAATCAAACCTGTATTTTCTTCCGAGATCGACTTTTGTATCGACACACCTCTACGATCTGTATCAAGTGGGTAAAATTATACTTGCTCATTTCTTCTCAGTGCTAAAATTAGCTATATTCAACTTATTTAATCATCTAGTTTGCTAGGACATAAATAAACAAGAGGCGTATTTCATAACATCATATCTTAATGACAGGAATATTTTGCAACCACCCACGTTAATACCAGATGACACACAAATTGCCACAACATCAGACTCACAATTAAGAGACAGCCCACCCATTGTACAACCCACACCACACGTTATAGATAAGGAAACAAATACGGGAGTTTCGGATGATGAGTGGGAAACCCTTCAGACGTTGAGAGGTATCGACTCGCAGCTGCCTTAAATACGTATGCCAATATACTTAACAGGGTTCACCGGTCCGGTCATACATATTCTACCATTCCCTCACATAACGATAAACTCGTACAAGTTGGAATTAACAGGGCAATCATTAAATATGAATCAAGAAACAAATACTGCTGATCTAAAAACCACACCTCACGTTTTTGTGTATCACGAGGATAAGACTGCCCCAAAATTCTCTGGCACAGACAAGGATCGCATTGATGTCATTTCATTAATCAGTCAGTGCGAACAAATATTCATCAAGCGCCACATACTAGATGAACAAGAGAAAATTGCTATTTTTTTCATCTTGCATAAGTCAGGAAAGATGTCCAGCAAGCAATTTATTGCGCTCCGATAAGCTACATCGTGCTAGGACATATGATGAATTTAAAACTGAATTTCTGAAGAAATTTTCTGGAGGTATGAACTTCTTGCCAGGTATAATTCCAGAATTACATAAAATTGTAGATCTTGTAAGGGAGCACACTACAAACCATGTGCTCAGTGAAATAACTGCTGATGTCTCCACAATCAAGAGAACCCTATTAGCTACTCTGGAGAATTCTAAGTGGATAACAGATGATGGAAAGATGTCCCCAGACCTCGTCGTGGACATCATTGGTTATGTAGCTGCCTTGTGTAAATTACCTGATAGAACCCTTAAGATCGCCAAACAATTGCGTACACCCCGGGAATGTGCTTACTAGACTTAATGAACGAGGTAGAGATGCAGTGCAGTAAAGCAGGTGTGGTCGCACACATGCACATTCTGGTAGAATCAGGGTACCTGAGACAGTATCAGCTGTGAAAACATCAACACCGACCCCAAACAGAGAACAAAATCGATCGCGACCTGAAATGAGGCAGCCCAAACAAACAAAGACGCCTAGACCTCGTTCCCACACGCCTTCCTACAGGCAGTTTCATAAGTTTTCGCGCAGCCCGAGCAGGTCTCGCGCTATAAACAACACTTTTATGGGAAATCACCTCGTAGGTCACAGTCAAGGGATAGGTCCATTCTGTGTCATTACTGTGCAAAACCAGGACACACAAGGTATGAATGCTTTATCAAGGCAAAAGAGGATAATCAAAAGACACAAGGGTTTGGTCCTTACTGTAGGCATCATAGATACCAAGGGCACTGGACTAGTGATTGCAAAACAGTAGAAAAATTGTGTCTATGTTCAAATCGGGGAAGACCAAGTCATGACAAAAAACGAACAAACGTAAAGAAGAACAAGGTTAAACTTCACATAGGAGGCATGTTGGGAAATGAGTGTATCTTGATACCAGCTGTATGTGAGGATCAAAACGTTTCCTTATTTTTAGATACAGGCTCTCCAGTGAACTTAATAACACATGAAGAACTAAATAGAATTCTTAAAAATAAAAAGAAAGTAACTTTTCTGGATGAAGCTGATTTAGAATTAAACACAGTAGATGGTCAAGAGATTACAGTAAAAGGTATGATAAGATTAAATCTCAGTTTCACAGAAACAACAAGACCATTCTCTGCATTGTTCTATATCGTTGAAAACTTAGCAATTAAAGCTCATATGTTACTGGGCTTAAGATCCATGAGAACTGAGAACATAACTATACTCCCACAAATGAATGGAATAGACTTTGATAATGAATTTATAGAGGAAATACTTTCAGAGCCCTCACCGATTGGTAGAAGAGAGCCAAAAAGAATTGGTAATATTAAAGGCTTTAACAAACATACACAAACAGATGAGTGTATAGATCCACTTACACCAGCAACCCCATCCTCCAGAATTAGTGACCCAGCTAACAGTACTGATTTATCAATTTTTCCAGCCCATCTCACTAATGATTTGGTTATACCACCTAATTCATACATGAAGGTTACCATAAAGAGCAAATTACGGAATAGTACTGTTCTTGTCTTAGAAGAATTATGTAAGTAAAGGGATTGTCAGTAGAAAACGCATTATGTCATACGAACGACGAAGGGCTAACTCAGATATTCATTATTAATCACATGAATGGGGAAGTTCAGTTGAAGAAGGGAACTTGCATAGTTAATATTGAAAAATGTTTCGCCCCTGTGAAGGAAATAAATATTGGTGGAGTAACAAGTGAGATCAAATCTACGGATAGAGAAAGAATAAAGAGAATTTAATTCACTCAGGTGAATTTGACGAAGAAAATGATTTGTTAACCCTGCTGGAAACACACAGGGACACCGTAGCCTTGCCCGGAGAACAATTAGGGTGTACTAACTTGATTAATCACATGATTAATGTGCACCCAGAAACACCACCAATTTTCGTACCAGCTTATCGCATACCACACTCCCAACGTACACTTGCAAATCAGTATGTCGATGAAATGTTAAAGCTTGGAATTATTGAGCCTTCAGTTTCTCCGTGGAACGCTCCCTTTTCTTTGTGCCCAAGAGAAATGGAGAAATGCGTGCGGTAGTAGATTACCGTAAACTAAATAATCACACAATCCCTGACAGATTTCCCATGCCATTGCTAAGTGATGTTCTACAGAATATTGGTCCTGAGAATAATATATTCTCGACCATCGATCTCCTAAACGGATACTATCAGATTCCGGTATCTCAGGAGTCACGTAAATACACTGCCTTTTCAACAAACAGAGGCCATTATCAATATACAAGAATGCCAATGGGACTGAGGACAGCCCCCGGTACGTTCCAGCGTCTTATGAATTACGTATTGTCCGGAATTTTAGGACAAGGAATATTTGTTTATCTTGACGATATTATTATCGCAACGAAGAATATTAAGGATCATCTCAGGAAATTAGACTTACTCTTACAAAAGCTTAGTGATGCTGGATTAAAAATTAAACTTTCTAAATGCAAATTTTGCTTTAAGGAAATAAATAGATTTCTTAGGCCACAAATTAAGTTCTGATGGTATTCACACCACTGATGACAAAATACAGGCAGTGAGAGATTTTCCTGAACCCACTACGACTGACGAAGTTAGACAATTTTTAGGTCTGGCTGGGTACTATAGGTCCTTCGTACCACAGTTCTCTCATATAGCCTTCCCTCTATTCCAACTACTCAAAAAAGATGCTGTATTCCAATGGGAAGAAGAACAAAAAGGGCATTTAACAATCTAAAAATTAAACTAACAAATGCACCTTGTTTAGCATATCCGAATTACACGAAATCATTTCTTATTTGTACAGACGCATCAGTTAAAGGATTAGGGGCTGTACTGATGCAGGAAGATAAAGAGGAAAGAATCAACCAATTGCATTTGCCAGCAGACAGACAAGAGGTGCAGAGAAAAATTATAGCACTACAGACTTAGAGCACTTGCAGTGATTTTTGCATTACAAAAGTTTCGAGATTTGGTATATGGTTACGAAATCCACTTATTCACCGACCATAAACCACTGGTGGGTATGTTTAAAGAAAAACTCCTTTCTGAGAGGAGAGCAAGATGGAAATGTACAGTTGAAAACTACAATGTACAAATACATTATATACAAGGTAAAATGAATATAGTAGCTGACGCATTATCTAGGAACCCGAACACAATTCAGGTCGCGGCGTTAGATCTCAAAGGAAATATCCCAAACCACGAGGATATCGCAAAGGCACAAAGACTTGACCCAGTATGGTCAAAAGTAATATACAAGTTAGAAAGTGGAGATGACATACAATTACCCAAACTGCATGTCCCACTTGAACAATTCACAATGGTCAATAATACATTATACAAAATTAACTCTAAACAACCAAAACGCCAAAGAAATACTAACCAGTTGGTAGTACCTAATGACATGATACCCCAAGTATTACGAATGATACACGACAGCCCACATGCAGGACACCCTGGAAAGGATAAGACATTCAACCAAGCCCAGCTATTATATTACTGGCCTTCATTACGAAGAGATATACACAATCATATAGACAGATGCGAATCATGTGCGAAACACAAAGGATACCCAATCACACCTGCACCGATGGGTAATTACCCAGTACCACATCAACCATGGGACGTTGTCGCTGTTGATTTACTCAAGATGCCATTATCATACAATAATAACCTATACTTATTCGTAGCAACGGATCATTTTTCCCGTTATGTCATTTTAGCTCCAATTAAAGATAAGACAGCAGAGACAGTAGCAAAGGCAATAACAGATAATGTAATATGTCGCTTTACTACCCCTAAGGTACTAATAAGTGATAATGGAGGAGAATTTAATTCTGAGATCTTACAAGAAATATGTAAACAATACAACATCAAAAAGGTTAACGTTTTGGCCTATCACCCAGCATCGAATGGGTTGGTAGAGACAAAATAAAAAGGTATTAGATGTGCTACGACACATTCTCAGTGAAAATTATGCAAGCTGGGATGATTGGATTCCCAGAGTAGAGGCCTCCATTAATGGGTCTATAAATAAATCCATTGGTGACACACCACATTTCATTATATATGGCACAGATAAAAAATTACCATATGAGCTCCTAGAAGGTGACAGCATGCCTATATACAATTACGATGATTACTCTAAACTCCGTTTACGTGAATTCCAGGACATTCACAAAGAGTGCAAAAACAATTAACGATGTCCAAGGAAGAAATGACGGAGGCATTTAACAAAAAGGCAAAAGATTCACCTATCAGCTTAGGAGACATTGTTTACGGAGTCATTCATACGAGAGACAATAAATTATCCCCTAAATTTGAGGGCCCATACAGAGTAATTAACATAAAGGCAAACAAAGTTTTAATTAAGTCACTTTCAAGTGGCGAGGAAAAATAAGTTCATATTGACCATTTAAAACGAGTTTCAAGGGAATTATCACATAATTATTCAGCCTCGGATACAACCGAACAGGTGAACGTACCTCAAGAAACCAAGCAAGAACACAACAATGATTACAAAAAAGAAATTAAGGTCATATACCAAACAATCGAACATAGGTGCAACTATTCCAATGAAATCTACAGTACATCATTTACGAGAATTAAATATCGATTTAAACTCCTTCTATAAATGAAATAACAGCCAACCGTAACGCACATCATCACTATCATCAACCACAGCTTTATAGGAAATTAATAGATTTTTTTTTTTCGGTAGGTTACGATGAAGGGACTTATGCTATGGATTCTCCTATACATAGTAAGGGTATATGCGCACCTAGACCCCAAGCATATAGTACGACAAGGATGCCTCATAGCTCCAACGGCCACGACTACAATCGTCAAGGACGTCATGAGTACTGAAATAAGTCTAGATTACTTGTATGACTTACCTACTTATATAGAAAGACTTGCGACGCCGATGCGAACTCTGGACTTCAAGATAGGGAATTATGTTTCACAATCACATATCACCAAGGAAGTGGAAGAAATGGTGAAGTTAGCGAAATGGAAACTAGAACAGGCGAAGTCAACTATGCTCGTCATGATCCAAGATCTCCCATCTTATGGAACAGAGGTACTGAGCGACAGGAACAACATCACACGTACTCGCCAAAAGCGCGGTTTGTTCGATCTGGGCGGCGCAATTCTTGGGAACATCTTTGGATTGGCTACAGAGGATGACCTTAAAGAAATAAACAAAAAATTTAATAAGATAGCTCAGGTACTAACATACCAAGATAAATTCATCACAGGACAGAACTCGGCAATGAAAACAATTGTGAAAAATCTGAAACAAGCAGAAAACGTAGCTCTCGAGAGTATAGATAAAATAAATGACTTGGAGGGTAACGTTACCCTTTTCCAGCACTTCTCCATCATCACAGAACATATTGACACGATTCTACTACAATTAGAGAACACTAGAGATCATTTCCGGGCACTTATGCAAGGAATTTCGAATGCTGGTGATGGCAAGATCACAAATGACTTACTCCCAGTTCATGAGCTACGTCAGATAGTTAGTCAAGGCATACATAAACATAAATTGAAGCCATTGTTCCGCAGTAGGGAATTTATGCAATATTACCCGTACTTGGAAGCAACACTAACACCAACATCAGTGATAGTTCATGTACCATTCATCACGGAAGACCTGTTCACAGTATACCAAATACACCCCTTCCCCTATAGAAACAACAACACTTTAGTCATCATCAACATCAACACAGACACCGAACTCATCATGGTCTCCAAGAGGCGAGACACTGTCACTTTCGCAAGTGAGTCAACGATTGAGCGAAAGTGCCGCACATCCTTACATGCTGTTCATCTTTGTCCTGCGTACATTTTCACGTTTCAGCCTACTGATACGGTCCCTTGTGAAATGGCTATCATCAGCAATAACAATATTCATCATCATTGCAACTTCACTTTTGCTCCAGATAAACTTGTACACCATCAAGCATTGGACACTTGCAGTTTTTATTTCCCTCATAACACATCAGTTTACATAGTCTGTCCAGATATACCACCATCTCATACATCAGCCTCAGGATTATACATAGCACCAGACTACTGTGCGGTATTTACACCATCCATGTCTACTTTTTCCACCATCAATCACTACGCCATTATCAACCATACACACAAACATTTCCACCCACTGCCTGATATGGACTTAAACATGAGCACAAGTATTAAGCTGACTTCACCTAAGTTTGAAACTATGCAGCTGATCAATGAAACAATGAAGCCCTGGGAAGATTTGAGTTTGAGTATGTTCAACCCATATTATGTGTATAGCCAAGCACCTTCTGTCTTTATAATTATCTGCATTGTGGTTGCAGTATTGCTGTTGGCCATGCACAGAATGCATGCAAGAATTGCTAATTTGGAGTTATTGTTTAGTGGGGGGAGAGTTAACATCACAGTTAACCACCCTGAATGAAGTGTATATATTTTGTATATAGTATTAATTATATATAAAAAAAAAAAAATAATAATAATAATAATAATAACACAAAGAAGAATGACCCATATATGGCAGACCAGTACCATTATCTTTAAATGAAATATTAATAACTCTTACAATAATCTTAATTTTAAACTATTTTTATTCTTGCATGTATGCAATTCACTATAATAACCCAAGTACATACTGTATTACAGTTAAATAATTTACTTTAATGCATTTATTCCAATATGTATTCAACTTATTTAAAATGTAATATTACTGAATAATCACTATTTACTATGAATAATATATGTATACAATATTCATACAATTATATTTACTTTACAATATTATGTATTTCACTTAATTAGCTTATAAGTTCATTATAATGTGTATGTAGTATGTATTAAAATATTATAACTATTAAATGTCGATGGTACGCCATTTTCGCGCGGCCGAGCAAATATAGGACTACATAATAGATAGATAAATAAATAGATAGATAGAGAGACAGATAGAAGCAGGAAGTCAAATGATGAGAAGGTGTTGTGTTTGCGGGAAGCGAGCAGCGCTAAACGCTTACACGGAGGAAAGCTGACGACAGCGGCCAGTAAGGAGATGATGCAGTTAGCTGTCAGCAGTCCTCTCGTGAGAAAGTTCTGTTGCCATGAGGAACATACGTGACACACACACCCTACTACACCAGATTTTAGGAAAGAGAGTTTAGAAGGAGACAAGGGACCCTAGAGAGAGGTCGAGACGGAGATTAGCCTTAGAACAGAGAGAGAGAGAGAGATAGCGAGACAGGGAGGTAGCTACCCAGGACTTATACTATTATACCTGTTTAATATTTCCAAGACAAATAAAAATAGTCCCATACTATTCTTTACCTCTCCCGTCACTACATGACATCTGGTGGGGAAACTACTACAAGATATAAAAGCCGCTCGACCACAAGTCTAAAATATACTTCTCTACAAGTAACTACAAAGTCATTATGACATCTTTACAGGAATGAGTCAAGCTCGTACTGTCCCGTGTATTAAACCATTTACATTATACATATTCTTAAAGTTATGAATAGTTTTGGTACACACCAATTCATTTGGCAGTGCGTTCCACTGATCGATTTCCCTATTTGGGAAACCTAATTTCCTTACTTCATTATTACCTCTCTTTTTATGCATTTTTTTGCAGTATCCTCTCGCTGATGCTTCCCCATAGGTTATATACTCATTTATGTCTATTTTTACTTTCACTGTGGTGCATTTATATAGCATAATCATGTCTCCTCTTTTCCGTCACTCTTGAAATGTTGGTAGGTTCAGTTGTTCTAGTCTTCTTACCTTAGATCTCTTAAACTTTGTGCCAATCTTGTAGTGGTCGGTTGTACTTTTTCAATCTTATCTATATATTTTTTGAGATGTGGATTCCAGACTACTGACGCGTGCTCCAGGGATGGTCTGATGAATGATGTTATGATCCTCGGCATGTCTTCATTTATATATTTGAACGCTAATCTCATATTAGCAAGCAGTGTATACATGTTCTGTACCTTCTCATTGATGTGGCCAGACAGAGGAAGTCTGTTATTTATAATCACTTCTGGGTCTCTGATATGTGTAGGGGTGAACTTCCTAGCTTATAATTCCAGTCTGGTCTTTTTCCACTTAAACCAAACTTAATTACATGATATTTGTCCATCTATTGCTCCATTCATGAAGCTTATTTAATTCCTCTTGTAGCTCTCTACAAGAGTCTGTGTTTGTAATTCTCCTTTGTATTTTTGCATCATCAGCAAACATGTTCAGATAGCTTCCATTTCCAGTGTTGCTGCTAGTGTCATTTATACTAAAAACAGTAGGTGCCAACAGTGTGCCCTGTGGAACTCCGCAAGTTACTTCTCTCCATAATGTTTTCCCTGTAGTACTGAGAAAATTTTGTAACCAACAGTACATATTACCTTGGATTCCTCCTTGATGGTACAGTTTCCATTAAAGTCTTTGGTGTGATACACTGTCAAATGCTTTCTTGAAACAAAACAGATACTGTCTTCCCATACCTCTTTTTTCTGTAGTCTTTTCTGCAACTCTTTCATAGTACCTTAGTAGATTAGTAACACAAATATTATCCCTTTCTAAAACTGAACTGTCTTTCTGTTACCATATTGTATTTTTGCAGGTGGTTTACCCAAATTCTCCTTACCAGATTTTCTGGTATCTTACTTACAACACTGGTCAGAGATACTGGTCAGTGGCTGAGTGGATTTTGTCTATTTCTTTCCTTGAATAGAGGAATAATGTTTGATTTCTGCCAAATATCAGGTAGTTTACCTTGGCTTAAGGATTCCTTGAATATTAAACATACTGGTCTGCTTAACTCTTCTGCACATTCAGGACGATTTGCCTTTCATTTGTTTGATTTACTCATCTCCATGGGATACCTCACTCTCTCGGGATACCTCACTCTCTCATTCCCATGGATTCACACACCCGGAAAGTACTGCTTAAACTTGGTGGAATTTACAGTGTTTAAAGTGACTGTCGAGTGCCACACATACACAGCAGTGACATAACTGCTGCAGTGGCAGGTATGTTTTGTAAAAAAAAAAAACTGAATTAACTGATAATTACTACACAAAGTAAGTTTAAAAAGTGAGGCCAGGTCCCATGGCCCCATGGTGACGATCCTAGCAAGTTCAGTTTTTACCAAGGAACAGTGAAGTTCATAGTTCATTAACCTGTCCTGTATCATACTGAAGCACTGAGGCAAACATCGTTCCTCCTTTAACCATCATTATAGAGCGAGACGAAATAGTGACCCTAATTGATAATCAGAGAAAACACTTTAAGGACGCTCTAGACAAAATGGAGAGAAGTTGCAACAGAACTCAGCAAGCTTGTGAAGGCAATATCAGCGACATAATTACCAGCTTGAAATTTACTCAAGGAAATTTATATGAAGCATTGGTGAAACTGAATACTGCAGCTAGAGCCGGGTACACACACGCGAACAGAACATCGTAACGTAACCCCGTCGTGTAACAAAAACACCTGTGTGGACGGGACCTCGTAACGTCACTGCGTAACGCCCGAGCGAACATACTGTATATGTTATGCGTTGGGGTTCGCTCCCGATTCACCAATTGTCGATTTTTGCGCATCGCATCAAAGGATGTTACAGGGTGAGGTTACGCAATGTGTGGACAGGACGTGTGTCCGACACATATCAACTGGGTAGACAATGGAGGCAGAAGCAAAATTGATCCCAGGAATCCCGGACTTGACATGTCGACTGTTTGCCGAAGTTTGCGGATCCTAGATTAGTCTGCACACACTGTCATTCTGAGTATACCAGGCATCGTGTTCTATAGCAGGACAGCTTTTAGTGTGTGTGTGTGTGTGTGTGTGTGTGTGTGTGTGTGTGTGTGTGTGTGTTCATACCTACCTATTGTTCTTACCTAATTGCATCTTTACAGGAATGAGTCAGGCTCGTACTGTCCCGTCTATTAAACCATTTACATTATATATATTCTTAAATTTATGAATAGTTTGGGCACACACCATTTCATTTGGTAGTGCGTTCCACTGATCGATTTCCTTATTTGGGAAACTTAATTTCCTTACTTCATTAATACCTCTCTTTATATGTAGTTTTTTTTTTTTTTAGGTGTCCTCTTGTTGATGCTTCCCCATAGGTTAAATACTCATTTATGTCTATTTTCACTTTCCCTGTGGTGCATTTATATAGCATACTCATGTCTCCTCTTTTCCTTCACTCTTGTAGTGTTGGTAGGTTCAAATGTACTTGGTACCAATTTTGTAGTGGCCATTTGTACCTTTTCAATTTTATCTATGTGTTTTTCAGATGCGGATTTCAGACTACTGATGCATGCTCCAGGGATGGTCTGATGAATGATGTTATAATCTTTCTCGGTATGTCTTCATTTATATATTTGAATGCTAATCTCATACTAGAAATCAGTGTATACATGTTCCGTACCTTCTCACTGATGTGGTCAGACAGAGGTACTCTGTTACTGATAATTACTTCTGGGTCTTTGATATGAATAGGGGTGAACATCCTAGCTTTTAATTCTAGTATGGTCTTTTTCCACTTTTACCAAACTTAATCACATGGCGTTTGTCCAGAATGAATTCCATTCGCCATCTATTGCTCCGTTCATGAAATTTTTTTAATTCTTCTTATAGTTCTCTGCAAGAGACTGTATTTGTAATTATCCTTTGTATTTTTATATCATCAGCAAACATATTCAGATAGCTTCCATTTCCAGTGTTGCTTCCAGTGTCATTTGTTTACACTAAAAACAGTTGGTGCCAGCATTGAGCCCTGTGGAACTCCGCAAGTCACTTTTCTCCATAATTTTTTCCCCGTAGTACTGAGAAAATTTTGTAACCAACAATACAGATTACCTCGGATTCCTCCTTGATGGTACAGTTTCCATTAAAGTCTTTGGTGTGGTACACTGTCAAATGCTTTCTTGAAACAAAATAGATACTGTCTTCTCATCCCTCTTTTTTCTGTAGTGTTTCTGCAACTCTTTCATAGTACCTTAGTAGATTAGTAACACAAATATTCTAAAACTGAACTGTCTTTCTGTTATCATATTGTATTTTTGCAGGTGGTTTATCGAAATTCTCCTCACCAGATTTTCCGGTATCTTACTTACAACACTGGTCAGGGATGCTGGTCAGTAGCTGGGTGGATTTCTGCCAAATATTAGGTAGTTTACCTTGGTTTAAGGATTCCTGGAATATTAAACATGTTAGTCTGCCTTTCATTTGTTTGATTTACTGAGCTCCATGGGATACCTCACTCTCTCATTCCCATGGATTCACACACCCGGAAAGTACTGCTTAAACGTGGTAGAATTTACAGTGTTTAAAGTGATCGTCGAGTGCCACACATACACAGCAGTGACATAACAGCTGCAGGACCAGGTATGTTTTGTAAAAAAAAAAAAATAAATAAATAACTGAATTAACTGATAATTACTACACAAAGTAAGTTTAAAAAGTGAGGCCAGGTCCCATGGCCCCCTGATGATGATCTCAGCAAGTTCAGTTTTTACCAAGGAACAGTGAAGTTCATAGTTCATTAATCTGTCCTGTATCATACTGAAGCACTGAGGCAAACATCGTTCCTTCTCTAACAATCATTATGGGGCGAGACAAAATAGTGACCCTAATTGATAATCAAAGACCGTGATCTTTGATCTGCGGTAGTTTCAAGTTGATATGTCCAATAGTTTTCTAGTAAATAGAAAAAAACTACGATAATCGCCCTAAAAACATCTGATTTGTTTATTATTTCATATGTTCTTAATTACACTGTAACAAACATAAATGTAAATTCTATCGAGTTTTGTAGCCTAAAGGGTAAGGAAGCTCATTATATAATTCACAGTGTTATAACCCTTACTGTTATGGAGAAAATGAAATTTGAAAAGTTACGATGAGGTGACAGCACATACGCTCACGCCCGTAGGCTGAGTATGTTCGTCTTTCGTAACTTTTCCATGTACTGTTGTTTGCAGATGATACTGTGTGGTCAAGTGAAGACGAAGGGGAGCTGCAAGGCTTGGTGGATGAGTTTGGGAGAGTGTATAAGAAACGGAATCTAAAGGTGAATGTAGGGAAGAGTAAAGTGATGGTCTTTGAGAGAGGTGAAGTCAATGAATGTACAGTGGTTGGATGGTGAAGAAATGGAAAGTGTGAGTACGTTTAAGTACTTGGGGAGTGTGACGAGTAAAAATGGACGTTTGGAGGGTGAAGTGCTTGAAAAGGTACAACAACGAAGAAAGGTTGCTGGTTCCTTGAAGGCAGTGATAAGAAACAGGGAAGTGAGCATGGATGTGAAAAAGTTGTTACATGACAGTATTGTGATACCAACTCTGACGTATGGAAGTGAAGCTTGGACGTTGTTGGAAGGACACAAGTCAAGAGTAAGAGCAGTAGAACTGAGTTATTTAAGAGGGGCCTGTGGAGTCACATGGAGAGACAGGCTGACAAATGAGGATATAAAGGAGCGTTGTGGTGTGGATGTGGATGTGACAGGAAAGGTTAGGAGGAACACACTGAGGTGGTTTGGCCATGTGGAGAGGATGGAGGGTGAGAGACCGACGAGGAGTGTATGTGAGTGAGGTGGAGGGGGTGAGAGGGAGGGGGAGGCCGAGGATGAGATGGAGGGATGGAGTGGAGAGGTATATGAAAGAGGGGGGTGTGATTTGAAAGCAGGCCAGTGAAATGGCGGGGGACAGGGCGACGTGGAGGCGATTTGTTTGTGGCCACCCCGTACGTGATTAAGGCGTCTGACAATAGATAGATAGACAGACAGATAGGTTACTTTGCTTTACCAAAGTATGAATATGAAATCATTAGCTTGATCAAGCTTTGTTCGGATTTTTTATGCAACCTATGCTTTACTAGTATAATGACTGAGAGAATAGCAGTGAAATTCACCACATTCTCCCTATGAGAAATATATAGTAAACACACATTTTATACCTTACAATACAATAGAATAAAAACTAGGCAAATAAGCTGGTTACTCAAGTCCTCTAGCAGTGTTGTAGTGTTTCCTGAGAGGAGATGGAGTTGCAGAGAAGAGGACAGGTACGATCACAGCCTCTGTTTGTGTGTGTGAGTATTTGTGATGTGTGTGTGTGTGTGTGTGTGTGTGTGTGTGTGTGTGTGTGTGATGTATGATACCGATGAAAGCAGCCATGTGCAGAGCGACACATCGCAAACAGGACATTTATAGCTGGTGCCCTTCCTCCTCTTGTTGAAGTAGCACAACACACACTGCAGCCTTTTCCTGTCGGGGATTCTCTCCAGGGTGTGGTGCAGAGTGGAGTCCAAGCATGTCCTATCGTCAATATATCGATGGCGTTTGGACGGCGGTGCTCCTCCATCTCCTCGCCTCCGTACTCCTGCTGGAGGTGCAGTAACAGAAGCTGGCCAAGTAACTCCTGACAGGCCAACTACTGCCGGGGGTGGAGCGGTCGTGGTAGTAACTGGCGGAGTTACTCCTGACGGGCCAGCTACTGCACAAGGTGGAGCGATTGTTGCAGGTAGACCAGAGGCTGCAGTTGATGCTGTGGTTGCTGCAGGTATAGGTGGCTGTCGTCGCCAGGGAATGTTGGGGACATGGTGAAGGGCATGACCCAATGCCGGCCACTCCTCCTCCCGGAATGTGGCATATGTGCTCCTGGAATTCCAGGAGATCATAGGTCTTCTGGTTTTCTTCTTGTAGAGGGTGTAGGCATTGAATAGGGCCATGTGGATAAAATGAAAGATCATTTTCTTGGTCCATTTGACCGTCCTCCTGTGGATGGGGTAGTATTGAATCACCTGATCGAAATGATCCACCCCGCCCATGTGCCGATTGTAGTCCTCCACCATGACGGGCTTGTTCACTGTTTTCAGAATGTACAGTTGTGGAATCTCCCGTCTGGACCCTTGACCTTCCCATGCACCTGCTTAGGGACGGTGGTGTCCCTTGGAAGGTGGACACCATACTTACAATACATTTGTCCTTCCACAACAACACCTTTACATTGCCCTTGTGTCTAACGTCCACTCCATCCTCAGGAAGGCGTTTAGCACTGCTGGTGCCCTGCAGCTCCCTCGGTGCTCCCCTTGCCGGTCGTACAGTGCCACACACATACATTCCCTCTGCAAAGAGGTGTTCGCACAGTGATACAGAATTGTAATAATTGTCCATATACAAGTTGTATCCTTTGGCCTTCAAAGGTTCAACGAGGCCCCACACTGTGTTCTCTAGAGACATCTCCCCTGTGTATACTTCCACATTCCATATGTAACCACTCCTTGCCTCAGTCAAGATGTATAGTTTTATGGCATACTTTTGGGACTTCATAGGGTTATATACACTTAAGGAGAGCCGCCCCTTCCAACCCAGAGATCCCTCATCCAGACTAAGATGTTCGCCCGGGATGTAAACCTCCTGGAACCTCAGAAGGAGATACTGCATCATTGTGCAAATCATTATCAGCCGGTCCTGTTTGCCCTCAGGTATGGCGAGACTACTGAAAGCATGAAAGTGCTTCAAGATGGCCCTGAAGCGCTTTCCACTCATAGCTCGCCGAAATATGGGGTATTCGTGAATCTCTGATGAACGCCAAAAGTGTCTTATGGTTGGCAGTTCACAGATCTCCATAATCAAAGGAACCATTTCCTCTTCGTTGCAGAGGAACCAAACATCTAGCGCAGTCCCCAGAAACGTGGCATATTTGTTTGTTTCGAGCATCAGGTAGGTGAGAAACTCCCTGGTAAAAAAAAGTTGAAAGTATTGGAGTGGTGTTGCTGGTGCTGCCACTCTCAGACCTGGTGTTTCAATGAAGGGGGCCAGCATTGGGTGTAAATGACCCAGAACTCCAAGCTTCCTCCTGACGGTCACCACCTGGAGAAATGCTTGGCTGTGTACGTGTGTGGCGCGCATGACCCCAAGACAGACGACTACCTCTTGGCTGTCCACCACTACCCATGCCACCCTTGTCTTTGTGGTGGGGAGGGAGATGGTGATGATGATTGTGTTGATGATAGAAGGTTGGATGAAGGTTCAGGTGATGGTTGTGATGAAGATGGTTGTGGTGATGGTTGTGATGAAGATGGTTGTGGTGATGATGGTTGTAATGAAGATGGTTGTGGAGGAGAAGGTTGTGGTGGTGGTGGTGGTGATGGTGCTGCTGCTGCTGATGGCTTGTATTCAGGGGCAGTGAAGTCTGAAGGGGACAATGATTTTCCTGATTTAGCTGGGGAAGTTGATATGGAAATATCTTGGATGGGTGGTGAGATGTGGGCGGGTTGAAGTGTGGTGAAAGTGTAGGGTGACTGTGGCGGGAAAGAGGTCAGTGTCTGCGGTGGGAGGGTGCATGATAGGTGGCGATAATGCGGCTCAGTCTCCAGGGTCGGGATGGTTTCAGTGGTGGCAGGAGTGGTGGCAGTGAAGTCAGTGGTGTCGGGGGTGATAGGAATGATGGCAGGGATGGTGGTGGTCTCTAGAGAGGTGAAAAATGTCATTGGAGTGATGGCAGTAAGAGAAGTTGTAGCAATACCAGTGGTGGTAGTAGTGAAAGGAGTGGAGGTAGTGATGGTGCTACTACTACTCTCTGATGTGGTTATCACTGCGGCCTTGACCGTGGGTTTCCACTTATCACTTCCCGGGTCAGATTTCCCCCTCGCTCTCCTGCTCCTCGCTCTCTCCTCCTCAACATATTCACTGTCTGTTTCATTATCACTTTCCTCACTCTCACTGCCCTGAACAAGTATTTCATATATTCCTTCTCAGATAACCCCTTGCGAGGTATTTTTCCCGTAGTGTAATACTGCAAGGGACTGTTAAAAATCAGTTATGAATTTTCAAATCTGGCTTTCTCTGAAAATATATAAGAAACATGTATAAATGTTTTTCACAATCACACTGCACTATATATAACACAATATCACTATACACACGTAAGGTATGGACAGTGCGGTAGTAGCAAACCCAGGTTTAAATGCCCAGCCACGTGCTCACACACCCTTTGAGCCTGACTGCCAGGATAGTACTGAATTAAATACAGGCCGCTTGCCCCACCGATAATCTCCCGGGTGTTGCCATATATTTCCCCTAGACCTGGCTACCCTCAGCTTTGACTCAGCCAAATTTGATGCAAATCCATCCACAGGAAAAGTTTCTACAACCATTTATAGGGATGTTGCATCATGTGGCATCATCAGTTACTCTTCAGATTGCAAGGCTTATGACTCGTGTTGTGTCATCTTGCGCGAGGAGGTTAATGTTATTTTATTGTTTTTAATGTATACATGTTTTGGCTAAATAAAACATTTTCATTAAACAAAAAAATCGGTTTCGGTTTTAATCTTCCTGTACCTCTTGTTCTGATATTTTTATATCTGGTAATTTGTGTGGGTATCCATGTTTCTTATCATCTCTCTTGAAATTGCTTTAAAAAATTATTCAATTTTTTTTTTAAGTACTTCACAAATATCTTCTTCTTCGATACAGGCTATCCTCTCATCCATGATGGACTGTATTTTATCTTTAAATTTGACTGCTTTGGATATAGCTGTAAACAGCTTCAGTTCACCACTACATTTATTTATAATGTCTTCCTCAAACTGTCTTTGTGCTTCTCTCCTTATCCTTGTTTAATAATTTCTTGTCTGTTTATAGCTGTTATTTGCCCTCTCACTACTGTGTCTTCTGTATCTATTTCACTTCTTTTAACAACCTGCCATCAAGTCCATACAATCTCAAAACAGTCCACATAGCTTCCCTATCAGTTCTATCATACGCTTTCTCTGAATCGATGAATGCCCAAAACACATCCATAGCCTCCCTAGCACTTCTATCGTATGCTTTCTCTGAATCCATGAACGCCAAAAACACACCCATACCTTTCACTAAATACTTTTCACACACCTGCCTCATAGCAAACACCTGGTCCATGCATCCCTTCCCTCTCCTAAAGACATACTGCTCATTTCCAGTCACTCCTTCTGTACCTTCTCTAACTCTCTTAATTAACTCTCTGGCACACACCTTACCTACAACACTCAACAGTCTTATACCCCTAAAGCTAGTACATTCATACTTATCACCCTTACCTTTATGAAACAGAACTACACAAGCACTTCCCCAGTCAAATGGCACCATACCACTCACAAAACACACATTCAGCAATCTTACTAACCACTCAGCAATAGCAATAGTCGCTCCACCACATTTCAGGCATTCCACAGCACACCCATCCATACCTGCAGTTTTCCCTGCTTTCATCTCCTTTACTGCCTCCTGCACTTTCTCCATCGTGAGCAAAGAATCATTCAGCTCTCCCACTACATTTAATCCTTGCACCCTTCCATCTGCCACAATCTCAGCCTCTCTTTCCTCCTCTACATTTAACAATTTTTCAAAATACTTTGCCTATTTCTTCCTTACTGCATCCATCTCAGTTTACATCCTTCCATCCTCTGGTTTTACTCGCTCTTTCTTCCCAGATTCTCCCTTTCGCACTATTTTCACCTCCTTCTAAAACATATTCTTATTCTGTTGAAAATTCTCAGCCAATCGCCTACCCCACCTCTCATCTGCCGCCACTTTGTTGCACACATCTCTTTTTATTTAATGCAAAAGCTGTAATAAATCTAGCTAAACCAAACTTTCTTCAAAATCAAGCATCAAAACTACTTAACATCCCTAATGACAAAAGAATATTCTGGTCAACTCTGAATTCTTTCAGTAATAACTTCAAAAAGCCATCATCCATTCCCCCGCTAAAATCTTCAGATGGCAACATTACAAATGACCCACATGCAAAAGCAGATATTTTTGCCAGTACATTTGCCAGAAATTCTACCACAAACGATGCCAGCCAGAACGTCCCAGTACTAGAACTTGACTCTCCCGAAATTGTTCCACTTAGAATACAGACAAGATACGTAAAATCCATCCTAGACAATTTACCCAACAACAAAGCTCCTGGCTCAGATGGAAATCTGCCAATTGTTTTGAAATAGAGTTCCCCTCAACTTGCCTCTGTTCTAGCTAAAATATTCAGACTATGCATATGTACTTCTTCATTCCCAAATTCATGGAAAGAAGCCAATATCCACCCAGTTCCAAAGAAAGGAAGTTCCTCTGACCCCTCTGGTTCCTCTGACCCCTCTGATTACAGACCAATAGGAGTCACATCTTCTCTTGGTATGGTATTTGAAACTTTAACTAATAAGCACATTGTTAAACATCTTGAATCCAACAACTTAATTAGTGATAGACAATATTGTTTTCGCCAAGAAAGATCCACCATTGACATAGTCAGTCTCCTAACTCATAACATTCATCATTCAATTGACCTACATGGAGAAACTCATGCAGCAGCCCTTGATATTTCTAAAGCTTTCGATAAGGTATGGCACCGTTCCCTGCTGTCCTAACTCCCTTGCTATGGACTAACGTCTTTTGTTCCTTTGATTTCCTCATATCTCAGTGACAGGAAAATAAGAGTAAAAGTAGATGATGTATATTCCAATATCCACTCAATTAACACCGGCATGCTGGAGGGATCAGTTCTGGCCCCAATCTTATTCCTGGTTCATATTATTGATCTCTTATCTGTCACCCACAATCCCATCCACTCATATGCAGATGACTCAACACTACATAGTTCATTCACACTCAGACACCCATTTACAAAGTCTGATATCTCTGCCTCTCAACTCAGTACAGCCATCTCCATAAATCAAGACCTATCTACGATCAATGATAGGGGACAAAACAACCTTGTCTCATTCAGTGCTAGTAAAACTAAATATAAACAATTTACTTATAGACAGATATTGCCTGATTTGCATATTACCTTCAATACTACTAATACTTCCATCTCCAAAAGTAATGAAATTCTCTGCGTCTCACTTAACCAATCACGTCCCAACCGATTTTGCACCTCTGATAACCCCCAATCCCAAGCTATTTTGGAAAAAAAATTTTTTGGCTAAAACCTCAGCTTTTGGTGAGAAACATCGAAAATTCATAGGGAAATCGCTCACCTGAGGTTTAAAATACTTGATACGGGTAGCAGTACCTCCTTACCTTACTCAGTTTTCTATCAGGCTGGATCCAAAGAAAACAAGTTCTATGGGAGGGTAACTATTCCACACTACTCATAAACGATATTTATTTATTTATTTGGTACGAATTTATATGTAGTACAGGAGTATATTGGTTTTCAAACAGTAATATAGGCATTATAAGCATTGTTTCACTCACTAACTCATCAACATAACTGACCTTTTCTGGCGACATTACTTGATCATCATTTCTGACTGTTTCTTCCTCTAATGCTATGTAAACTTTGTCCTCCACATTGTCATCGACTGGGGAATCAATCTGGCCCTGAATGTCTTTATTGGCCAGGTCACTGGTAACAGGTTAATTGCCGAGACAATGGCGTGCGGGGGGGGGAGAAGCTTATGCGGTGTAAGGCATTGTCCCTGCCTGGTATCTTGTAGAGGAATAGAGGAAGGTGTCCAGTGTATGCATACCAAAAAATCACACGCGAAAACTGAAAATTGTGCAATTGCGTGACGTACCAGTACGTCATCGGGACTGACAGTTACATAATGTTGCAACGTACCCGTACATCGACGGGATGCCTTGGGTTTACAATGCCCTCAGCTGGACCTCTCATATTTCATCACTTGCTAAAACCACCTCAAAGAAACTTGGATTAATGTACAGAGTCTGTAACTTCTTCACTGGCGAGCAGTTAGCTGTGATTTATAAGAGTCATGTGCGCTCTCAGCTTGAATATTGCTCACCCTTGTGGAATGGATGTGGCGAGGTTGTATTAAAATAACTAGACAAAATTCAGGACAAAGCCGTTAGAATTATTAACAACCTTGCCATTACAAATAAACTACCTCCCTTACAAGTAAGAAGGAATGTTGCCTCCCTTGCATTATTTTACATATATTTTTATGGCAAATGCTCAGACGAAAGTTGCGTCCATGGTGCCACCTCTCCATGACTTCCCTCGTGCTACATGGGCATCTGGTAGCGCTCATGACTGGAATATCACTCAGCCATATTGCAGAACTTCTGCCTATCAGAATTCTTTCATTCCCAGCACTGCATCTCTTTGGAACTCACTTCCCCAGAGTTGTTTCCCTCCAAACTTCAACCTACAGCTGTTCAAGTCAAACTGTTACAGATATTTTATGAACAGAGGACACCAGTAATCTGGTGTATGGATTTTTTTTTTATTCATTTGTTTTTCCTTCCTCTATTCTGTTGTAAGAAAAAAAAATCTTCTTTTCCTTATATCGCTCATAGGACACCTTATTCTTCCCCCGCAGCGACATTTCATATGCATGTCTCATCTCAGCCACAGCCATACTTACTTTCTCACACCGCCATTCACTTCCCTCTCTTACACCACCACCCACTCGTCTCACACCGCACACCTCTTCCGCATGCCCCACCGCAGTGCTCTTAAACAACTGTCATTCCTCCTCCACACTGCCATTTTCCTAATCATTTACTCCATTCCACTCATCTTTCACCTTCTGATACTCTATCTCTCTCTTTTATCCAACTCACTCACTTTCAAAACCTCCCTGCCTCACCTAACTCTCCTACCTCTCGCCCATCTCATACCTACTCTCAACTTTCACTCCACCAGGTAGTGGTTAGACCTACCTCCACCCTCCCCTCTTAAACTTTTCACATCCAACAATCTTTCTCTTACATTCCCGGACACAACAACATAGTCCATCCATGCTCTATCAACAACCCTGGCACCCTCCTGTCTCACCCATGTATACTTATATAGACCTTTCTTCTCAAACAAAGTATTTCCAATCACATTCTCTCACTTAGCACACGTCCCTATTGTTCTTTCCCCATTTTCATTTCTTCCAGGCTCACCATGCATACCAACTACACCTTCAACTGATACACTTTCCACTCTAGCATTCAGATCTCCCATTATTACCACATTCACATTTGCTCCAAAACTCTGCAGACACTCATCAACATCATTCCAGAAAGACTCCCTTTCTTGTACATCCTTTTAGCTACCAGGCCCATATGCATTTACAACTCACATCCAATTTCGTTTTCACCCAACTTAGTCTTGATGACATCTCCTCCACTGAATTACGCACTGCTGCATTTCCAGGCTCACTAACAAGGTCACACCTTCTCTCACCCTTCCTCTATCGACATCTGACATCCTTCCATTCACACTACCAAACATAGACTCACCTTTCTCTTGAATAATTATTTCACTCAAAGCTAACAAATCCAACTTTCTTCTCACAAACTCTCTTTCAATCTCCTCCCTTTTAGCCTGAATCCACGCACATTCATAGACCCAATCTTCAGGGTACGGGGCTTCCTTTTTCATTCCCTGTCTCATTGTAGGAACCAAAAAAAAAAAAAGAGGAGGGGGTCCCTAGTCCTCTCACCCTGACCCTTTCAGTCGTCTTTTACGACACGCAGGGAATACGGTGCCAGAATTCTTCCCAACACAACCTAGCCGCAAAGAGGTAGTACCACCCCATAGTCCAGCGAGATTGTGTCCCCCCCTCCACAGGGGTGAGGGACACAATATAATATATATATATATATATCTATATCTATATATATATATATATATATATATATATATATATATATATATATATATATATATATATATTGTGTGTGTGTGTGTTTTCCCAGGGGAACCACCTTGTCGTGTTGGGGGATTGGGTACTCTGTAAATATGGTGGATCATACCAGCGAGGGGATGTCTCTCCCAGCCTCAGTAGCAAGAGAATGTTACCCATGCTGGAGAGGCCATCAATGAGGGGTCAAACTTAGTGTTCCCAGCCCCACTGCCTTCCAAATGACCCTTGCGTGGGTTAAGGCTACGAGAGTAATCCTCAAACAAAAAAGCCGTGAATGCAGCCCCACAGAAAGAGGAGCTCGACAAACAAAGCACCTGTCAAAATTCTGCAACCCTTACCAGTACATGATCATCACGATTCATCATGCCACTATCACAGGCTAAGAAAGACCAAGTTATGTGATGGTAAGGACTGTAGACTCTTACCATAACATCAAATGTTCATTGTGCAAGCCCTCTGCTGCATTCACCCCCTGTTTCGTCTTTTCACCAAAATATAAACGCCCCTGGCGACGGGATAGGGTGATAGTGACAGGTCAAGGATGTGACTGGAAGTCTCTAGCTCGAGTTTTGCATTTGGTGGGGCTGGCCCAGAGGTTTCAGGTATGTTGGCACTGGAGCAAGTCATGCCTTCGGCAGCATCCAGTGCGACTAAGCAGGTGGAAACAGACACCCAGCTGCAAATTCTTGACAAGGAAATGTTTAGAAGAGGTAACCTAAACATTTGCTGTTCCGCATCCCCTGGACAGATAACCACGTCTGTCAAGCTGTCTCACACTGTGGTCGAAAAACCAAAAGAATCCCTCTGACTCATGCTACCTGGAATATATTCAATATGCTTGATGCTCACCGACATTCGATGATGCTGTAGTACTGCCCTTATTGCCCCTAAACTGAAAAGATATAAAACTGACATTGTTGCCTCGTCTGAGACTCAATTATAGAAGCAGGAAAAGAATATACCTATTTCTGGAGAGGATACCCAAACAATGTAAAAAGAAACCACAGTATTGGCTTCGCAGTCTGAAGCACCCTACTACACAAGATCCAAGAATCACCTGTGTGTATAATAGAGAGGCTGATGTCCTGGCACATACCATTCTCTAAAACCCTAAATGCAACACTCATCATTGCCTATACCCCACCGCTTGACTCAGAGGGCACTGTCAAAGATTCCTTTTATAATTCTCTGGCTGCTACCATTCGTTCAGTACAAGATAATGACAGGCTTGTCCTGCTTGGAGATTATATTGACTGAAGAGGAAAAGATAATCACCTCTGGCAACGGCATTATAGGCTGCCATGGTGTTTGGTAACATGAACACTTTACTTATACTCAGAACACAGTCTGGTCATCACGAACTCCGTTTTTCAACTTAATAAACACAAGACCACTTGGATATACCCACAATTTAGACAATGGCACCAATTGACTATGTCATTGTAAGACAGCGAGACCGAAGGGAAGCTCTTACAACCGAAGCTATGAGAAGTGTTGAGTGCACAACAGAACATAACCTTTTACTCCCCAAGCTAAAATTAGTCATACACCCTCAAATGTGCCACAAAATATCCTCGAAAAAACTAAACTGTGGTATAATCAAGGATGCAACAGATGGAAGCACCTTCCACAGCACTATTACAGACAAGCTTTCTCAATCCTCTCCACATGACCTAAACAACAATGCAACAAACCAAGATGCAGAGTGGCTGAACATTAAGACAGTGTTTCAATGCACTGCACAAGAAAACCTAGGCTTTTCCACTCGCCACCATAAAGACTGGTTTGATGGAAATGCTGAGGTAATACATGCCTTCTTGCAATGAAGAACCAAGCACATGACAACTGGTTGGCTTATCCTAGCTATTTGACCCTTAAATTTGAATTCCATAATCTCAGAAGTGAAATTCAGAGAGAACTGCATGACATGGACAACAAATGATGGATGGACTGGGCAAGCAAAATAGCTGCAAAGACTGGCTGATATGAATGACAAACATGGGTTGTACAAGTCCATAAGAACCATCTCTGGGCCAATCAAACAAAACATAAAACGTAGCCCTTTTTCAATCAGTTGAAGGAGCTCCTTAAAGACAAGCCAGCTCCTCGATAACATTCCAAATACTTAACCCGCCGCATCCCGGCAGATTTTTCACTAATGACCCCCCCCGATTTCTAGCATATATATATATATATATATATATATATATATATATATATATATATATATATATATTTTTTGGCTAAAACCTCCACTTTTTATGAGAAACATCGAAAATTCAGAGAGAAAGTGCTCACATAAGCTTAGTAATGCCTTGTACAGGTGACCTTCCCCTCACCTGGTACCATTTTCTCTGGGGCCCCACTCCAGAAAAGACGTTTTCTATGGGAGGGGTAACTATTCCAAACCACTGAGAATAGGTAGATGCTTATTTGTTTGGTACGAATTTATATGTAATACAAGAGTCTATTGGTTTTCACACAATAATATAGGCAATATAAGCGTTGTTTCTCTCACCAAACACATCAACATACCGCATCATCCTTGGAGACGTTACCTCCTCGTCACTTCTGCTCGTTTCTTCCTCTGGCGACAAGTAAACTTTGTCCTCCACATTGTCATCGATTAGGTAATCACTTTTGCCTTGAATTTCGTACCATGGTGCAACATTTCTTTACTGCCCAGGTCACTGGTAACAGGAGAGATGTCGAGACAATGGCATGCGGGGGGGGGGTAAGTCACGCAGGGTAAGGCATTGTCCCACATATATGTACAAAAAATCACGTGCGAAATTTGAAAAATGTGCAAATGACAGACCTCGGATTTGCAAAACACATGGATACGTCAACGGGTGTCACCGTGACAAAACGTGATTACGTTATCAACACGTCAACGGGACGTGGCAGGTGAAGCAGCTGATGTCTATGTCCCAACTACACTTGCAGAATCTGTTCAGACCATCTTATCTCTCTCAAAAATGAATAAAAACAAAAAAGTATATAAAAAAAGCCCTGAACCTGATAGCAAAAGATCTGAATTAATTAAAGTGGATGGCTAGTTGCTCCACCGGCACCTCCATGATCTCACACTCACTTTCTAGAACCAAAAACAAGTATCATCTCAGTGGCTTACATCTGATGTTGTAACCATCTACGAGAAGAATTGGGGATGATCAAATTGTGACAACAGCAGGGATATCTCCCTCCTTGTGAATGCTAGGAAAGTACTAGCCAAGATAATGTTATCTAGAGTGACAAAACATCTGACTGAGTCAACACTTTCTGAAACACAACGTGAATTTCGAAAGGAAAGAAGCAACTGTGATATTATCTTTGTTGCCCAACAGATACAAGAGAAATGCCACGAGCAGAACCATGACTTATATACATACTGCATTCGTCGATCTTGTAAAAGCATTGTCAACAAAGAACTTTTACAAAATGCTCTTCCAAACTTTTCAGTTCTAAACAAGTTAGGTTACTTGCCATCCTGAAGATCCTGTATGACAAAATGAATGTGCTTGTGTTCATAGGTGGGAGTAAATCCAAACCCTGTAGCGTGAACGTGGGAGTAAAGCAAGGTTGTGTCCTGGCTTCTGTCATTTCCAACGTCTATTTCACTGCAGACACCCTTTTAAGTAATAGACAAATGAACCCCGATGATAAAATAAAAATCCAATTCCATTTAGACTGTAACTTTCTTAATCTTATACGTCTTCACGCATTCAAGACAGAAATGGCTCACTTCCTAGATCTGCAATACGTTCATAACTGCTGTCCTTGCACAAACTCCAGAAGTCCTACAACAATCTCACCATCGTCTCGAACGTATACCATACAATGGGGTTCTGAATGAATGTTAATAAAAGAGAAATAATATCTCAGACAAACAATCCAGCAGAACCTCTTGCATTTCAGATAAAGGACGTAGTATAAAACAGGTACAGACTTCTACCAGCCCTGGAAGTGTGCTCATAGAAAAACATGAAAATCCTTGCAGAAATCCTTTTATGAATCAACCATGCCTAGGCCTGTTTTGGACGGCTCAGTTCCAGAGTCTTTGAAAACACCAAAGTGAGAATCGAGACGAAAGTATCAGAATATACAGTATGGCTGTATGCCTCTCCACCCTCTTGTCGGGTGATTAATCATGGAATTCCTACCAGCATCACAGCAAACAGCTCGAGCCATTTCACATCCAAGACCTAATAGCGCATCTTAGGACATGGGAGGATAAAGTCCCTCATGCACAAATTCTCCAGTGGGGGAAGTCAACCAGCACAGAAACCTATCTAGCTATCCATTTGCAGTCAGACGCCATAATCCCGTAAGGGGTGGCCGTTGGTCATTAAGTTACTGGTTTTAAAGGGAGGGGCACTAACCCTCAGCAAACACATTGTTGAAACGTAGGGAACACATATTGGGTTGGCTATATGGTTACCATCCAGCACTGTGAATGGTTTCCTGGATTACAGGAAACCATTAGGCTTGTCTCTCAATGTAAAGCCATCCGAAAAGGAAAGAAGAGTAATAAAAAGTGACAGGAAAGATGCGAGAAACAGGAAAAGAGGAGGGCAGACACAGAAAAAGAATGACAAAGGTGAACGAAGAAGTAGGCAGCACTGCATCAAGTGGGTGGATGATGGTCGCCACCACCTACCAGCAGAGAGACCATCGTGGCTAAAAAGCAGCTGAGATGGGCTGTAGCCTACATGTGTTCAGCATGCCTGAGCACCGGCATCCACACCAGGTTCTGTATGTTCAATTCCCAGCAACACGCTGCAACGCAGGGGGACAGACGGAGAAATAGAAAGATCATTTAAGGACAACAGTAAAGAAATGCAATATCATACCAAAATATCTTGAAACTAATGCCTTAAATAAAAAACAGTGGTGTGACCACTGCAGCGAAGGAACCTGCTAGGAACCTGGCCAGAGAAGCGTAGACAATGGAGGCACAACCAAAATTTATCCCAGGAAGCCTGGACTTGACATGTCGACTCTGTGCCAAACTTTGCGGATCCTGGATCAGTCTACACACACCTTCCTTTTGCGTGTCGCAGGCATCGTCTTCTATAGCAGGACAGCTTTTAGTAAGTGTGTGTGTGTGTGTGTGTGTGTGTGTGTGTGTGTGTGTTCTTACCTTCCTATTGTTCTTACCTAATTGTATCTTTACAGGAATGAGTCAAGCTCGTACTGTCCCGTGTATTAAACCATTTACATTATACATATTCTTAAAGTTATGAATAGTTTTGGTACACACCAATTCATTTGGCAGTGCGTTCCACTGATCGATTTCCCTATTTGGGAAACCTAATTTCCTTACTTCATTATTACCTCTCTTTTTATGCATTTTTTTGCAGTATCCTCTCGCTGATGCTTCCCCATAGGTTATATACTCATTTATGTCTATTTTTACTTTCACTGTGGTGCATTTATATAGCATAATCATGTCTCCTCTTTTCCGTCACTCTTGAAATGTTGGTAGGTTCAGTTGTTCTAGTCTTCTTACCTTAGATCTCTTAAACTTTGTGCCAATCTTGTAGTGGTCGGTTGTACTTTTTCAATCTTATCTATATATTTTTTGAGATGTGGATTCCAGACTACTGACGCGTGCTCCAGGGATGGTCTGATGAATGATGTTATGATCCTCGGCATGTCTTCATTTATATATTTGAACGCTAATCTCATATTAGCAAGCAGTGTATACATGTTCTGTACCTTCTCATTGATGTGGCCAGACAGAGGAAGTCTGTTATTTATAATCACTTCTGGGTCTCTGATATGTGTAGGGGTGAACTTCCTAGCTTATAATTCCAGTCTGGTCTTTTTCCACTTCAACCAAACTTAATTACATGATATTTGTCCATCTATTGCTCCATTCATGAAGCTTATTTAATTCTTCTTGTAGCTCTCTGCAAGAGTCTGTGTTTGTAATTCTCCTTTGTATTTTTGCATCATCAGCAAACATGTTCAGATAGCTTCCATTTCCAGTGTTGCTGCTAGTGTCATTTATACTAAAAACAGTAGGTGCCAACAGTGTGCCCTGTGGAACTCCGCAAGTTACTTCTCTCCATAATGTTTTCCCTGTAGTACTGAGAAAATTTTGTAACCAACAGTACATATTACCTTGGATTCCTCCTTGATGGTACAGTTTCCATTAAAGTCTTTGGTGTGATACACTGTCAAATGCTTTCTTGAAACAAAACAGATACTGTCTTCCCATACCTCTTTTTTCTGTAGTCTTTTCTGCAACTCTTTCATAGTACCTTAGTAGATTAGTAACACAAATAAATATTATCCCCTTCTAAAACTGAACTGTCTTTCTGTTACCATATTGTATTTTTGCAGGTGGTTTACCCAAATTCTCCTTACCAGATTTTCTGGTATCTTACTTACAACACTGGTCAGAGATACTGGTCAGTGGCTGAGTGGATTTTGTCTATTTCTTTCCTTGAATAGAGGAATAATGTTTGATTTTTGCCAAATATCAGGTAGTTTACCTTGGCTTAAGGGTTCCTTGAATATTAAACATACTGGTCTGCTTAACTCTTCTGCACATTCAGGACCATTTGCCTTTCATTTGTTTGATTTACTCATCTCCATGGGATACCTCACTCTCTCGGGATACCTCACTCTCTCATTCCCATGGATTCACACACCCGGAAAGTACTGCTTAAACTTGGTGGAATTTACAGTGTTTAAAGTGACTGTCGAGTGCCACACATACACAGCAGTGACATAACTGCTGCAGTGGCAGGTATGTTTTGTAAAAAAAAAACTGAATTAACTGATAATTACTACACAAAGTAAGTTTAAAAAGTGAGGCCAGGTCCCATGGCCCCATGGTGACGATCCTAGCAAGTTCAGTTTTTACCAAGGAACAGTGAAGTTCATAGTTCATTAACCTGTCCTGTATCATACTGAAGCACTGAGGCAAACATCGTTCCTCCTTTAACCATCATTATAGAGCGAGACGAAATAGTGACCCTAATTGATAATCAGAGAAAACACTTTAAGGACGCTCTAGACAAAATGGAGAGAAGTTGCAACAGAACTCAGCAAGCTTGTGAAGGCAATATCAGCGACATAATTACCAGCTTGAAATTTACTCAAGGAAATTTATATGAAGCATTGGTGAAACTGAATACTGCAGCTAGAGCCGGGTACACACACGCGAACAGAACATCGTAACGTAACCCCGTCGTGTAGCAAAAACACCTGTGTGGACGGGACCTCGTAACGTCACTGCGTAACACCCGAGCGAACATATATGTTATGCGTTGGGGTTCGCTCCCGATCCACCAATTGTCGATTTTTGCGCATCGCATCAAAGGATGTTACAGGGTGAGGTTACGCAGTGTGCGGACAGGACGTGTGTCCGACACATATCAACTGGGTACAGCCACTACACCGAGTCTGCTCAGTAATCAGTATGAGGCTGGTCCCTAAACATAAAAATATATAACACAGGTTTTTAGAGTAATGTACCACAGGGATCGGTCATGTTCGAGTACACGGAGGAACCACTCAAAGCCATGAAACATGTTTCAAACCATTGGAACTTAAAAGCGAAACAGTATATGAGCCAGAAACTTCTTGGAACCTCATGTCTGCGAGTAATTCCCGACCACTGTATGCCATTCTTCTTGTGTATAACTGTGACTGCCACCATTTTCTTTCCTTTCTCCTCTTCACTGTATGATAATGTATATAAATATATGCGGAAGCTGCGACAGGTAAACTTGCCATTGTCAGTACAACCTCCAAACACGGACTGACTCCGACTGATAGAGGTGGGACGCATGAAAGTTCACGACGCGACGAGGTTCGGTTACGGACTCATCATTTTCACACCTTGTTACGCGTATCTTCGTCGCGCAACACGGCCTTGTTACGATACGGTGTTCTGTTCGCGTGTGTGTACCCGGCTAAAGGAGAGACAAGAATGTTCAACAAAGATTCAGTCTCACTCAAGGGAACCTGGAGCTTCGGAAGCAGATTGCTCACCATGAGACTCCTCTGGACTATTTGGATGGTCATAGTAGGCGTAATAATCTGCGTTTCACCGGCATTCCTGAATCTTCAGATGAAAACTGGGGACAGTGCCAGAAAAAAATCACAAATATTCCATATGACCAACTTGAATTACCAGCACCAAACTTGGAGCGACTTCTCCGAGTTGGAAAGAAAACTGAAAATCGACCACGAGACATCATCGCTAAATTTACCAGCTTTCCTGCCCGCGACACCTCCCATCTCACTTCATACACTACCACAAAAAACACAGCAATCCCCCCAGCCTCCCCTCCCTCTGCCTCATCCCAAGCACCTGCCAGACGCCCTTCCCCAGGCAGGACACCAACCTTGTATGATACTGCTAAGGACACCACTTCAGACACCATCACTGGGACTACCTCTACCACCATTATTTCAGGCAGAAAAATCAGTATGACGTGGAAAGATGTTGCAAGTCTAACACCATCACGACTGGGAGATGGGGAGGAGTATGGTGCAGGTGCGATGTCTCCCTCGGCCACTCAAGGAACCACTCACGGTAGACAAGCGAAAAAAAGTCAGGACTCAGAAGTAGGAAGTAGCTTACTGTCGTAAAACGTATATCAAACAATTTATTCATTTGTCTGTTTGAAATATCATGAGCAGTGATTATGTTGAACATTTCCCATTTTGTAATTTAAATGATCGAGACTTTATTCTTCTGATAAACAGTACAGACCCTAGACTTATTTCAGTTGAAGTACTTGACGAATTATGCTTTAATCCATTAAACTATGAAATTATGCTTTAATCCATTAAACTATGACAAAGATAATTAAACTAATGCTACACATCCGGACAACTTTTTACTTAGTTCTCTATAATAGAAAATTCCAAGGTGTGATTATATTTATCCTGACTGTACATTAGATAACCAATGTTCCTTTATAAATGAAACTTTTTCAATTATTTGCCACAATGTCTCCAGCGCTCCACTTCATTTTCATGGATTTCTAGATGAATGTATAACTCCTTTAGCACATGCTTTTGATCCCATCGGATTTTATAAAACTAAACTCACAGCAGATATAAAACACTCATTTAACATTCCCCAGAAAACTTCGTTTCCCAACAGCTTTACACGACACAGTGGTAGCTTGACACTATTCATAAAATCTGCATATCCAACTTGCATAAGAGCGGACATCACACTATTTAATAAATGTATTGAGACTATATTTTTATAAGTGTGTAACAAATGTAACAAGAACTTTGTTGTAAGTGTTGTGTATAGGAGACCTCATTCTGATATTAAAGAATTTATGAGATCATGCAATAATATCAACAATAAGCAACGAAGGCAAAATATGTTACATATCAGGTAACTTTAATACTGACCTTTTAAAATCTGAATGCGAAACATCAGTATCTGAATTACTGACCATCGATTACTCGAATCACTTTTTCAATACTGTAACTAAACCAACAACAGTGAGTGGTTCTTCTGTAATGTGGTCAAACAATTATGCTCAGAATGTAAATATTGGCATCTTATACAGTGCTATATCTGATAATTTTCCTGTATTTACAATTTTTTACTCCAGTACTACTAAAGAGTCAGAATATATTGATAAGATCACATTCAGAAACTGTAATAACGAAAATAATCTTTTAAAAAATGCTTACAACAAATAAATTGGGACTTGGTTCTTTCATCCATTAATCCAAATGTAATATACAGCAATTTTCAAATTATTATTAATGCTTGCTTCAATAAGCATTTTCCATTAACCACAAAAAAGAATATATACATATATATAAAGCTAAAAATATGTCCAAACCATATAGAACTCCCGATATACTTGCCTTAATTAAAGAAAAAAATAAGCTTCAAAGGAAATATAGCAAACATCCTATTACATATGCTGATTCTTACCACAGACTGCCTAACCAATTTACACAGACATTAAGAACCGCCAAATTAAACTAGTATAAGAAAGAACTTACAGAAAGTATAGGCAATGGTAAAAAAAAAAAAAAAAAAAAAAAAAATGGAATATAAATAATATACTCAACAGACATAAAGTAATTAAACTATGTAGCTCCCTTTTGGTAAATAACATATATGTGACTGAGCCAGACTATACTGTAAATAACTTCAGTAACTATTCTGTTAATGTGGGAAGAGAGCAGTGCTCACACTTTTAGGGAATTATCCCTATATCTGGAACTTTTGAAGAACTTTGGGAATAATCTGGGGATTTCGACAAATTTAGGGAATTCTAGGGATTTATTTTAAACATCAGGGATTATATAGGGAATATGTCCATATGCACTTAAACCGCACTGGCGCCAGTATAAAATTTTCATTCATTCATTCATTGCCAGACGCCATGTATCCCAGACGGGGTGGCCAAGGGCTTAGAGTTAATTGTTTTACAGGGAGGGGCACTAATCCTCCACCAACCCCACTTGACACGTAGGGATGCCAACAGTATCTGGTGTTCCCAGGCGGTCACCCATCCAAGTACTAACCAGACCCAACGTTGCTTACTACACTCAAATATTAACATTTCAAATATCTCGCTTAACCAGTCAACCTCCAGCGCCCACGTAGAAGGTACTGTCAGACAGAACCCATTCCCCGATTTGAAATCTCTGCCAATGAAAACGTAGGAGTCGCGTTGGATCTGTTGTCAAAGGTTGCCCATCGGCTCATTTGCATTGAGTGTCCCCAGCTGAACAGCTGGGGTCACGTGGTAAGTGAGCTTAGTGTCTTTTCATTTTTGCATGTTTTTTTTTTTTTTTAATGTAATAAATATGTTCTAGTGCCTCAGTTTTTGAAGTAAACATTTCTAATGCAACTGTGCATTTTCATAAACCTTTTCTAGCATTATGCAATGAAAAATCTGGTGAAAATTATTTGGGGAATTTTAACCAAATCTAGGGAAATCTCAGCAACTGTCTAGGGAAATATGGCTGGAAGAGAGCTGATAGAAAAAAATCGGGGACACTGTTGCAGATTTTAGAATGTACTTAGGTAACAGGCAGAGTGAGACACTAACTTTACCTACCATCACAGAAAACGAATTAATGTCAGTGCTCGGTCAATTTAATAACTCTGCACCAGGTTATGATGAAATTCCTATATGTTTAATAAAGGAGGTCGCTGTGGAAATTGTTCCTGTTCTATTACATTAATGTAATGCATCCTTTCTTAATTGTATATTTCCAAATAAGCTAAAAATTGCTAAAGTAACCCCTACTTTTAAGAATGGAGAACTGATACATTTTAAGAATTATAGACCAGTGTCCGTGTTACCAGCGCTTAGTGAGGTTCTAGAAAAGCTTATGTATATTAAATTAATGGAATATTGCACAACTCATAATATTTTGACCAAGTCCCAGTATAGATTTAGGCAATGAAGATCAACTGAATCAGTTTTGATGACTTTCACTAAGTATATACTAAATGCATCTGATAATAGAAATTTTACAAATGTATTTTTTAGATCTATCAAAAGCTTTTGATACAGTAGACCATCACATCCTTTTAACAAAACTAGAACATTATAGAATCAGGGGAACGGCAAATGCTTGGTTCCAATCTTATCTCAAAAACCGAAAACAGTGTGTGAATTATAAAAAAAATACATCAAGCACACAAGATTTTTTATATGGTGTCCCACAGGGATCAATACTGGGACCTTGGCTTTTCCTCATGTATATAAATTGTATAGTAAATTCCAGTAATCAATTAAAAGGTAATCAGTTTGCCGACGACAGCACTTTATATACTTGTCACGAAAATTTACACTCCTTGATGGATATGATGAATGATGAATTATTAAATGTGAACAAATGGATCATAAGTAACAATCTCACACTAAATATTGATAAAACAAATTTCAATTTTTTTTGTAGAAATAAATTCCTCAAAATCAAGGCCAGTTAAAAATTAATGATATAATTATTGAAGCGGTGAATAGCACAAAATTTCTTGGAGACATTACAGACAAACAACTCACTTGGAATTTACACACTGAAAATGTACATCAAAAAATAAACAAGCAGTGCAGTACAATTAACCTAACTGGTAACGTTCTTGACACAATCTTTACTTCTCGTATATTATTCATTAATGTATCCAAATATCTTTTATTGCCATATAGTTTGGGCTAATGTATGTAACTCTAGGATAACACCACTAATAACTTCACAGAAAAAATAATAAGAACTATAATGTTCAAATCAAGGTATGAACACACAAACAGTTTTTTAAACCTTACATTATTAAAGTTCAGAGATGTTACTATTTACTGCAATGCTCTTTTAATTTATAAAAATTTACCTAATCTGTTAAGTAATAATATGTTCCGTATACATGATAATGACAGATATAATTTATGAGACAACAGTTTATTAGAAATTCGCTATATGACATCAATGCAATCACAATCATCCATCGAGTATCAAGGAGTGAAGATATGGAACCAACTGTCTTCAGATATTAAAGAAAAAAGTACTTTGTTCAGCTTCATGAGATCACTAAAATATTTTCCTATTAATGGGCATCATCATTGATATATTAATCATTAATTTCTAAATGCTTTAAACCTAAAGTAATTGTGTAAGCTGGTGAATCACTTCAAAATGAATAATATAGCCCAGTGTACAGTTGGCAGACATTTAAGAATATCTGAATGTATATTTATGTATTGAATGTACCAGTATGTAAATTGACTAGCAAAATTTGTGTATATGTATACGGTGCTATAGTTAAGGTGTATGTGCATGAATAAAGACACATGTGCAAATGTATGCAATAGTATGTAAGAATATGTATTATGTATGAGAAAGAGTATACGTGTGGGTATACAGAGAATGTATGTATTTGCTGTATGGCCTCAATTAATTATGGTTTATTAGAGCTAGGACAATAAAGCAATTAAGTATTAGTATTCAATATGTATTCATATATAGTTATTAATAAATTACTTTTCAGCTACCCAAAGGTATGCTTCTATAGAGCAATATAAACAAAGAATTCAATCCCTGTAATATTATTCTACATTAAAAAAATTCAGGATAGAAAATGAATTTGCTTATGACTGTATATTGAATGTGTATATGATCATTTGTATTAAGGTATGTGTATTATGAATGCAAGTATGCATATGTGTGTGTATGCATGTGTGTAAGTATGCATGTACTGTGAATGCAGGCATGCATGTATGCAAGTGTACATATGTGAATATATTGTGAATGTAAGTATGAATGTTTGTTTTGGTGAGTGATCATGCCTATATACTTATTTGCGTTAAATTTTGCTTGTCTTTATAATTTAGTAATTATACTTTTGAAACAACCAAACAGAGAGCAGCAACCCAAGAGTGCTACAAATTAGGTGACTTCTACGAATGCATTTCTCTGAAATGGCTCAATGAAATATTAGTTATTTTATTGTTTTTCATGAATACATGTTATGGCTAAGTAAAATATTTTCCTTTTCAAAAGAAAAAAAAAAGTTTCAGTTTCAGTCTTCATGTACCTCTTCTTCCGATATTCGTATATGTGTGGGGATGCATGTTTCTTATCCACTCTCTCAAAATTATTTTCTCCTGTAAGTAGTGAATCGAATTTTTGTTTAAGTACTTCACAGATACATTCTTCTTTGATACGGGTTATCCCCCCATCCATGATGGACTGTATTATATCTGTAAATCTGGTTTTGCTTTGGATATAGCTGTAAACAGCTCCGGTTGAGCAATGCTTTTATTTATAATGTCTTCCTCAAACTGTCTTTGTGCTTCTCTCCTTATCCTTGTATATTCATCTCTTGTCTGTGTATAGCTGTTATTTGCCCTCTCACTAATGTGTCTTCTGTATCTATTCCACAGCAAGTTTCTTCTTTCTTTTGATATTTTACATTCTGTATTAAATCAATTTATCATTATTTTTGTTTCTTTGTGTTCAGGGATATAATTTTGGACTCCTGTTCTATAAAATTCACAGTTTTCTATATATAACATTTATATATTGTCATCTAAGCTCCTTTTCCCAATCTGTTTCTGTGAAGTATTTCTTTAAGTCATGACTGTTTCCCTCTTGTAGTCTAAGCTTTTGTAATTTTCATTACAGCTAACTATATCACACAATCCCGAAGGTGCAGTTTAATTGTGCATGGTCACTTTTGCCAAATGGAGTGTGATAAATTATGTTGTCCATATCACTGTTTAAGGAAGTAAATATAAGATTTAATGATGATGGATCTTCTAGTCCTTTTCTTCTGGTGTTTTCCTTTACATGTTGTCCTTGGAAAAACTCCTGTACAAGATGAAGGATCCTTTGATCCCAGCAGCTTTCATAGTTCTTACATCTAGAGCATTCCAGTTTAAATTTCTATTGAAATTTCCAGTTAAAATAATTCTTTCAGATTTCACTTCCATTCTATGTAGTCGGTCTCTTAAGCTCTGAATTGTACTTTATACCAGGTCATCATATTCGCCTCTTTCTCAAGTGTTTGTTTTGGGTAGCATGTATAAATATGCCACAATTATTTTCCCTTTTGATGTGTCAATCTCTAATGCAGTTAATTCTGCTTGTGAGGGTATATCTAATTCCATCTCTCTTACTTGTTGATTCTTCTTCTTTAATATCACAACTCTTCCCTTTTTCATATTTTTATCTCTTCTCCATAATGTATATTGTGTCTGTCAAAGTTAAGGGTGTCGTTTGATATCCCTGGAATTATTTTTGTTTCAGGTAGGCAAAAATATGAGGTTCCTTTTCTCTGGTATAGTTTTTTTTTTTTTTTTTTTTTTTTTTTAATAATTTGGATATCATTCCATCCACATTTCAGAACATCATCTTAACCATGGTGTTTACTGACATATTTTGAGTCAATTACCTTCCCCCCTTTTTTTTTTTTTTTTTTTTTAGTTCTTGTTATTTATGTGTCACTTTCATACTTGTAACGCAACTACTTTGTAAAAAAAAAAAAAAATACTCTTTTCCTCTGATCTTTCCTCTTTTTTTTTTTCATCTCTTTTCTCATTTAGTAACCCCCATTCCTCCTGAGTTAGGCATCTTTTTATCCATACTTTTTAAAAATCCTCTTTTTCCATGAGTCTGTTAGAAGTTTCTAATATTTCCTCTACAGTATTCGCACTTTGGAAGGTTACTTTCAGGGGCCCTAACTTATTTATCTCATAATTCCCTAGCTCTGATGTTCCCCTATATCTTAATCGCAGATATCCTCTGATACTTCCTTCAATATGTTTAGCATATTTACCATGTCCCTTTTCTCTCTAGAGATTCTGTTTCTTATTTCTTCTTCATCTATACCAGTGATTACTATAGTTTTGTTGATCTCTGCTGATTCCTTGACCAGTTTTGGGTAGTTTTTAATTATTTCTTTCACTTCCTTTCTTATTTTTTTTTTCCTCCGACTGTTGCTTCTGTATATTTCTTTACTTTCACCAATTCACCATACGTAGTTTGTACTTTATCTTTGCAATTTCTCATCATATCATTCACCTGGATTACCTTCTCTTCAATATCACTGCCTTGTTATATCAGACTGCTTGCTTGTCTAATTGTCTCTGTATCATTTCTGAACTCCTCCATAATTTTCTCCCCATTAGTCTTCTTTCTCAATGAATCAACCGCAACTGACAGCCCATCTACTGTTGTTTTTTTCTGTTTAGTTCCTTTACTTATTCCTCATTTTCTTCCCTCTGCTTGCTTAGTTTCTTTTTCATTTCCTCTATTTCCAAATAAAAAAGTTTTCTCTATTCACTTTCTCCAATAATTTATTATACTTTCCCATTTCAGCCAGTTCTGGGTAGAAGTCATCATCCTGTTTTCTACTTTTTTTTTCCTTCCCTTGCCACCATCTAGAGCCACTTTTCCAAAGTAATCCATCTTACAGGAAGATAATCTCTACTTAGTCTGGCATATCTCTGCCATGTCCGCCCGCCTTGCTTATCACGGCAGTTTCCTTGGACATGTTTACTTTCTTTAGACTTCATTTTTTGCCATTACTCGCTCTTCTATGTTGAATTACCACTTAATTTATCATAATAACGAGCTTGACTCATTTAGACACAATTGAGGTATGCCTAGATTAGAGCGAGTTGACTGCTCCCTCCCTCTCACTCTTTCTCTCGTGTGTGTGTGTGTGTGTGTGCGTGTGATAATAAGCCTGTCAGGTGGAGCCAAGAATATCGATGCCTTGATCATGAATGAATGAAGATATGACCCAAAACATTTGGCATTCTGATGTTTTGATGCTTTCTATTTCCTATTTCTGGATCCCTCCCTAGCCTTGTATTCTTAAAAAATGTTTGTTATACAGCAAGAATGAAGGTAAGAACTGAGTAGGATATTAGGTATTATGGTACAACTGCTTTTCTAATGTACCTGCATGAAGTTGTGGTGTATGATGCTGAGTGCTGCTGAGTTAGGTGCGATGACGGCATGGCGACCCAACAGCAGGTCCCGAGCGGCTGACGATACATCACTGTGGACCACCATTTGAGCCTGTAGACGATGCAGTTGGCTACCTTTGCTGGCATTCTGGTACAGGAAGGGAATAAAGGACAAAGCTGCATGTAGCATAGGAGTCTTAAAAGCATTCCTTTCTTAGCAAATGATTTTGTATTTTGCACCTTAATATTCTCTTGTGTGTGATTTATATTGTTTTAGTTTATCGCTGTAGTTTATATCAGTGACACACAAGGGAACGGCTATGAGTTAGTGTTATTTTGCTAAAGATGTGGGAAGGCAAATTTAAATGTCTTCATGTGGAACCATCAAAGGACATCAGAAAATTAGAGCCATCCGAGACAGCATTTCAGTTCGAGGATGTATTATTAATTTCATTTCTGACATCTCCAAACCACTGTGTTCAACTTGGAAATGAAATTTTGTGTTGAAGAGAGTTGTGATGGCAATATTGACACCTTTAATTTAACATAAATACCTGAAGAAGAGTAGAATATAGTTAAAAGACATCCTTGGTTCATGGAGTTAAAAGTTACCTATGTTTTGCTAATCAGATCTCTGAGCGAAACAGAGACACTAGTTGACCCACTAACTGTATGCTTAAAGTCCTGTATATACACTGGCTGAGAGTTGTCTCACATCAAGTATTTTCCCAAGTCATTGCCACAATTATCCGTTGTCGCTTTTGGAACACACACACACAGTTTTAGAGTTACCGTATATGTCTAAGAACAATGTATTTGTTATCCATTTTTTCTCGTCGCAGGCAAAAACACTGGTTTACTACTGTAGCTTTAGTTTAATGAACACCGTCCTAAACATTACACTAATTATTTACACCCGTGCACACGACAGTAAGAGCAAGTTGCTACTTTGTTTAGCATGTGTTTCTTCAGCTCGTTTACATCAGTATGTTAAAAAAAAAAAAAAAAAAGTTTTTAAGAGTAATTTCGTGGAAAAGTTGATGATTACCCAGCAGTTTGACTTATTGGTTTTTAAAACAATAGGTGAAAGTCAAAGATCGAATGACAAGGACAACATAAGGGGATGGGGTGGATGTAAAAAAAAATAATAATAATAATTGGTCCGATTACATAATATGAGAAAAAATGTCAGAGTGTACCTTTAAGTCTCTCTGGTTTTCTGGGAAAAAATGACATGCATATGACCCAAAGAAATGCCTCAAAATAAATACCCGGTAATATACTGTAAATGGGTATCCGGAGCACCCCCCCCCCTCCTTTGATATCCCCGTCTTCTATTAGGGCCATCCTTATACATTGTTTAGTGAACATTTTTAAGGATTTATCCGATTTTTTTTTTTAATTTTATTTTATTTTTTCATTTGTCTCCTACTCATGGGATGTGTGGAGGGTGGGGGCTAGGAGGAAGAAAGAATGCAGCCACTGCCACTCTGCCGGAACCCTTCTTTTGCTTAGAAAGGAAGGGAGTTACACTTGCTCAACTCTCTCCTAGCCTTTACAGACTTCTACCTTCTTTTTGGAAATTCCTACAAGACGGGATGACCTTTTAAGAACATTGAAAACAACGAGAGACTATGAGAAGACTCTTGGGATGCCAGAGACTGAGAAGAACACAGCACATGAGAGTGATGTGGGTAGTGCAACACGACTCCCCACACCGCCACCACAACCACCACACCATTACCACCACCATTTCGTGGACATTCATCACCACAGTCATCAACCTCGACTGCACAGTCGACATAAACATCAGCTGCTGCAGCAGCATCGAGGAAGAACTTGTTGCACCTGAGCAGACGAAACTAAACTTGCGAACTCTGTTCTTCACTGGGAATTTTATGTGCCACCAGAGGTTGAAGAACACTACATCCTGAAAAAATCACAGCTGCAAGTGCTCATGTCACTAGCTACATGCCGGGAATGTAGTTCTGGCATCAAAATTCTTGGAGTCAACACCTGGCTGCATAAAGGAAGGTGGGGCTTTTTGAAACCCAGCAGGATTTTTTTTTTATGCAAGGAAGAAGGAACCAAAGGCCAGGAGACCGCAAACCGTTCCTTCTAAGGAAAAAAAATACAAAAGAGAGCAAATTTCAAGATCCGTTCATTTCGAGATGCGTGGACACACTGTGAAAGACTGGAGATCATAGGAAGTAGGAAATAAATACAGAGGGATACAGTTCCAGTGTTGACCTGTTGCATAAATGAAGGACTGGGAATAACGGTTAACTCTTGCATTAGAGAGTTGGAGAGAAAAGGGATGAAAGTGTATTGCTAGACGGGTGCTACGCACCTATCATAGAGGTGGATGGATCAAGCAGACAATTCAGAAGAGTGGTAGCTACTGATGTAGCGATAGAAAAGAGATAAAGATGCAGCAGTGCGGTGAAGACACATGTTGAAGAGAGCCAGTAAGAGGAGGAGAGTTAATGGGAAAAACGTTATAATGTTCTGTAACTGGGTCATTACAGAAGGGGACCAGGTGCGAATTAGGATTAGGACTGGTTTTGTCATTCAAAACCAACACTGATCCTACCTACTAAATTATCATATAATCACTATATTTACTTCTGTACCTCCAATTTCAATACTATTGCACTCTCATAGAAAACGGGTGATATCTCTAAAGTTACCACACTTTCAGCCAAATTGTGACATTTCTGTTCAAAGCAACATAAATATGAAGATATGTCAACATAAGAACATGACTGAGAAAATTTTAATTAGTTTTACTGATTATGCATTGCATTTTCTTTTTAATTGATTTTTTAACGTCAACATTTTGGTAAAAAAAAAAAAAAAAAAGATTGTGTTTCCTCAGCAATGCAAAAAGATAATAACAAACAGAAAGGATAATATTATAGCTGTGGGTTTGGTTAATTAGGGAGATAATTTTCAGTGTAATCAGGTGAAATGTAATGTCCCAATTTCTCGTTTTACAAGTACATTTTTTACATATTTTAAACTGTTTTATTTTTTCCCCGAGGAAACTAAAGAACCAAATTGAATGAAACGTATAGGTTGTGTCAATTACATGACGCCACACATCAAAAAATCACCCAGATCAAATGAATATGGCTCTCACTGCAGTCCACTACCCTTAAGCAACTCTGGTCCAATTTAGACCAAACTTGGTGGAAATATTATAGATATGACATGAACGAAGTGATTCAAACTTGAGATTAACCAAAGGCAACTCACAAGGCAAGGCCATATTTCAAACAGTGTGTCTGTGTGAACAAAACAACAGATAGTGTGTTGATCTGATTTTAACCAAAGTTAATGGAAGGTTGCATTTAGCCAAGGGATTTCTTTTTGTTTTTAGAATATTAGGTCCAAGATCAACTTCACATGGAAGGTTAACTTAACCCGCCATGTGCCGACCAACTTGGGACTCTCATGGAGCCATGGTGCTAGCCAATTTTTGACCTTTTTTTTTTTTTTTTTTTTTTGCTAGATAGGTTAGGAATGATGAGAAAACATGGAAAACAAGTATGAAAGTACTCACAGAAGCCTAAAAACTCAATTTTGCAGTCGACATTCTCGGCCGTCGGCTGAAATGTTCAGCCTGCTGGTGACATCCAGTGACTTGAGGTAGGAGATTGGCATTTTCTTCTTGGGTAACTATCCCAGGTGACCCAGGTACACTCTCAGAAGGGACACAGATGATGTCGGAACTGTCCCAAAGCATAATGATGTGCAGGGGCACATTACATGTGAGTGAGTGGCATTAATCAGGTAAATGTTCATGATTTGGGGGTTGGTATTTTACACATGTAAAAAATGTTTGTTTAGTCTTTGTCAGCATCATCATTAACTGGTGAATCACTTTCATCATTAATAGGGACCATCAGGGGATCGTCAATCTCACGTTAGGGAAGACGTTGATACAACATGACGCTCAGTCACTCACAGTCAACGTAAGACTGAGGAGACGGCTACCTGCACGGCCTGGGGGGGCGTGGATGAATCATAGGGTTGGTACCAGCCCTACAGAGGTGCAGGACTATGCTCACCAAAAATCTCCTGCCAAAATTGAATTGTCTATTATTGGTTAATTTTTCAACTGCAGACTGTATATTTATGGTTGTGGCAATTTGTGCACATGCATGGCAGACTGTATATTTATGGTTGTGGCAATTTGTGCACATGCATGGCAGACCGTATATTTATGGTTGTGGCAATTTTGGAACATTTATGGCAGACCGTATATTTATGGTTGTGGCAGTTTGTGCACACACATGGCAGATCGTACATTTATGATTGTGGCAATTTGCGCGTAAACATGGCAGACCATATATTTATGGTTGTGGCAGTTTGTGTATGTACATTGCAGACTGTATATTTATGGCAGTGGCATATGGAGGGTTAAACAGGTTTTATCCGCTTTTACAGCAAACTTTGCAAAAGGATTCAATGAATAGCAAAGATGATATGATTTTGTTCTGAAAACACTGTTTGCCCATTAATTCAAACAGTTTTTATTCTGTTTGAAAAAAATGGTGCAAGCATTATTGGACACCCGAGGATGAGGTTATTCAGGTTTGGGAACAATACATCAAAGGTCAAGGCCACAAAATCCTGCCAGCTAAAAGTTTTCATCTGATTTGGAGCCACCTAACTGGAAGGCTTGATGATCAGGCAAAAATGAAGTAATTCGATTCTGAAAACAACCGACTAAAGGACAAGCTCAAAGTACAAAGCCAAACATTTGACGCTTGCACCATGTAGAGCGGGGATGTTTCACTCACTGAGTGCGCCTGTTGTTTGTTTGTTTATTTCTGGTAATGATTAACCCCTTTGTATGCACTGACTTGTTCATCATCACTAGGGTGTGGCTGTGCCCATACTCATTGACGTTTTTATCATAATTAAAGCATAAAATCTTTCGTCGGAAAAAAAGTTTTCAGCCGATCGGCATCATTTTTGGAGGTGTCATAGCTTAGCTGCTGCTCATCGAAAGTAATGAGTTGGCAACTGTGGGTCTCAATACCGGCAAGAAAGTGGACAGGTTATTCAGTACCAAATGAGCTGTGAGTGGGGGAGGTACTGTGCAGTTTGGCCCTTTAAACTTCCACTGTTATCCCCATCCCGGGTGTGCAACATATTTCACTATACCAATAGTGCTTGTGTGTATTGTTTGGGAACTGTTGTGATTAGATTTGGTGTTTGCAATAGGAAATTTGGTGTTTGCAAAGCATTCCTGGCTGTTATCAAACGTTGGCACAACGAAGATTGTGCTATTGTTTCTAATCAACTACACTGCCTCTACCCTGCACCAAATGTGAGTATTCAACTATAAAAATAGTGTCTGTGAATCATGAGAATATAGTGTGCATAGTTCTAGTGTACAAGGAATTGGTGAAATATGTACAGTAGCTTAGAGGACGACAGGAAACCGCCCAACAGTCATAACACAGCATGGGTACACCATAGTTTTTTGCATTTTTCTCGAAAACTGAGGCCCAGGATCACTGTTGTAAGCTCAAATGAAAGACAATAAAACTGTGCATAGAATAAAATAAAAACATAACAGTGGCGAGAAAAGTTTTTCGCTAGAGCTCCCTGAAAAAAAAAGCTGTTGTCTGTTGGAAATGGGTTTAACATTTTCGCTTATTACTCGAACACCACACCTCGTACCAAACTGGGACCTTCGGCACTCGAAAGCTAATAAAATTCTCTTGCCAATGATGTATAACATGTAGAGATTGATTAGTAGACATTTGACTTATGATGTTGAGAAGTGAGATCTATGTTCCCGAATGTTTATTCCCACGGCCCTAACGTATGTAGTGTTTTTATTTTTGTTTTTTTAGCTTATCGTGTAGAACAAACATCGACGAATAGGAATATGTGGGTTTTATGGCTAAGTAAATATGTTTGGGTGGTGAAAATAAGCCGAGAATACACTTTTTTGGAGCGCGCAGTTGCCAGGGGAGGGGAAGGGAGAAACGCTGACGCCTCATAGAACACAAAACTTAAAAACTTATCTGCACACGAAAGGGTTAAAAGGCCAACAGCCTAACTAGCAAAAGAAGTCAGAGTCATTACAAGAAATGATCAGAAAACTCAATGAATGGTCTATGTTATCCTTCAGTGCATAGAACTTCTGTCACAAAAACACCAGTAATAACTTCCAAACATTTTACATTGCTAGTTGGATTACATATAAAATAGTTTTTGGTCCCTCAAACTTATTAAGGATGTAGATGAACTCTGGAGGGTGCACCAAAGAGCCTAAAAACAGATCGTATCTCTGCAGAATTTTCCTTCTCTAATACAATTATTTTAAAGTTTCATCAAACATGACATCATTTACGAAAATTTATCCCTAATACAAAAATTTATTGCAATACAATGTAACGGGATAACACCTGAAGATTAGAAATACATAATTAGTATCTCAGTAATTACAAATAATTTTTCCACAGTGATGCCACCAGAAACAGTCGTTCATATAAAAAATACAACACACACACACACACACACACACATATATATATATATGAAAACTCAAAAGAGGACTGAGACATTAAATTGCTGGCACAGGGATGACAGTGGGACCTGGATACAACACTGGATATCAATTGCAGTAAGTTGCAGATGCCAGTAATGCATGTTCCATCCTCCTCCACTGTGGTTGTATCAAATCTTGTACTAGAAACTGCATATGCAGTAGAGCTGGAGTCCACTGCACCAGACTGTGCAAGTTTTTTTTTTTTTTTATGAGGAAGAAGGAACTAAAGGCCATGAGCCCTAAAAACCGTTCCTTCCAAGAGAAAAACAAAATACAAGAGAGAGTCAAATTCAAGACCCATTAATTTCGAGATGCCTGGACACACTGCGTTTGAAAGACTGGAGATCATAGGAAGCAGGAAATACAGACAGAACGAGACAGTTCCAGAGTTGACCTGTTGCATAAATGAAGGACTGGGAGTAACGGTTAACTCTTCCATTACAGAGTTGGACAGAAAAGGGGTGAGAGTTTGCTGCTAGACGGGTGCTAAGCGCCTGTCGTAGAAGTGGAGGAATGCATGCAGACAGTTCAGAGGAACAGTGACCATTGAAGTAACGATAGAAAAGAGATAAAGATGCAACATTGCGGCGAAGAGACAGAGGTTGAAGGGAGTCAGTAAGAGGGGAGAGTTAATGAGACGAAAAGGTTTTGACTCCACCCTATTGAGAAGAGCTGCATGTGGGGAGCCTTCCCACACATGAGAGTTGTACTCCACACAGGGGCGGATAAAACCCCTGTATAGAGTCAGCAATTGTGCAGGGGCAAAGAAGGAACAGAGTCGGCTTAGCACACCCAATCGCTTGGAGGCAGATTTTACAAGAGATGTAATATGATCTTTCCAAGACAAGTCCCGAGCAAATGAAACCCCAAGCATGTTCAATGATGATGCAGGATTAAATTGACTATTATTAAACATAAGTGGGTATACCTGTGGAAGATTTTGTTGGGTTGATAGGTGTAAGAACTGAGTCTTTGATGCATTAAAAACAACCAGATTATTTTTACCCCAGTCAGAGAGATACGAGCCAAGTCAGACATTGGGTGTGCCATAGCCTCATCCCTTGTTTGTTGAAGTAACTGCTGAGATGGACGTTGTGGGAATCGAATGGAAAGGTGAAGGGTGGAGTCATCAGCGTATGAGTGGATAGGGTTAGATGTACAGCTTAGAAGGTCATTGATGAATAAAAGGAAGAGAGTTGGTGATAGGACAGAGCCCTGAGGAACACCACTGTTAATAGATCTAGGAGAAGAACGATAGCCGTCTACAACAGCGGTTATAGAACGACCAGAAAGAAAGCTAGAGATGAAGGCACAGAAAGAAGGATAGAAACCGTAAGAAGGCAGTTTGGAAATTAAAGATTTATGCCAGACTCGATCGAAAGCCTTTGAGATGTCAAGTGCTCTGGCAAAGCTTTCGTCAAAGTCCCAAAAGGAGGATGTCCAGGAGCCTGAAAGGTAGGTGAGAAGATCGCCTGTGGACCGTCCCTGACGGAACCAATACTGACGATCAGAAAGAAGGTTGTGATAGGAAAGATGCTTTAAAATTTTTCTATTAAGAATAGACTCAAAAACTTTTGAGATACAGGATTTTAAAGCAATTGGGTGATACTTAGAGGGTTGGGAATGGTCACCCTTCTTTGGGACTGGCTGAATGAGAGCAAACTTCCAGCAAGAAGGAAAGGTACAAGTTGACAGACAAAGATGAAAGAGTTTGCCTAGGCAGGGTGTAAGCACAGAAGCACAGTTCTTGAGAACAACAGGAGGGACTCCATCAGACCCATATGCCTTATCATTACTGAGGCCAGCAATGGCAGAAAATACATCAGCTGAAGAAATTTTAATGTTAGCTATGAGGAAATCAGAGGGGGGAAGTGATGGAGGAACAGCACCAGAATCGTCCAAGGTGGAATTGGAGGAGAAAGTCTGGGCGAAGACATCTGCTTTATCAGTAGAAGAAATAGCTACGGAGCCATCAGAGTAGAAAAGAGGAGGGAAGGATGATGAGGTAAAGTTGTTAGAAAGGTTTTTGGTAAGGTGCCAGAAGGAGCGGGAAGAATTCGAGTTGGAGAGTTGAGAGCATTTTGTACGAGTGAAATTATTTTTAGCAGAGCGAAGAACAGACTTAGCATGATTCCGGGCAGAAATGTATAAAAGATGTGATTCAGGGGTGGGTTGGCTCCGGTACCTTTTATAGGCTCTCTTCTCGTTGCGGACAGCATTAGAACAAACGTGATTAAACCAAGGCTTTCTTGCGTTAGTCAAAGGATATGAGAAAGGAATGTATGCTTCCATGCCCGAGAGAATAACCTTCGTAATGCGCAAGGCACACCCAGATGGCTCCCGGCCATGAAAGCAATAATCATTCCAGGGAAAATCAAAGAAGTACTGCCTAAGGGCCTCCCAATCCGCAGCTCCATAGTGCCAGAGACGACATTTTTTTGGAGGGTCCGCAGGCCGTTCTGGAGCGATAGGACAGGTTAAGGTGATAAGGTTATGATCGGAGGAGCCCAGCGGAGAGAAAAGATTAACAGTGTAAGCAGAAGGATTAGTTGTAAGGAAGAGATGAAGTATGTTGAAGCTCTGTCCAAGGCGGTCAGGGATATAGGTAGGGTGCTGTACAAGCTCCTCTAGGTCATTAAGGATAGAGAAGGTGTAGGCTTGTTCACCAGGTGGATCAGTGAAAGGAGAGGAGAGCCAAAGGTGGTGGTGAACATTGAAATCTCCAAGAATGGAGATTTCAGAAAAAGAAGAGATGGATAGATTGTGTTCCATCGTAGAAGTAGGATAGTCAAAGAATTTTTGATAGTCAGTAGAATTAGGAGATAAGTAAACAGCACAGATATATTTAGTCAGAGAATGACAGGAAAGCCGAAGCCAGATTGTAGAAAATTCAGAAGAATCGAGTTCAGGACAACGAGAGCAAGATAAGTTGTTACGTATATATACACAACAGCCACCTTTGGCTTTGAAATGAGTATAGAGAAAGTAGGAGGATACAGAAAAGGGTTTGCTGTCAGTTGCCTCAGACAGGTGAGTCTCAGTTAGGAAAAGAAGGTGAGGTTTAGAGAAGGAGAGGTGGTGCTCAACAGAGCGAAAGTTAGAGGAAAGGCCACGAATGTTGCAGAAATGAAGAAGTCAGACAGTGGTTCCAGGCACCTTAAGTCGTCACTGAGAGAGGGGCTGAAGGTGGGGGGATTTATGGTCCCCCCCCCCCGGGGACTCCGAGGCTATGTTATTCGACGCCATTTTTGAAAATTTTGAAAAGGAAGTGTGGTGTGTACTGTGCATGTAGTTTGGTGTTGATAGTTGGAGAAACTTGTATTGGAGAGCATGCTGGTCTACTCTCTGTGTTACTGAGACACTGAAAAAGTTCAGCAAAGGGGGATGGTCGGGACCTAGTCCCGAGGGCTGATGAAACGGGAGCTCCAGCTCTCCCTGTCATCAGCTTTCCATCCACCTTGGGAGTACTGCTCTGCTCGACTGGTGCTACAGTCTACTCCATACAAGTGTGAAGGTGGATGCATAAACTGTGATGATGAAGGTGATGTTTAAAATGGAAGTGCTTGCACATTTTTATTTCAATGCTGATTTTCATTACACTGGAGAATTGTGTGTTTAATGTATTTTGAGGCTTGTACTATACTGCATTTTTTTTCACTGCGCAGGACAGTGTAATTGTGAAAGTTGATGCATAAACAATGACTGTGATGATGATGGTGATGTACAAAAATTGTAGTTCTGGTACATTATTATTTTTACATTTCAATTCTGATTTATATTTCGCTGGAGAATTGTGTGTTTAATTTGTTTTGAGGTTTGTACTATACTGCATTTTTGCATTGTACAGGACTGTGCAAGTGTGAAGGTTGATGCATAAACTATGACTTTGATGATGGTGATATGTGAAATTGTAGTTCTTTCACACTCTATTTTTATACTTCAAAACTGATTTTAGGTTACACTGGAGAATTGTGATTAATACATTATATTTTGTAGTTTTGTACTATGCGGTAGTCTTTATGCCTTTCCTGGATTTTTTTTTTTTTTGTAACTTTTAACAATGAAATTGGTAGTTACTTGCAGACAAACGGACCTTGGCTAATGGACCCAACCCCTTCCCCCTCCCTCCCCCGTGCCAACCCGCTGATCATGGAAGCAAGTTTAAGACAATGAATGTCACAACCGAGATCATATTCATAATGGTCTAGTCTACATATGGGTCAAATGCACATCTTTTTTGCAAAAACATTAAAATTTACATAATACTCAGAACACAACACATATATCTAATGAAAGAGGAGTTTTCACCCTGCAATCTCATCTCTATGGTATTTTATCGAGAAATGCATATTTCAGGAGTTTCTGAAGGAAATGTAATCGTGAAATTGATTTTTTTTTTTTTCATTTACGGCAAATCGCGCCTTCCACTTTCGGGTTCGTTTAAGCAGAAACTATTATATTTACAAGAAAAAAACATAGAGACAAACTTGTGCAGAATTTTATTTCCAATTTTTCTTGTCCCTATATATTTTTTATATGCGATGCACCGTTTTGGAGAAAAAACGAAAATTATGGAAAAAATACCCTCCACAAAGGGGTTTCCCCCCAAAAAAAAAGGGGGCCACAGTGGGTGCTGCTTTGGCACTCTCTAAAAATCGAAATAATATAGTATATCGTACGTCTGGGCCAAATTGGGTGCTTCTAGATGAATCTGAACGATTGAGTCCCTAAGCCCCCCAACTAATGACTATTGGTCAGTTGATGAACTGGGCACACCTGTCTTCAGTAAGTATATGGCCCATGACAGGTACCTGACAATCCTAAGGTTCCTGCATTTCAATAGAAATTATGGGCCTGCGCCAACTGACAGGTTATGGAAAATCAGACCCATCCTGACAATGCTCAAGGAGTCATTTTCCAGGGTTTTCTGTCCATTTCAAATAGTGGTTATTGACAAGTCACTGTGTCAGGCTGGCATTTATTCAGTATGTGCCATCCAAGCTTCACTACTTTGGACTAAAATTCTTTGTCCTTTGCGACTGCAAAACTGGATATGTGTTTGATGTGATATTTATTCGGCTATGGATGTTGCTATACCTAGTGACGATCCTCACGGTTTCTCGGCATCAGTCATGGAAGTGCTGATAGAAAGGTACTTCAAGCGACACCACATTCTGGACACCAATAATTATTACACAGCCCTGGCATTGACCAAGTATATGATTGAACACGTTACTGGGACCTGTGGAACTGTCCGGGCAAACAGAAAAAAAATCCCTGTATTCCCAGCAAATACTGAGAAAGGTGCCCTTCTTACCAAGAAATGTGACAACATGTTAGCCCTTCTCTGGCATGAGAAGAGACGGGTTATCATGTTGTTAACAGTACATAGGGGTGTGTTTGAGGAAACTGGAAAGACAGACTACAGGACCGAGGAGCCCATGTTGAAGCCTGATGCTGTCATTGATTATATTATCTACATGAGGCTTGTTGATAAGTCGGACATGCAGATTGGTTAGGTCGATTGCCTTCGTAAGTCCTGCCAGTGGTACAAGAAGGCGTTTTTACACCTTCTTGATATTACCTTCCTGAACAGTTTCATACTGTTCATGGATGTCGTTATGAAACTTCTCTCCCTACGAGAGTTTGAGAGAGAGCTTGCACGTGAACTCCTTGAAGAGAATTCAACTGTGCAGGTGCCAGGTGCAAGGCTGGGGTTGCAGACAGCACCTACAGCTGACAGGCTAAGCTGTGCCAAGTATTTCTGGCAGCCCAGGCTGATAGAGATTGGCCATACCACTGTAAGTCGTCAGGCGTACAGGCAGTGCCACATCTGCAACACCACCAAATGCCGTCCCCCAGCACGAAAAGAGACACCCTACCAATGTGCAGAGTGCAAGGTCCCCCTTAATGATTTAGCGAGTGTCTCCGAGCGTGAGTACTGAGTAGGTGTGTGGGAAATTGTAATAAGCAGGTATGCACAAGTGTTTGTGTATTTTCATAAATGAGTGAAAAGTGTGATAGTATAAGTGACGTATAGTAAGTGCTAAGATGTGTCATTTATAATAAGTTCAACAAGTGCAAGTAATTGATATATAGTAAGTAAGTAGAATGGAGGAATAGAAGAAGGGAAAGACGAGAGGAAGGAGTAGTTGCAAGGAGAGTGGAAAGGTTACAAGAGGATGAGAAAAAGGCAGAGTATAAGAGAGAAGTGGAGGAACGATTGGGCAAATATGAACTGGAGCAGATGGGAGACGTGGAAGGTGTGTGTAAGATATTTACAGAAGAAATATGTGCAGCATGTGATGTGGTGTGTGGAAGGAAGAGAAGACGGAGGGGGGTGCAAGGAACAGCGTGGTGGACAGAAGAGGTGAAACAGGCTGTGGCACAAAAGAAGAAAGCATACAATGAATGGTTGAGAAATAGGGGCGTGGAAGAAGTTGAGAGGCGGAAGAGAGAGTTATATGTGGAAAGGAAGAGAGAGGTGAAGATATTAGTAAGAGAGAGTAAGAAGAGAGTGGATGAGGAATTTGGAAGGAATTTGAGTGTAAAGTGGAGGGACTGTAAGAAAATGTTCTGGAGAGAAGTGAAAAGAGTAAGACAGGGGTGGAAATGAAGTTAGCAGGGGAGTGAAAGATAAAAATGGTAGATTACTAGTGGAGAAGGGAGAAAAAGTGAGCAGATGGAGAGAACACTTTAAGGAATTGTTGAACGTAGAGGATGGAAGTAATGCGAGTATAAGTGGCTGGGGAATGGCTGGGAGAAGGAGGGAGGTGAGAAGACAGGAAGAAATTAGTAGGATAGAAGTTGTGGAAGCAATGAAGAAAGTTAACTCGGGGAAAGCCCCAGGAATTGATGGAGTGTGTGGTGAAATGCTGAAGCATGGGGGAGAGATAGTAGTAGAATGGATGTGGAAGATGTGCAGATTGGCCTGGGAGGAAGGTAGAGTCCCGGAGGATTGGAAGTCAGGTATAATTATTCCCTTGTACAAAGAAAAAGGGGAAAAAGAAGTGTGTGGTAACCATAGGGGCATTTGTCTTCTTAGTATAATAGGAAAAGTGTATGGTAGGATACTTATAGACAGAGTAAGAGAAAGAACAGAGAAATTAGTTGGAGAAGAACAGGGAGGCTTTAGGAAGGGAAGAGGTGTAGATCAGATATTCATTCTTAGATCTTTAGTGGAAAAGTTTCTAGAGAAGGGAAAGAAGTTGTATGCGGCTTTCATGGATTTGGAGAAAGCATATGACAGGGTGGATAGACAAGGATTGTGGAAAGTGTTAAGAATATATGGAGTAGATGGGAAGTTGTTGAATGCTGTGAAGAGTATGTACGATGGTGCGAAGGCTGCAGTGCGTGTGGATGGTGAACTAAGTGAATTTTTCTCTTTGAAAGTTGGTTTGAAACAGGGATGTGTCATGTCTCCATGGTTGTTCAATCTGTACATGGATGGGGTAATAAAAGAGGTACAAGGTAGGGTAGTGGATGTTGGAGTGGCCCTGGTGAGAGAGGATAGTGTTTGGAAACTCCCTGTACTGTTGTTTGCAGATGATACTGTGTTGTTGAGTGAAGACGAAGGGGAGCTGCAAGGCTTGGTGGATGAGTTTGAGAGAGTGTGTAAGAAACGGAACCTAAAGGTGAATGTAGGGAAGAGTAAAGTGATGGTCTTTGAGAGAGGTGAAGTCAGTGAATGTACAGCGAGGTTGGATGGTGAGGAATTGGAAAATGTGAGTACGTTTAAGTATTTGGGTAGTGTGATGAGTAAGGATGGAGGTTTGGAGGGTGAAGTGCTTGAAAGGGTACAGCAGGGAAGAAAGGTTGCTGGTTCCTTGAAAGCAGTGATAGGAAACAGGGAAGTGAGCATGGAAGTAAAAAAGTTACTACATGACAGTATTGTGATACCAACTCTAACGTACGGAAGTGAAGCTTGGACATTGTTGGAAGGACACAAGTCAAGAGTGAGAGCAGTGGAAATGAGTTATTTAAGAGGAGCCTGTGGAGTCACGTGGAGAGACAGGCTGACGAATGAGGATATAAAGGAACGTTGTGGTGTGGATGTGGATGTGATAGGAAGCGTTGTGAGGAACACACTGAGGTGGTTTGGCCATGTGGAGAGGATGGAGGGTGAAAGACTGACAAAGAGAGTGTATGTGAGTGAGGTGGAGGGTGGAAGAGGGAGGGGGAGACCGAGGATGAGATGGAGGGATGGGGTGGAGAGGTATATGAGAGAGGGGGGTGTGAGTTGGGAGCAGGGGAGTGAAATGGCGGGGGACAGGGCGACTTGGAGGCGATTTGTTTGTGGCCACCCCAAACGGGATTGAGGCGTCAGGCAATAGATAGATAGATAGATAGTAAGTGAAATACAGAAATTGATACTGTGTATTGGATATTGGTTTGAAAATTATTGGAAATACTTTGATTTTGTCTACGTGTTACCTGAAAGAAAAGCACTTGTGAGCGGGCCACAAAGAAAAATACCTGCTTGGCTATACCTAAATTATTTCACTCAATACTCAGGGAGATTGTGCAAAGTATGAGCACCAGTGCATCTGTGATGTGACGTACAAATAATGTTAGTTGTGTGAAACATTTCTATGATTTTCACTATAACCCTGAATAGTACAAAGCAGTATGATTTACAGTACAAATAATTACCTCGTACTCTACGATAATGCGTGAAAGAGCAACAACATTTACTTGTCAAAGTGCAATTACGTGTAATGGTGATGTACAGTGCAGTTCTAAGTGTCATAGTAAAGGAGAAATATGATTATTTGCGGAAGAAGTGAGAACAGAAAAACTAGGTAAAGGAGAAATATTCCCTAAGGAAGAGGTGAGTACAGAAAAACGAAGAGATATTTCCTTTCCCACATACCTACGGGGCATAGAGGCATTATGGAGCGGGCGGTAAATCTCTGGGTGAGCCACATGAACCGGGTGATGACTCATTCTCGCGGCGGTGAGTAAGGAGCAATGATAAAAATGAGTGGAATCTTCCGCATTCCTTCAAAGGACGCACGGGCAGTGTTACAATCACCACTCCAGGCAGTGCTGCCAACGCTAGCCGGCTGGGCCAAGGCCGCAGCCAGTGGCTTGCGCTCGGAGCTGCGCGCCAAAACATGAAAAACCACTCGTCTTCAACTCATCCTTACTCATCGACGGGATCACCTGGAGACCTCGGGATACCATCAATAGAAAGAGGAAGAGTTGATGAGTCTTATGAACTTACATTTGAATCTCTAGCTATTATAGTTTGTCAGATATGAGGGTTTGAAGTAAAGGTATTTTTTCCAAAATCTCAGAAATCGCCCGTAGGGAGGCGTGTACCACGGCCGGGGGTTTCGGCTAAGGGTTAATAAAACCAAACAAGGGCGCCAAAAAAAAAAGGAACTTTTTTTTTTTTTCTTTTATAGCTTGTGGTACTACAGAGGACAAAAATGATGATGGTACAAAACAGAAGCATTTTATGAAAGAGAAGTTTTTCAGGACTTGCAGCTACTACTATAACTGTAAAACATATGCAAGAGCTTTCTGTAAACGTATGCATAACCTACGATCAATTTAATGAAACATAAGAGGACGGAGCTTGTCTCGCCAATGAAAAGTTAATGGATATTTTTACCTAAATCATAAAAACTGGCCACTCTGTGTTGTGCAAATAATATTGACAGTACACATTAAAGTACTTAAATTATATTCACATGCGATCTAAGCCTTATAAACAGACCACAGTAAGTCACCTATAATGTATATATGGCTTACACATATATGGCTTACACTAAATTACTATAGTTTTTTTTAGAAAAACAACACTACGTTGCATGATTGATACAGATAGGTCACACTGCATTACAGGCCACACTATGTTGTCTGTGTCTTAAGACACGTCATACTAAGTTGCCTAATCTTACTGACTTTACAGGCAGGCAACAATGAGGTTCTTACATTGCACTGGCAGGCCACACTGTGTTTCTTATCTCATACAGACATGCCATGCAAACGCACATCTATCTCACGGGCAGAACAAACCTAAGATTACTACATCCTATACAGTCTAGACAAACCACACCAAGTAGTGTGCATTAATATGTGTAAACAAGCCACACTACGCTTCTAGACCATAAGAGAGGCTCCACTAAGTTTTGTATATTCGGTGGAAAAGAGAGGAAGTTTGATACAGTTTGAACATCACTGCATGAAGGATTTTTTATTTATCCTTGTGTGTAATGACATATCATTTCATTTTTGCTACCTTTAATCGATTGTATTCAGCTTAGTGGAGGGGATATCAAAGGTCACACGTAACTTCTCCAGCTCGATGCCTCTGCAAAGCTAAGTGTAATCGTTTCTGGAGAGCAAAAATAAAATACGTTGCTTATTCTAGTAAAAACCAACACTCTTACTTGTGCAAGACTCTGAAGATGACTCAACCTTTGGTGAAAAAATAAATAAATAAATAAATAAACCCATTAATCAATAACTTGTTGATAAAGCAAGACACACACACACACACACACACACACACACACACACACACACACACACACACACACACACACACACACACACACACACACACCATGAGAGTATTATGGAGGAGTTCAGAAGTGATACAGAGACAATTAGGCAAGCAAGCAGTCTGATGGATCAGATCAGTGATATTGAGAAGTTAACCCAAGTGAATGAAGCGATGCAAAGTTACAAAATGATGTGGAAACTACATAGGCTGAAATGGTGAAAGTAAAGAAAGACTTAGAAACAAGAGTCGCAGAAAAAAGCATTAAACAGGAAATGAAAAAAATAATGCAAAACAACCCAAAATTGGTCAAAGATTCAGCAGATATAAACAAATCTATAGTAATCACTGGTATAGATGAGGAAGAAATAAGAAACAAGATTTCGAGAGACAAAAGGAGATGGCAAATATAATGACCATACTGAAGGAAGAATCAGAGGAAATCTGTAACAAAGACATAGAGGAACGCAAGAGGCTAGGGAAATAAGAGAGAAATATCTCAAGGCCTCTAAAAGTAACCTTCCAGAACGTGAACACTGTGGAGGAGATACTAAACAATGCAAACAAACTTATGGAAAAAAAGGAATTTAAAAACGTATAGATAAAAAGATGTCTAACTCAAGAGGAATTGGGATTACTAAAAGAGATGAGGGAGGAGGCAAAAACAACGAACGATGGAAAATCAGAGGAAGAAAAGAGTACATTTTTTTTACAAAGTATTTGGACTGCAGGTACGAAAGTGGTACATAACCAGAAGGGAATAAAAAGGAGGAAGGTAGCAGACCCAAGTTATAACAAGTATTTAAACAAGATGACTGAGATGATGTGCTCAAATTTAGATGGAACGGTGTCTAAAATATTAGAGATGAATGATTATATAAAAAAAAAATTGGAACCACATATTATTTGCCTAACTGAAACAAAATTAACACCAAGGATATAAAACGATACCCTAAACTTAGAGGAATACAATATGTGGAGAAGAGATAAGGACTTAAAAAAGGAGAAGGAATTATAATATTAAGAAAAATCTACAAGTCAAAGAAATAGAACTAGATATACCCTCACATATAGAACTGATTGCAGCAGAGTTTCATACATCTGAAGGGAAAGTAATTGTCACAGTTTTATACATGCCACCCAGATCAAACACTTACGAAAGAGGTGAATATGAAGACCTGGCAGAGAGTATAATTCAAATTTTAAGATCATTACTACATAGGCTGGAGGAGAAATCTGAAAGAATTATACTGACTGGAGATTTCAGTACAAATATTAATTGGTATACTATAGCTATAAAAAGCCATGAAAGCTGTTGGGACCAAAAGCTCCTGGATCTTGTGCAGGAGTTTTTCCTAACACAAAATGTAAAGGAAAACAACAGAAAAAGAGGACTTGACGTACCATCAGTATTATATCTTATATTTACTAGGCAAGAAAATGATAGTAACAATATGATGTATCACCCTCCATTTGGCAAAAGCGAACATGCAGTATTAACTGCAACTTCAGGACTACATTTGATATCGTTAACGTAATGAAAGTCACAAGAAAAGCCTAAACTACAAAATGGGCAAGTACCATGACCTAAAGAAGTACTGCTTAGAAACAGATTGGGAAAAGGAGCTGGGAGGTGAAGATTAAAATGTTATATATGGAAAATTCAGTGAACTTTATGAAATAGGAGTCCAAAAATTCATCCCAAAGCACAAAGAAACGGCAACGAAAAAAAGAAATGGTTTAATAAAGAATGTAAAAAATCAAAATAAAAAGAGAATTGTTGTGGAATAGATACCGAAGATACAATACTGAGAGGGCATATAATAAATGCAACCAGGCAAGAAACGATTATACAAGAATAAGGAGAGATGCCCAAAGACAGTTTGAGGAAGGCATTATAAATAAAAGTAGTGATCAACCGAAGCTATTTTACAGCTACTTCCCAAGCAAAACCAAAGTAAAAGATAAAATACTGTCCATTACGGACGAGAGGATCATCTATACACAAGAATAAGATATTTGTGAAGCACTAAATAAAACTTTCCAAACAGTTTTTACAAAAGAAAATAATTTTGAGAGAGATGATATGGAACATGCATGTCCACACATATTACCTGAAAAAGAAATACGGGAGGAGTTAAGTAAATCAGACAAAGAAAAGCAAAAGGGTCCTGACGAAATTTCATGTTGGGTGCTACATGAATGTGCAAAGGAGTTAATAGACCAATATTTTTAATATTCAAGAAATCCTTGGGTCAAGGTAAACTACCTGATATTTGGAAAAAAGCAAACATTCTTCCCCATTCAAGAAAGGGAATATGCAAAATCCACACAACTAATGACCAGTATCACTACCAGTGTTTAAGATACTGGAAAAGCTGACAAGAAAAATTTGGGTAAATCACCTAGAAAAACACAATAACAGAAAGGCAGCTTTGTTCAGAAAGGGAAAATCATGTGTTACTAATGTAGTAAGCTACTATGACAGAGTTGCAGAAACACTACACAAAAGAGAAGGGTGGGTGGACAGTATCTATCTAGATTTCAAGAAAGCATTTGACAGAGTACCGCACTAAAGACTTTAACGGAAACTGTACCATCAAGGAGGAATCCAAGGCAGACTGTACTCTTGGATGCAAGATTTTCTCAGTAAAATGGAAATGAGAACAGTACTAAAGGGAAATTACTCATCATGGAGTTCCACAGGGCTCAGTGCTGGCAAATTATGTTTTTAGTATATATAAATGACATAGACAGTAACACTGGAAATGAAAGCTATCTAAATATGTTTGCTGATGATGCAAAAATGCAAAGGAGAATTATTAACAGACTCTTGTAGAGAGCTACAAGAAGAATGAAATAGACTTCATGAATGGAGTAGCAAGTGGCAAATGGAATTCAGTGTGGACAAGTGTCATCTAATCAAGTTTGGTAAAAGTGGAAAAAGACCAGATTGGGATTATAAGTTAGGACGTAAAACCCTACACATATAAGAAAGGGAGAAGGACCTAGGCGTGACTGTCAATAACAGACTATCTTTGGCTGACCACATCAGTGAGAAGGTACGGAACATGTAAACACTGCTCGCAAATAAGAGAATAGCATTCACATGCATAAATGAAGACATGCTGAGAAAGATAATATCATTCATCAGACCAACCCTGGAGTATGCATCAATAGTCTGGAATGCTCTTCTCAAGAAACACATAGATAAGACTGAGAAAGTTCAAAGGGCCACTACAAGATGGGTACCAAGCTTAAGGGATGTAAGCTACGACGAAAGACTAGAAAAACTGAATCTGACAACACTACGGGAAAGAAGGAAAAAAGAAGAAACCTATCTGTCTATCTATTGCCAGACGCCTTAATTCCATACGGGGTGGCCACAAACAAATCGCCTCCACGTCACCCAGTTCCCCGCCATTCCACTGCCCTTCTGCCAATTAACACCCCCTTCTCTCATTTACCTCTCCACTCCATCCCTCCGTCTCATGCTTGGCCTTCCCCTCTCTCTCTCCCCCTCCGCCTCACTCACATAAACTCTCCTCGTCAGTCTCTCACTATCCATCCTCTTCACATGGCCAAACCACCTCAATCTGTTTCTCCTAACGCTTCCTATCACATCCACATCCACACCACAACGCTCCTTCACATCCTCATTTGTCAAGCTCTCTCCATGTGACTCCACATGTTCTTCTCAAATAACTCATTTCCACTGCTCTCACTCTTGACTTTTGTCCCTCCAGCAACGTCCAAGCTTCACTTCCATACGTTAGAGTTGGTATTACAATACTGTCATGTAGTAACGTTTTCACTTCCATGCTCTTTTCCCTGTTTCTTATCACTGCCTTCAAGGAACCAGCAACCTTTCTTCCTTGTTGTACCCTTTCAAGCATTTCACCCTCCAAACTTCCATCCTTATTCATCACACTACCCATGTGCTTAAACGTACTCACATTTTCCATTTCCTCATTATCCAACCTCACTGCACGTTCACCGACTTCATCTCTCACAAAGACATGATTATGCTATATAAATGCATCTCAGGGAAGGAGAAAATAGACATAAATGAGTATATAACCTATGGAGAAGCATCAGCAAGAGGACTGGAAAAAAAAAAACTGCATAAAAAGAGGTGATAAAGACGTAAAGAAATTCAGTTTCCCAAACAGGGCAACTGATCAATGGAATGCACTACTGAGTGAAGTAGTGTGTGCCAAAACAACTCATAATTTTAAGGATATGTATGATAAAAATGGTTTAATACACGGGACAATACAAGCTTGACTTATACCTATAAAGATACAATTAGGTAAGATATGAACACACACACACACACACACACACACACACACACACACACACACACACACACACACACACACACACACACACACACACACACACACACACACACACACACACACACACACACACACACACACACACACACACACACACACACACACACACACACACACACACACACACACACACACACACACACACACACACACACGCACGCACGCACGCGCGCAGTGCCAGGTGGAACATCAAACAGTGTTCACTCAGTAACTCTGATACTGTACCATAATATCTTTGTATCTCACTGTTCCATCAGTAACAAAACAGGGGATGCGGGACTGAATGAGCTCCTCCATTGACTGGAAAGGCAGGCGGAGCCGAGGCAGGATGAGCATGGCCTTGAGGTTAGAGCGGTAGACAGAACTAACGACCAGAGACGTGAGGATCCACACACTCACTACTATCCGCACCCGTCCTGCATGTGGCCACCTCCAACATGCTGTAGCAAAACAGAACCAGGTACATAAGGATTCACACGCCAATTAGCATCCGTCCATATCCTGCCTACCTCCATCACCAGGATCTTTCGATAATACAGAACCAGATACATGAGTATCTATTCTTACACCCATTGCCGGCCATATGTGGAGAAAACTGGTCATCATCTAAAATGTTCTTAAAGAAATCTGTCAGCAGTTAGAAATGCACTGCCCTGGTTGCAACACACCCAAGGGGCTTACATTCAGATTTACCTCTTTTTCCCCTATTGGGGTTCTATAAGGTATTTGCTCCAGTTAAATTCATTTCCACTACCTTGAATGTTTTGTTTCCAGAATTCTTTCTTATGGAAGATGGGGCGGTCGTGGGTAGTACGGGCTAAACCTAAATGCTGCAGCAAATAAGAATGCGAGAGAATAGGAGGGTGCATTAACAGCTGTAGGTTGGGGATGTGAGAATATAATGGGGCAACTGATCAGGAGGATCAACGACTGCACGGGTAAAACTGAATACACATCAATATACTTGGAATAGAGCTTATGCTCCAATGAAAAAATTAGTGAATAGAGTGAAAGTGAATTTCTGGGATGATGGTGATGTTTAGAGTTTGGGATTAAGATATCTGGCTACGGAGACTTGTTGTTGTTGTTGTTGTTCCATCCGGACGTGAACCCAGTGAATGCTGCTTAAGTTGCCTTTCTCCATCAGTTCACCGCATTTCTTTCAAGGAATATGGAAGAAGCAGAGGCATGTGTGTGCAACCAAGTTGCGGACCAACGTCAGTTATGTCGGTGTCACTTACGTGAAGGTGTTCCTCTCAAGCACCAGGTTCTACAACACATAGACAGGCAGAGCGAATACTAGTCTTCTACCACTAAACGGTCCAGTTGGAGCCAATCCTAGAATAACTGCTCCATGAATGGCATGACATAAAGTTTCCATTATTTTTAAATATATTTCAAACCGCATATTTGTGAGATACTGAATGTCATTTATTCCCCTTTTACCCACCGAAATACTTCCACAAGTAAATGTTGTTTCTGCTGTATTTGTGAACAAAATTACAAACTAAAGCGAATGCCGACGTTGACCTTATTGTACAAGTTAAGACACGGAGCATCCGTGATAGAAGCCATACTGGTGGTTAGAAAGTTGGAAGACAGTAAGCAATCACTCATCCTCACTGCTGTCTGAAATGAACAACATTCTATCAAGAAAAAAATTTCAGATCGATGACTGGAAGTCTACAATGGTTAGAAAGTTAGAGGATTATAAAAAATCACTTTTCTTCAGCACTGGTTGAGAGGCAGACTTACAGCAAGAAGGAAGGCTTCTAGTTGATAAAGAGAAAAAAGTCTGGCTGGTTAGGGTACAGCAAAGATGCACAGTTCACTGCGATTATATGAGGAACACCATGAGAACAAATTACAGGTTTTGCATGACTCCAAGCAGAGTCAAATTTCAATGAGTTGTACTGGCATAAGTCTAAGTACTGATACACACTTAAGACAATCTGACATCATAGGTAATGAGTACAGCAAGTTTCCTTATCACTAACATGCTTTTAGGAGGATACATTATATAGCATGCCTCTGACACTTCCTTGTCAGTACATTCATCATGTAAGAATTCACATAATATAACATTAAACTCCTTCAAACATCGCAATCTGTATCTATTATTTTGGTTATTGTTGTACTCCTCCTGCACAATAAATAAATAAATATATATATATATATATATATATATATATATATATATATATATATATATATATATATATATATATAACTTTTGTTACTTCTCGAAAATAAAAAATTTAGACAACATTCGAAACTACCATTTCTTCCAAATCTGAGGTATACTAGAACAGTCAAGTTATTGCCGGACCCTTCGAAGCTCTTGCCCTAAAAAGGAACAAAAAAGCACCTAAGACGACCCTTAAGAAACCACTGAATGAATTTTACTTCGTATTCTTAAAAACTATTTTCACTGAAAAAACTCAACTTTATAAACATTGTAAATATTACTCGTATCCTGGGAATAGTTTCCCACCATCCACTTAGACACAGAGCAGAACTGCTGGAGCCGCCCTGGGAGTTTCAGTCTGGTCCACTTCTCTCCTGGTTATTAGTAACTTCTGGTTACAAAACTAGTGACTCATAGACTAATGTGTCAGTGAGCCGGCCCCTTCCGCTAGTACGGTCTGGCACCTATCCATGCATTCCCCGCCTGTTGTCACGAAGACTGAAAGGGGGAGGGGGAAGGAGGTGTCAGAATCCATCCGTTTCTTGTAGTGTGAGTTTCAAGACGAAAAAAATGTTTAATGGAAGGCAGTGTGTAGCACGTGACGAAATTTTGGTCTTTTTGTATGGAACCTCTACATCAGTGTCAGTTATGGTCAAGTGCTGCAAAACACATTGTTTTATGTTTTTGTTAATGCTGAAGGATTTCAGGCGTGAACCTAGTATGAATAAATAAGAAAAAACTGTGATAAATCTAATAAGAAACATTGATAAACACAAATTCAGTATTAACACACTATGGCTAAGCATTAATGTAGTTTAGGCAAAGGTAAATTTGTCTGGCTTAAGGATGATGTTTGGATGAACTTTATAACTCTGATCAGGACAAGTATATTGTTTTCAACAAAATGTAGTTTTTGTTCTTATTATTGCCTAACCCTGGTCCATCTGGCTGAGCAGACCCATCAGCCGAAAGTAAGCATCTATTCCTATGGGGTTGTCTCATAGGTTCCTTGAATCATTGATATAATATTCGCATCTAACTGTGGCATGTGCTGACCAGTGCTGCAGCATGTGTGTTATTTCTGTCTGTCAACTCTACAAGAAAGGCACACTGTCATCCATGATTTTGCCCAACCCGGATCTAAGCGTGCGTTCACAGAGAAAGCGGGTTTACCCTCCCTGGTTACCGGCGCCGACCTGCTCCAAGAATTAAACCATACAAACAAGTGGGGGTGTTCATAGAAGAAACAGGGTCGAGCGTGTCGGAGCAGGCAGCCTGCTTCAACCCGCTTTCCGGAATCCTTGGACCATTCTTGCCTGCTCAACCCGCGCGGGTAGAGGTGGGTAGAGGTGTACAGACTGGAGAGCAAGATGGACGTTGAGCTCCTAATTGCCAAAGTTTTTGAACGATCACCATTATGGGACATAAGGAGTAATCTCCATGTAAACAGGAATGGAACGGATAAACTGTGGGCTGAAATAAGCAGAGAATTAGATTGTGAAGGTAAGCAAAACAGCATTTTATTGTGTGAATCTGGTTCTGATTATGTAGGTTGATAGTTGAAGATTTATCACAAAAATATTTGTTGACATTAGTGCAGTGGATTGCAAAAGCAAGTGAAAGAAACAATCAATGTCGCACAGGTCGGAGCTTGTTACCTGCTTCCTTTGTGAACACCTACCCGCACAGGTAACCAGTGCGGGTCGGCACCAGAAACCAGCGCGCAGGCAACCTGCTTTCTCTGTGTACGCAGGGCAAGGGTGCATTTACAGAGAAATAGGGTTACCGGTGCCTACCTGCGCCAAGAATTAAACCATACAAACAAGTGAGGGTGTTCATAGAAGAAGCGGGGTCAAGCGTGTCGGAGCAGGCAGCTTGCTTCAACCCGCTTTCCGGAATCCTCGGACCATTCTTGCCTGCTCAACCCGTGCGTGTAGAGGTGGGTAGAGGTGTACAGACTGGTGACTGCGTGAAATTGTGGAGATCGTGATACGCCAGTAAAATGCAGAAATCATTTTTTTTTTCTTTTTTATAAGAATCGGTCATTTTGGACTCAGGATCGGTATGGAAACAAAGATAATGAAATTTAAACATTTTGTGATGGAAAGGCTATTAGTTATTCCCGCAATTATTTGTGGAAATAACTAATATAACTCCTTTTTAATAACTCCTTTTTAAGATCACAAAAAAGATGGTGATACTCTCCAGGCTGTTCTCTCTTGCAATTTATTTCATGAGTTGCTATTTTTTTCCTTTTCATCTTTGGGTGAACACTGTCAAGCAATATGAACTCATCAGACGACGAGCTTGACATCTTCACTGTATGCCTGGTAGATCACAGCTGACTGCGACCTTGTCCCTTTAACGTCCCTTTAACTTCGCGGGGGTCGGAGCTGGTTACCTGCTTCCTTTGTGAACACTCAACCGCGCAGGTAACCAGCACGGGTCGGCGCCGGAAACCAGCCCGCAGGCAACCTGCTTTCTCTATGTAAGCAGCCTAAGCTCGTAACTGAGGAGGGCTGGGTGATGTCCTGCTATAAGCCTAGGTGTGTGTTCTCAGGCAAAACTATTTCAGGACACCTCTAGTGGGTGAATGTTGGGAGGAGGGCTTGCAGCGTAGATTTTTACTTATGGCGTATTGCCCTACTCTTGAAATAGAAATGCAGATTATTATTTCTTTTTTTTTTTGCTAGTGCTGCAGTGATTGAAGCTGTGTTGTTGTCGAAGCAAGTCTAGTAATGTTTGTTTGGTAATTATCACCCACCTTTAGAAGACAGAGCGATGTTGTTTTTGCCAGCCTCTGTGTGTGTGTGTGTGTGTGTGTGTGTGTGTGTGTGTGTGTGTGTGTGTGTGTGTGTGTGTGTGTGTGTGTGTGTGTGTGTGTGTGTGTGTATTCCCATTATATTTCCTGAATGGCTTGAGCTATCAACATGAAACCCGCAGGGTGTAAAGATATGGCCAAAATTTTGCCCGCGTTTGAAAACGAACACTCGCGGTCAAGGTCACCAAAATGACTGCCAAAGGTCAACTAGTTTTTATCACCCACCTTTTGCACCATTATATCTCATGAACGGCTTGAGCTATCAACATGAAACTTTCAGGGTATCAAGAAATTGCTAAAACATTGGAGGAATTCGAAAATAGGCACTCGGGGTCAAGGTCAAGGTCACCAACACGGCTGCCGAAGGTCAATTAGTTTTTATTGGCCGCCTTTAGCACCATTATAGCTCAGGAACGACTTTAGCTATCAACATGAAACCTGCATAGTATCAAGATATGCCCTAAATCTTGGACTAGGCCAACGGCATATTCTGGCTGGCGATTAGCATTCCGCTCCAGAATGCTCTTCTTTCACTGTTTCATAAACAATGTGTTATATGGCTGTGTCATATGTTGTGTGTTACCACAGGCTGCTGTATAGAATTGTGTACCTCTTATATCAAGATATTCTCTAACAAGATTTCAAAGTGTACTCTAAGTGTAACAGAGAGTAGTTTTAGTGCACCAAATTATGATGCACAGGGCATTGTTCTGAGTGGTCTGGAAGGTGCTGTAGTTCGTATTACGTAGGATTGGAGCCCAAGGCAGTGAAGAACAGGATATCACTGATCTGAGAAGTCGTGCTGGGCACAACAAACTTCGATCAACCACTCAAGGTCAAAGGTCATGGTGCCAAATGAAAGCCCATATGAGACTTCTTATATCTTGATAATAGTAAATATCCCTATCTTCAACCAGTTTCGAGTTACAGTCCCCTGAATATCCGTGACTTTGACCTTTTAGGGTCACTTAAAGTCAAAGGTCATGGTACCAATCAAACCCATGTGGTACCTCCTATATTTTGATTATAGTAAATATCTATCTTCAACCACTTTTGAGTTATGGCCCCCTGAATATCCATGACCTTGAATCTGACCTTTCACTGCCACTTAATGTCAAAGATCATGGTACCAATTACAAGCTCATATATGAAATCCTATATGTTGATAAAAGTATATATCTATCTCCAACCAGTCTCGAGTTATAGTCCCCTGAATATTCGTGACCTTGAGTTTGACCTTTCAGTGTCATTCAAAGTCAAAGATGTCGATGCCAAATGAAAACCCACATGGGAGGTCATGTATGTTGATAATAATAATTATATCTATCTTCAATTGGTTTCAAGTTATAGTCCTCCGAAAATCGGTGATCTCGATTTTGACCTTTCAGGGTCATTCGATTACCTCCAAAATTTAATCACTTTCTTTACAGACAAATTCCCACATATCGTGAAAGTTTCGTGTAATTTCATCCAGCCGTTGTTCCGTAATGTTGCTAACAAAGGAAGATGCAAAGAAAGAAACAAAGAAGCATGATCAAAAATAATATCTTCCGGGACTCCGTCAGGGGCGACAAGGCATTTCTTTTTGTCGACCAAAGTCTGTCCCTGATTATTCCCTGAGTGCACTGAGAATGAGAGGAGATGGACACTTCCTCTTTACATATACTTTGCATATCATTCTTGATGGTGAGTCCAATATCATGCCACTCAAAGTATCTTAAAGGAGGATTTGTGTTGCACAGGTACAATTGTTAAGTCTGATGTTAAGGAAGCACCTGTACTCTTGACTGCAGCTGGTGATGGGTGTAGTAGTGGATTTGACTGGAACAATTGAAGGCCTGTTGTGTTCAACTCATGCTTGAAGTGTGTTGAATTGGTCTTAATGTAATGTTCAGGATGAGACTATGATGTGGTGCGAGGTTGTGGTGGTATTATCATCTGCTTATGAGGCAAGGTTTGTGAGCGGTTTTACCGCTGGAATGTCATGCATGATCTTACCTAATTGTTCCTTACCACGTATTGTATCTTAACAGGAATGAGTCAAGCTCGTACTGTCCGGTGCATTAAATCACTTTTATCATATGTATCCTTAAATTTATTAATTGTTTTGGCACACACTATTTCATTCGGTAATGCATTCCAGTGATCAATTGCCCTATTTGGGAAACTAAATTTCCTTACGTCTTTATCACCTCTCTTTTTATGTAGTATTTTGCAGTGTCCTCTTGCTGATATTTCCCCATAGGTTATATACTCTTTTATCTCTATTTTCTCTTTCCCTGAGACGCATTTATACTGCATATTCATGTCTCCTCTTTTCCTTCTCTCCAGTAGTGTTGGTAGATTAAATTTTTCGAGTTTTTCTTCTTAGCTAAGATCCCTTAAGCTTGTAGCGGCCCTTTGTATTTTCTCAATCTTATCTATGTGTTTTTTGAGATGAGGATTCCAGACTACTGATGCATACTCCAGGACTGGTCTCATGAATAATATTATCTTTCTCAGCATGTCCTCATTTATGTATGTGAATCCTATTCTCATATTAGCAACCAGTATATGCATAATCCGTACCTTCTCACTGATGTCATCAGGGATAATCAGTTATTGACAATCACTCCTAGTTCCTTCTCTCTTTCTGATATATGTAGAGTTCAACTACCTAACTTATAATCCCAGTCTGGTCTTTATCCACTTATACTAAACATAATTACATGACACTTGTCCACATTGAATTCCATTTGTCATTTATTGCACCATTCTTGAAGTTTATAAAATTCTTCTTGTAGCTCTCTACAAGAGTCTGTGTTAGTAATTCTCCTTTGTATTTTTGCATCATCAGCAAACATATGTAGATATCTTTCATTTCCAATGTTACTATCTATATCATTTATATACAATTAAAACGAAATTGGTGCCAGCACAGAGCCCTGTGGAACTCCACTAGTCACTTCCCTCCATGATGAGTAATTACCCCTTAGTACTGATCTTGTTTCCCTTTTTCTGATGACAACTTGCATCCAACAGTACAGGTTGCCTTGGATTCCTCTTTGATGGTACAGTTTCCATAAAAGCCTTTGGTGCGGTACTCTGTCAAATGCTTTCTTGAAATCTAGATAGATACTTTCCACCCATCCTTCTCTTTTCTGTAATGTTTCTGCAACTAATAGTAGCTTAATAGAGTTGTAATACATGATTTTCCCTTTCTAAAACCAAATTGCCTTTCTGTTATGGTAGTGTGTTCTTCTAGATAGTTTACCCAAACTTTTTTTTATCAGCTTTTCTAGTATCTTACAACACTGGTTAGTGATACTGGTCGGTAATTGAGTGGATTCTGTCTATTCCCTTTCTTGAATAGGGAACAATGTTTACTTTCTTCCTAATATCAGGTAGTTTACAATGGCCTAAGGTTTCCTTGAACATTAAGAATATTGGTCTACTAGACTCTTTTGCACATTCATGAAGCACCCAACATGAAGTTTCTTCGGGACAATTTGCTTTTCCTTTCCTAATTTAGTTGACTCTTCCTGTACTTTTCTTTTCTGATAGGCCTACTTGTATATTTGGTAATATGTGTGGACATGTATGTTCCATATCATCTCCCTCAGAAATATTTTCTTCCATAAAAACCGATTGGAAATTTTAATTTAGTGCTTCACAAAGATCTTTCTCTTGTGTATAGATTATCCCCTCGTCCGTAATGCACTGTATTTTTTCTTTAACTTTGATTCTGCTTCGGATGTAGCTGTAAAGTAGCTTCGGTTGATCATTTTTTTTTTCTTTTGTGTGTCCGACTCTGGGCATAGGCTTCACAGCCTGCTCTCAAGGCCCAGTAGTCCTCCTACATACCATACACCTCTCTACATGTCACCACTTTGGCGCTAACACCCACCGTCCATATTGAATACATGCTAGGGCTGTCTCATACAGGACTGGTGTATTGGTATTAGCGGGGGTACTTTTATGACATGTCGGCAGGTCATCTGGTAGATCAGGAAAGTCTGCTTTTATGAAATTCAAATCCTTAAGCTCTGTGTTGTATCCTGGACAGGCATCAGTGACAGTCATCCAGCCTCTTCTGATAACTCAAGAGGGCTGGATGATGCCCAGATCTCAGCCTGCCCAGGTGGACCCTGTCCTCACGGGGGAGATAGGATTCAGAAGGGTGGATATCAGGAGGCCGTGCATGCGTCTGTGTTTTGTCTTTAACCCGCCCCGTCCCGACGACGTATGGGTACGTCACCACGATTTGCATTTGCCAGTCCCGGCGACGTACCAGTACGTCGTGCAATTGCAAGGTACCTAATTTGCACAATTTTCAATTTTCGCACGTGATTTTTCGTATGTATACACGGGACACCTTCCTCTATTCCTGTACAAGATACCAAGCAGGGACAATGCCTTACACTGCATAACCTCCCCCCTCCCCCCCTCACGCCATTGTCTTGGCAAAGGACCTGTTACCAGTGACCTGGCTAGTAAAGTTATTCAGGGCCAGAGTGATTCCCCAATCGATGACAATGTGGAGGACAATGTTTACATAGCATTAGAAGAAGAAACAGCCAGAAATAATGATCAGGTAGTGTGGCAAAAATAGGTCAGGTATGGTGATTAGTTAGTGAGTGAAACAATGCTTATAATGCCTTTATTACTGCTTGAAAACCAATATACTGTCATACTACATATACATTCGTACCAAGTAAATAAATAAATACCGTTTATGAGTGGATAAAATAGTTACCCTCCCATAGAACTCGTTTTCATTGGTGCCAGCATGTTAGAAAACCCACTCAGGTAGGGAGGAACTCCTACCTAGATTGGGCACTTTAAACCTCAGGTGAGCGATTTCTCTATGAATTTTCGATGTTTCTCACCAAAAGCGAAGGTTTTAGCCAAAAAAAAAAATTTCGAAAATACCTCGGGACTGGGGGATGTCAGAGGTGCGGAAAACCTCGGGACGTGACGGGTTAAGTGACTGAATGGAGCAGCGAGTGATTTGAACATGGGCATGTTTCTGAAAGCTGGTCTGGGGTACACAAGGGGGGAGGGATGACAGTATTTGTGTATGATATCATGTGCTGGGCGTTGTTTTGATGTTCCTTGGTATGTGTGGATGTAATGCTATGTAGTGTAGTGGATGGTGTGGGTTTGTGGAGGCTGCGGCGAAAATTTGGGTACCTCTCATGTGTAGATGATCCTTGACTTTGAACTTCTTTAGGTCATGCTAGCTGCCCTTTTTGTAGTTTAGGCTGTTTTTGTAACTCTTATTACTATTAACTATGTCATACGCAATCCTGAAGTTGCAGTTTAATACTGGATGGTCGCTTTTGCCGAATGGAGGGGGATACATTATATTGTCACTATCATTTTCTTGCCTAGTAAATATGAGATCTACTGTAGTACTGCTGGATCATCAAGTACTCTTTTCCTGGTGCTTTCCTTTACGTGTTGTACTAGGAAAAACTCCTGCACAAGATCCAGGAGCTTTTGGTCCCAACAGCTTTCATGGCTTTTTATATCTACAGTATTCCAATTCATTTTTGAATTGAAATCTCCAGTTAATGTAATTCTTTCAGATTTCTCTTCCATTCTATATAGTAATGCTCTTAAACTCTGAACTGTACTCTCCGCCAGGTCATCATATTTGCCTCTTACCCAAGTGTTTGTTTTGGGTGGCATGTATAAATTTGCCACATTTACTTTCCCTTCAGATGTTTTAATCTGTACTGCAATCTGTTCTACTTGTGAGTATATCTAGTTCTATTTCTTTGACTTGTAGATTTTTCTTTATTAACCTGCCGCATGCCGGACACTTTTAGCCCTATGTGTCACCCCCATGGCGGCCAATCTTTTTTTTTTTTTTTTTTTTCCTAAAATGATAATTTTGATGTAAAAAAAAAAAAACGAAAATGACCATAAAAAAACTCACCGGAGGTCAGTAGTGCATTTCTCATAGTCCCTCCGCCCGCCCGTAGGTGTGTGCACCCGGGGAATCCCCAGCGAAGGTGAAAGAAAACCCGTTTTCTGTGCAAGGTAAACTCAGGTATTCTTGCCAATGCTCAGGGAAGGTATAGGAATGTTCTTTACACTTTTCTGTCCACTTCACACTCACAAATTTTTTGTTCTTATTATTTCATAAAGAAAGCGTCAATTTTTCACAAATAAATCACTTTGTTTTGGGTGGCATAGAGGATGGAAGTAATGCGAGTATAAGTGGCTGGGGAATGGTTGGGAGAAGGAGGGAGTTGAGAAGACAGGAAGAAATCAGTAGGATAGAAGCTGTGGAAGCAATGAAGAAAGTAAAATCGGGGAAAGCCCCCAAAATTGATGGAGTGTGTGGTGAAATGCTGAAGCATGGGGGAGAGATAGTAGTAGAATGGGTGTGGAAGATGTGCAGATTGGCCTGGGAGGAAGGTAGAGTCCCAGAGGATTGGAAGTCAGGTATAATTATTCCCTTGTAAAAAGGAAAAGGGGAAAAACAAGTGTGTGGTAATCATAGGGGCATTTGTCTTCTTAGTATTATAGGAAAAGTGTATGGTAGGATACTTATTGACAGAGTTAGAGAAAGAACAGAGAAATTAGTTGGAGAAGAACAGGGAGGCTTTAGGAAGGGAAGAGGTTGTGTAGATCAGATATTCATTCTTAGATCTTTAGTGGAAAAGTTTCTAGAGAAGGGAAAGAAGTTGTATGCAACTTTCATGGATATGGAGAAAGCATATGACAGGGTGGATAGACAAGGATTGTGGTAACTGTTAAGAATATATGGAGTAGAGGGGAAGTTGCTGAATGCTGTGAAGAGTATGTACGATGGTGCGAAGGCTGCAGTGCGTATGGATGGTGAACAAAATGAATTTTTCTCTTTGAAGGTTGGGTTGAAACAGGGATGTGTCATGTCTCCATGATTGTTCAATCTGTACATGGATGGGGTAATAAAAGAGGTACAAGGTAGGGTAGTGGATGTTGGAGTGGCCCTGGTGAGTGAGGATAGTGTTTGGAAACTCCCTGTACTGTTGTTTGCAGATGATACTGTGTTGTTGAGTGAAGACGAAGGGGAGCTGCAAGGCTTGGTGGATGAGTTTGGGAGAGTGTGTAAGAAACGGAATCTAAAGGTGAATGTAGGGAAGAGTAAAGTGATGGTCTTTGAGAGAGGTGAAGTCAGTGAATGTACAGCGAGGTTGAATGGTGAGGAATTGGAAAATGTGAGTACGTTTAAGTACTTGGGTGGTGTGATGAGTAAGGGTGGAGGTTTGGAGGGTGAAGTGCTTGAAAGGGTACAGCAGGGAAGAAAGGTTGCTGTTTTTTTTAAAGCAGTGATAAGAAACAGGGAAGTGAGCATGGAAGTGAAAAAGTTACTACATGACAGTATTGTGATACCAACTGTGACGTATGGAAGTGAAGCTTGGACGTTGTTGGAAGGACACAAGTCAAGAGTGAGAGCAGTGGAAATGAGTTACTTAAGAGGAGCCTGTGGAGTCACATGGAGAGACAGGCTGACGAATGAGGATATAAAGGAGCGTTGTGGTGTGGATGTGGATGTGATAGGAAGCGTTATGAGGAACACACTGAGGTGGTTTGGCCATGTGGAGAGGATGGAGGGTGAAAGACTGACGAAGTGTATGTGAGTGAGGTGGAGGGGGGAAGAGGGAGGGGGAGGTCGAGGATGAGATGGAGGGATGGGGTGGAGAGGTACATGAGAGAGGGGTGTGTGAGTTGAGAGCAGGGCAGTGAAATGGCGGGGGACAGGGCGACTTGGAGGCGATTTGTTTGTGACCACCCCAAGAGGGATTGAGGCGTCTGGCAATAGATAGATAGATAGAAATCACTTTTGCAACACTGTATGTATCACTGAGAATGCAGCTGTACAACTTGATTTCACAATGTACAGCCCTTTCACTTACAATAAATTATTTACAACATGCCTTCAGTATACATAGACATTACAAGAGTATTTTTGAGCATCTCATTTTGAATACATCATCTAACATTTACGAGAACATACGTAAATCTTTACACCATTACGTTCAGTCCTTACACTTACGAAAAAATATTTACATGCCTTCACTGTATGCAGCACTTATAACACTTTCTGAGCATCTTTTTCCGTACTTACAACACTTTTTGAGCGTCTTTTTGTCACTCATGATTACCACACTATTGTTACTCAATAGTTAGCGAGGGTGTGGTACTCCTCAAAGCATGGGTATATGCAAAGTCCTACATCACACTCTGCACACATATACCTTGAGTCCTTCTGCTGAGTATGTGGCCTTACAGTGCCGTTTGCACACACCTGACACCTCTGCTGGGGATTTTGACGTGTCGCACCTGGAGGGACGATCCTGGGGAAGTGTCTAGCAGTGAGGAGGAGAGGTGTGGCGGTGGCGAGCAGCACTTCTATCTTCCCCATATTCACCAACTATCTCATGCACGAGCTCACGAATATAGTCCTCGAAGGTCTCCTGGATGCCAGTGGTATGTGCGTGGAGATAGTGAGCGTTGAGGACGGTGATGTCAAGGAGGTGGAAGAATAATTTCTTATACCACTTCATCGTGGGCCTGGCACAGTCAAAGCTGAAAATCATGGCATCCGACTGATCCACCTATCGCATGTTTACATTGTAGGCTAAGACAGGTTCTGGTTTTCAGACTTGGCGCCACCTTCTGCCCTGTAATCTATACTGTCTGTGCGGTGTACAAGGGGCCGATGAACAGACAAGAGGAGGAACACTTAGCAGTTGTGGTGCCATGCTGCTGTGAGGATATTATTCGCTTTGTAGAAAACAACCTTGTTTTTCTGAAGCTTCCTCCCCACCTTCACCATGTGCTGACATTTCTTCTTTACGGTGCCGCACAGACCAGTTTCCTACAGGTGAAGGTACCTGGCAAGAAGTGGACTTGTGTACCAATTATCCAGGTAGAGGACATGCCCAAGATGAAGGTACTCCTCGATCATCGTTTTTACCACAGCCTCTGAGAGTCCCAAGTGTCTATCTTCTGTGATGTCCGTCTGAACACCTGTGTACAGGACTATGTCCTGCACATACCCAGTCTTGCACTTGCACATCAAGAAGATATTGAAGCCAAACCTGTGTCTTTTGCTGGGGATATGCTGATGAAAAACAATATTACCTCTACATAGCACGAGACTCTCGTCTATGATAAGGTCTCGGTATGGAGAGAAGGAGGTACGGAATTTCTTTCGGTGATCAAAAACTAGACGTATCCTTCCCATCCTGTCCATGTTGTTAGCATTAGCTCAGTCAAGGGTGTCAAAAAAATGTAGGCAGCTCAGGATGTACTGAAATCTATTCCTCCTCATTACCTTGCCCAAAAATCGTGTCGCAATAACTGGATCCACAGTCCAATAGGAAGGAAGATGATTTTTTTCAATATCCCCATCAAAAGCACAAGTGCTAGGAACACATACAGTACATTTCACTCAGGGTTACATCAGGTTCGAATAATTGGCTGTGTGGTGTCTGGGTCGTTCTCCCAAGCTCAAATGCTGCAAAGGCATTTGTTAGGGCAACAATTTTCAAAAAGTCAAAAGTGAAGTAGTTCCTAAAAAAGTCCAGCCTACGTGAGCTATGGTGGAGTTCTGGGACAGTACACCCGGCCTCATTCTCGTGGTTGAACGAGTGAATGTGGGGGACAAAGTCACTATCGTTCTCCCATTCCCATGTCGTTTCCTCCTTCATCATCATCATCATTGTCTCCGTGTTCCTCGGGCCGTTGGGAAGTGTGAGGAATGGAGGGAGAGTTTCACGTGAGATGCTGAGTGTGGGGAAGGCGGGAAGACTTTGTCCTGAGGTGCTGAGCTGAGCTGGGTCACGTGGGGGCGAGGGAGAGTGCAGGTGAGATGACTCACTCTTCCCCAACAATGGAATTTTCCCAGATCGCCCCATCTTCCTCCTCACACTTTCCTCCCCACGTGGGGAAATCCTTGGCTTCCCCAACCACCCCTGAACTGCTGGACTACCTTCCCCCTCCTTCTCCTCATTGTCATGACGTGTAAGATGACGACGTGCAGGTGGCCTCCTACCACGTGTTGCCCTAGTATAACCGACATACCTGGATTTCCATGGTGAGGGAATTTCGTCGTCACTACTACTTTCCTCCTCAGGCTGGATGTAGTCTTTATCCTGCACATCTTCTTCTTCCACATCGCTTTCCCCAGTGTATAGGACCTTCAGGAGCTCCTGAGTCTCCTCGTCAGAGAGACCGTGGTGAGACATCACTGCATTATATGACACACACAAGCAGAGTGAGGCTGAGTGAGCGTGAGGAGGGAACGCGTGGGTGTATGGGCCTGGCTGCCTGAGGGCAGATAGAGGAAAGGGTTGCCGTACAAGCACATCATTTTTAGTGCGCTTAGCTTGAAAAATGCGGTCACGATGAATTTTTGATATTTAAGCCGTTTTAAAATGGCACTGGCACTGCCCGCGGAATTACATAAAACCGTTTTAAAATAGCACTGGCACGCGATAGGTTAATATTATAGTTCCTCATCCTTTTTTAAAATCTTATCTCTTCTCCATATATTGTATTCCTGTAAGTTTAGGGTATAGGCTGTATAGGTTGAAAAGTGCAAGTGAAAAAAGGAGTGCTGTGGAACTCGGTTAGGAGAGCTTTGCGTTCATGATGGCTTGTCCAGAAGAGTAAAATATGCTTGTTTTCTGGATAAGTAGATGATAAGCATTTGGTGTTGTCCACTGTTGCAAGAAGTGTCTGCTGCACGGGTCCTGCAGAGTTGATGCCATCAGATGTGTGTTGTATGAGGTTGGTTACTATGGTATCTCTAGAGTGGTGCTCTAAAGATGTGTAATGGGGGAATGAGAATGACATTAGATGTAACTTTTTATAGGATTAGGCATTCAATGATCTTGAATGGCATGCTAAGTAGTGTTATGGGTCTGCACATAGAAGAGTGTACTGGGTATTTGTTTCCCTTGAGCACAGTGACAATTGTTTCATATTTTCAGATATCAGAAATGTTACACTGGGTGTGTGATTAGTTGCTAATGTTTATGAGGGTCTGGATATGATGTGGACCTACTGTATGTGTTTCAGATGTAGGTTACCAATGGCTTTGGGCCTGTGCTTGTAGAGTTCTTTGTTTTTAAAAATGTTATTTGTTCTATAAAGAAGGTGGTTATGTTGTGGTTGAATATAAAGGGCTGCTTATGTAGGGACTTTTTTTTTTTCTGACTCAGTAAGTGTTGGTTAAAAATGACATTTGTTTGCATGGTGGTCCACAGGTAGACTATGCCTTCTTACTCTTAGTCAGGAGGGATGAGCTTGGTACTGGTAGTGATATTTCATGGGCCTTGTGGGGACTTGTTTCTGATAAAGTAATGCTGTTGAATATTTTGTATACACATAATGGAAAAAGTTCTGCAGTACTCTCAATTTTTTTGTGACATGTATTTTATGGTGAAAAAAAAAAATGTGTTCCTAACCACTCAGTTAAAATCTGATTGTCAATACTTTTTTGTGCAAGACCATTTGGAATGGAATCAAACTGTGAAAGTATTCCACACTTTATGCCGCATTTTTGTCGTCCAAGCTGACGGATCGGATTCGAAGCCATCTTCGGTGAAACCAAGCTGCACCGTTATTGTCGGCCAAAGTGATACGAAGCCAGCCCAAGCATTTGTCACCGAAACGAAAACTATCTTCGTATCTCACCAAGCGTGGTCAGGAGCAGTCTTGGTGCTGCTTGGGGAGAGTGAGATTGGCCAGCACACGTAAATGATAAATATCATGAAATTAGCACGATGTACATAAAATTAGGGTGTAGGTGGCTAATATTAATGATATATAGAGCCAGTTCAGCAAAATAACAACTACATGTAAGTTGCATATTCGTCAGATCATCTTTGGCAAACCCCTCTGTTTACGTTGCGAGCAGCAAGTAATTTTTCGGTTCTACGTATCCTGGACTGTTTTTGCAGAGAGAAACCAAGCGCCCCAAGACGTGCTTCGAATCCCAAGCTCCAGTTTGGACGACAAAAACATGGCTTAGTCTTGCATTCTCATCATCTTGAGGACTTTTGCTAGGTGGGGCTGAAGTATCCAGCGAATAAAGGTTCCGTGTCATGTATATTGAGGGCATTTGTAATTGGAATCTGTTCTTGACTGTTTTAGGCAATTACATATCGTGAGTATTATATAACTTAAGCACTAGAATGAATTTTTGAGCCAATGGCACAGTCCACAATCTGGCAAAAAGAGTTCACAAACTGCATGCAAATTTTGTTCTTTCAGTGCAAATACCGGTCACTTTTCATTGCAACATACTTTGGGAAGAAATACAAGCAACTTCTCCCCAAACCGCAGCTAAAAAAGCCCCAGATAGCATAGTGGTTTGGGTGTTTCATAGTTTTCTTGATGTACTGACGGTCGAACCTGCCGAGTGTTAGTAGATGCCTTCCTGTAACAACACTCACTTTATGACACTGAAATGAGCTCTCATCACACCACACGACGTGCACACTGCTGTGATATCCATGGGCGATATATGTGGGCAAATTCAGATGTCCCTGCACATTAATTCTGATATCATGGCAACAGCTCAACTCATATCTCTTTTAGAGATGATGGTGAATGATGTTGTGTGATACATCTTCAGGACATCAGAGTGGGTCCATTGTAGTTCCTCTGCTATCATGCTAGGGGTCTCATTACTTCTTGCCTCAGAAAAGTTTCTGTAACAGAAGTCTTGTTGGGTCGACCAGAACATGGATTTAATGGGAGGAATTGGACGGACGGCAGGCCACTTAATGAAGCCTTCAGTCTGCAGTGTTACACTTACAGTCTGGTAGTCTCTTTTACAGGGTACTTCTCTTCTTTTAAAATGAGGAATCTGATCTTTTCCTCACATGACATGTTCTCCCCAGGCATCCTGAGTAAGGACCTGGAAAAACTAGAGGGAGAAGGGGGTCCACGAAAACACTTTAAGAACCATGTGGACGGGGCTGGAAACAATGCACATGCACCCTCCTTTGATGGGAACTCCATAAGCGCTACAGGCTTATAGGCAGAATATGACAGTGGAACTTACAGATTCACCAAACACAGTGAGACTTCACTTGGTGAATTTCAGAGGTGGGAAAAAAAAAAATATTCAAAACTTACATTTTATCTCAGATGGATGAGTATTGCAAAAGTTTTTACGGTAGGTGTAACCGAGAGGGGGCTTTGAAGAGGTTGAGTTTTGTAACAACACCTTTCCAGTTTTCTGTTTTCTTTGTGTTAATTTTGTTGACAATTTCGTTGTTTAACTACTGGAGCCTTGTGAAGGTGTCTTGTGTGTGTGAGAGGGGGGAACTGTGTTTGATTGAGTCGCATTGCTTTATGGACAGAAAAATATCCAGTGTAAAGCTTAAATTACAGTATTTTCTGTTGCCTCGTGGAATATAGTGCTTGTCTGCATTAACTATAACGTTAAATTTCATCATATGGCTCTCGAGGTTGGTGATGGGTGTGTTAATTGGTGTGCTGATGTTCTGTTTCTTAGGTGATTTTTAGCTACTCTGCTTGTTTGTCGTTTGTGTAAGTGATGTGTAATCACTCTGGTCTGGAGTGCAATCTTGAGGTGATGATGATAGTGAGGTGATCTGAGTGGTGTTTGGGCTCTATTCGTCAGATGGGGGCAAGTGAATGTGTGGGCGAACGGAATGTGATGTCTCTAAAAAAGGGAGAACGGAGTACATGTTTTCGGAACTAGGTGTACTGTGAGATGACACTGAAAGCGTTTGTTTTGAACTGTGTTGTTCAGTCAAGGCCTGAGGGATTGCTTTCTGTTCTTGCCAGGCAGTGTCTTTAATACCGAAGTACACTGCAGTAATAGAATTACGTGTCTATGTTAGACGGAGGAGCTGAGGATTGTAATGCGCTGACAAGCGTGGGAGGCGTTCAGGGGTATGTAAACGTTAAATTTTCTTGTTTGTGACCACAGCTGACATTGAGTGACTGCATTTCTAACGGGATGGCATTCTTGAAGAGCGACTGTCATGACTGTATTGCATCTTTGTAAATGATGGATTTGTTTTGTAAGTGATGAGGCTTTCTCCATGGCCTTCAGTTCTATCTGTGGGGATGTGTGAGTAGTGTTTAATATGCAGAGTCGTGTGTGTGCGTGCGAGCTTTCTTTCTTTCTTTTAGGGTAACACTTGCATATTGTGTTTGTGAAGACAGTCTTTTTTTCTGTGATGTTTTAAGCAGGAGGTCGTCGGCAATGAGCTGTTGTATGCTGTACACGTCTAGCATGGGTCTGTACTGTAGGTGTACTCTTAGAGTTCGTGCGCCCTAGCTGAGTTGTTGGGGCTGTCCTTGTGCATGTTAGTTGGAAGAGGTGAGGGAAATTGTGTTTGGTGTGATAGTAAGAATGCTTGTGGATGTGTGGCACCTGTCACAGACCCATGTGCTGTGGTGTTCTCAGGTGCTTGTATGTGTAGTACATTTGGTATGGATCCATTCTCTGCAAGAATTGCATTGAGCTAATGTAAATAATTTATAATTCGGGCATGAGAAAGAATGTATCTTGAATAAGTATGAAGAGATTCTGAGTGAACTGATGCTGGCACACATACAAATCCGGTAGCCTGTAGGCTGTGGTTGACCTTCTCCTGCAGCTCACCATCCTCCTTTCGGTGGATGATCACGGAATTTAAGGACTTTTGTATAACGGAGTGGCGGACCCATCCGGCTTCATTGGTACCGGCACATGAAAACATCTCTCATCAAGACTAGGCAAAGATAGATTATGAATATTGCACGATGAAGAAAGAGTCAAAATCACGTGTGAAAGACGTATAAGTAAGTGTATGCAACTGAAGAGCAAGAATGTTTGAGTAACTGACCCTGGGCAAGAGGTGGTACAACTGTCCATAAGGTTGACGTCCATACTATGTCCCCGATCCTTCGTTCTGCCTCCCCCATCCTTCCTCTGTTAACACCAGTCAAATGTCAGTAAGAGGGAATTAAGCATAATTATGAATGTTAGTAAGCTAGAATAAATGTTAAATACGAAAATTGTATTAGTAACTGCAAATACAGAATCATTAAGTATGAATAGCACAAGGTGTTACATTTTAAATTTGCAGTTATTACTTTAGCAGTGGATGGGGGCACCCATCAACCACTCATTCAGTGTAGAGTGATGTCATATGAGCTCTACACTGAGTGACAAGCGAAATGGTTTGCTGTACCTAGGAAACAATATACTACGCTGGGTAGTAACCATATAACCGGGGTTTCTGGCAGGGTTAAGTGTCCCCCACATTCCCCTATCCAAAATCACTTAATCATGGCAGTCGTTTCAGAGAGCCTTGGAGGGCCCAATACTTGCCCAGGGCCCCAACCAAATGGGCAGATTCGCTTGGCCATGTGGAATGTGAGAGGTGTGAACGAGGAAAGCAAGAGGGTGGAAGTGTGAATGTGTTCAAGAGAGCAAGATATGTATGCTGTGATAGCACTGTGTGAAATGAAGATGAAAGGGTGCGAAGTGGAGGAGTAGGAGGGTGTGGAATGTGTAAGATCGGGAATGAATGTGCAAGGAAGATGCAAGGAAGGAGTTGTTTTGTTGATGAATGAGGTGTGGCAGAGTCGAATGAGAGACTACAAATGAGTCAGCTTGAGGTGTGTGTATGTCAAGTTCAAGTTTGAGAAGGTGAAAGTGGCAGTAATTGTAGCATATGCACCGTGTGTGGACAGGAGTGAGACAGAGAGAGAAAGACAGGATTTGGGATGAGCTGGACGAAGTAGGGGGAGAAATGCCCAGGAGCTACAAGGTGATCATAAAAGGGGATATGAATGGAAGAGTAGGCACTGGTCCTGAGGATGACATAATGGGTTGTTATTGAGTACCAGGAGAAAATGATAATGGGAAGCAACTAAAGGATATGTGTCAGGAGAGGAGGTTGTGCATTTGTAACTCATACTTGAAACACAAAGATCCACATAAATATGTATAGTATAGAGGAAACGGTGATCGTGTTGAAAGAAGTCTAATTGATTACATGGTCATAGAGAGGTCGATGATGGGAATGGTTGCTGTCACGAGGGCCGTGAGTGGGTGATGTGGATGTCTGTCAGATCATATAATTGTGGTATGCAAGATCAGGCTGAGAGGAGTAAGGTGGATCAGGAGATGGGAGGAGTAGTCAGGGAGAAAGACTGAAAGTTGAGAAGCTAAGGATCAAAGAAATAGCAGATGATTACAGGACCAAAGTAGAGGAGGAGTTAGAATCAGTGAACTGGAATGAAATGGATCTGGACAGCCTGTGGTATGCATATAGGGATTGCTTAGTTAGGAATGCTAAAGTCGTGTGTGGTGTGGCAAGAGTAACAACAAAGATGAGAAGTATGGCATGGTGGGATGAGGAGGTTAAGAGAACGGTGGAGGAAAAGAGCAAGAAGTGGCTAAAGTGGTTACAGGGTAGCGGTTCAGTTGAAATATGAACTGAGTATACTGAGAGCATGAAATGGGCAGTGAGAACGCTCGGGATCGAGGAGTGGCTGGTTGGGGTGGTTATGGTCATGTATGAAGAAGGTGCTCGCACCCAGGTGAATAGAGATTTGGTTGGGTTTTCCATGAATGTTGGTGTGCATCAGGGGTCAGTCTTGAGTCCCTTGTTTATTATAGTACCTGAAGTCCTCTCACATGACTTCAGAAACTGACTCAATGTGAGATGTTGTATGCCGATGATTTCGTGCTGCCTGCAGAGATGAAAGGGAGGTAGAGGAAAAATTTAGGAAATGAATAGATGGTATGGGGCACAAGAGCTTAAGAGTAAATGCAGATAAAACAAAAATTACGGTATCCGCGGCTGGGGGTTGTACTATCAAAGAGGAGGAAGAGTAGCCATGTGCGATTTGCCACAAGGGCGTGGGAAGTAACTCCATCGTGTGCAATGTTTGTGATAAATGGGTGCATAAGAGATGCAGTGGTATTAGAGGTAGACTGCGAGATAATACTGATTTCATGTGTACGGTGTGTCGGGGAGTCCATGTGGAGATTGCCAGGCATGAAAGGACTGAACTTGCTGGTGAGTTTCTCGAGTGTGTGGAAGAGTTTTGTTACTTGGGAGACATGTTACGTGCTGGACGTGGAGCTGGAGCTACCTCTGTGGCTAGAGCGAGGAGTGGTTGGAAGAAGTTCCGGGTGCTCTTTCTTCACCTGACTTTGAAAGGTCTCTCCCTCCGTACTGAGGGATCTTTGCACACGGCATGTGTTAGTAATGTAATGCTGTATGGTAGTGAGACCTGGGCAGTAAAAGGATATTCGCGGGCTCAAACGTACAGAAATGGCAATGATTAGGAGGATGTGCAGTGCGTCTCCGAGTGCAAGGCCTGGGGGGTCTAGGATTACGATGGAAAAGTTGAAAGGTAGGATGTGACTTGAGTGTATTGGTGTTGTGATGAGGAGAGGTAGTCTGGGCACGTGGAGAGCATGGGGGATGATAACTGGGTGCTGAAAGTGAGAAGTTTAATGTTAAGGGTAGGACTGCGAGAGGTAGACCGAAAAAGATCTGGGACGAGGCCGCTGAGTGTGACCTCAGGGATTAGGGACTTAATGGGGAAGTGCGAGAGATCCAGCAGCATGGAATGACGCCATTAGGTGACCAAGGCCGATGTATGCAAACATGTTGAAGCCTTCAAAAACGAAACGAAACGAAACGATATATTTATATATATATATATATATATATATATATATATATATATATATATGTATATATATATATATATACACGTGTGTGTGTGTGTGTGTGTGTGTGTGTGTGTGTATTCTCACCTAATTGCACCTAATTGTTCTTACCTAACTGTATCTTTAAGGAACGAGTCAAGCTCGTACTGTCCCGTGTATTAAACCATTTTTATCATATATATCCTTCAATTTATGAATATTTTTGGCATACACTATTTCATTCGGTAGTACATTCCACAGATCAGTTGCCCTATTTGGGAAACAGAGTTTCCTTACGTCTTTGGCACCTCTCTTTTTATGCAGTTTTTCGCAGTGTCCTTCTGCTGATACCTCTCCGTCAGTTATATACTCATTGATGTCTATTTTCTCTTTCCCTGAGATGCATTTATATAGTGTAATCATGTCTCCATTTTTCCTTCTCTTTTGTAATGTTGATTTGTTCAGTTTATCTAGCCTTTTTTCATGGCTAAGATCATTTGAGCTTGGTACCCATCTTGTAGCTGCCCTTTGCACTTTTATCTACGTGTTTTTTAGATGAGGATTCTAGACTCCTGTTGCATATCCCAAGATTGGTCTGATGAATGATGTTTTTATCTTTCTCAACGTGTCTTCATTTACATATGTGAATGCTATTCTCATGTTAGCAAGCAATGTATGCATGTTCCGTACCTTCTCGTTTATGTGTTCAGCAGAGATAGTCTGTTATTGATAATCACTCATAGGTACTTCTCCTTTTCTGAAATGTGTAGGTTTGAACTTCCTAGCTTATAATCCCAATCTGGTCATTTTCCACCTTTATCAAACTTAATTACATGGCATTTGTCCACACTGAATTCCATTTGCCATTTACTGCTCGATTCATGAAGCTTATTTAATTCTTCTTGTAGCTTTCTGCATGAGACTGTGTTTGTACTTCTCCTTTGTATTTTTGCATCATCAGCAAACATATTTAGATAGCTTTCATTTCCAATGCTCCTTTCTGTATAGTTTTTATAAACTAAAAACATAATTGGTGCCAGCACTGAGCCCTTTGGAATTCCACTAGTCACTTCCCTCAATGATGAGTAATTTCCCCTTAGTACTGTTCTCATTTCCCTTTTTCTGAGAAAATCTTGCACCCAATAGTACAGTACAGACTACCTTAGAATCCTCCTTGATGGTAAAGTTTCCATAAAAGTCTTTGGTACGGTACTCTCAACTGCTTTCGTAAAAACTAAAAAGATACCGTCCACCCATCCCTCTCTTTTCTCTAGTGTTTCTACAACTCTGTTGTAGTAATTTAACAGGTCTGAAACACATGATTCTCTTTTCTAAAATCGAACTCTGTTTCTGTCATCGTATTGTATTTTTGCTGATGCATTACCAAAATCATTTTTATTTGCTTTTCTAGTATCTTGCTTAAAACGCTGGTCATGGATACTGGTCTGTAGTTGAGTGGATTTTGTCTATTTCTTTCCTGAATAGGAGAACAATGTTTGGTTTCTTCTACGAATCCTTGAATATATATTAAATATATTAGTCTTCTTAACTCTTCTGCACATTGATGTAGCACCCGACCTGAAATTCCATCAGGACCATTTGCTTTTCCTTTGTCTAATTTACTCAACTCGACTTCTTGCTCCGATATTCGTATATCTGTTAATATGTGTCGGCATGCATGTTCCTTTTCATCTCTATGAGAATTATTTTTTCCTATTAAAATAAATAGGAATTTTTTTTTAAGAACTTAGCAAATATTTTGTCTTGGATATTCATGATGGACTGTATTTTATCTTTAACTTTGGTTTTGATTCGAAAGCCGCTGTAAAAAAGCTTCGGTTGATCACTACTTTTATTTAGAATGTTTTCCTCAAACTGCCTTTGAGTTTCTCTCCTTATCCTTGTATAATTATTTTTTGCCTGTTTATAGTTATCAGATGCCCTGTCACAATTGTGTCTTCTGGATCTATTCCACAGCAAGTCTTTTTTTCTCTTTTGATTTTAAACATTCTGTGTGTGACAACTTCTTTACACTTATTTGTTTCTTTGTGCTGATGGATATAATTTTGGATTCCTATTTAATAAAATTCACAGAATTTTCTGTATATAATATCTTGTCCTCCAAGCTCTTTTTCCCAATCTATTTTTTTATGAAGTACTTTTTTAGCTCATGGTAGTTGCCCTTTTTGTAGTTTAGGTTGTTTTTGTAACAATCATTACTGCTAACTACATCACGCAATCCTGAAGCTGCGATTTGATACTGTGCTGTCGCTTTTGCCGAATGGAGGGGGATATATTATGTTGTCGATATCATTACCTTGCTTGGTAAAATAAGATCTAGTAATGATGGATCACCAGGTCCTCTTTTTCTGGTGTTTTCCTTTACATGTTTTGTTAGAAAAAACTCCTGTACAAGATCAAGGAGCTTTTGACCCCAACAGCTTTCGTAGCTTCTTATATCTCAGTCAATAAATCAGTCATTTCCTGTGCCACCCCACGGGATGCATAGGGCCTCGATGACCTCTCTCCACCAATATCTGTCTCTTGCCATTTCCTTCAGGTCCCACCAACACTCCTCTCCTGCTTCTCTTTTCATTGTCCTCAACCAGGTCTCTGTCAGCCTCCCTCTGCCACTTCTTCCTCTAACAGTCCACTCTGGCACATCCTGTATTAAACTGCCTTCTTTTCTATATATGTGCCCCCATCCATTTCCAGCGAGACAGTCTCACATATTCATCAACTGGTTCCACTCTCGTAATATCCCTTACTGTTTCATTTGTAACTCATTCTCAGATCCTAATACTTTCTGATCTGTTGCAATTGTTCTGTACCATGACTCATGCCCATAAATTAAAATTGGTCTAACCATGGACTTGTAAATTTTTACTCAAGTATGTACCGAAAGCATATTATTATTCCAAACAGATTTCAACATTCCAAAAGCTCGCCAAGCCTGTCTAATCCTCCCCTCAACTTCATTGTTTAATGATCCATTAGGTGACACAATCGTTCCCAGATACTTCAAATTTTCGACATTCTTCATCACATTATTTCCAATTACACAATCGATTTGGTTCTCCACGTTCATATGAATAGTTTCAGTTTTTCCACATTTTATTACCAATCCCACTTTTTCTCCTTCCTCCACCAGACAATCAAGCACCTTCTGCATCTCTTAAATATTTCCACAAATCAGTACAATATCATCAGCATAGTCCAAATCCATCAGCCTCTTATTTTCTTTCCAGTTAATTCCAGCACCTGTTTTCCTTACAACCTTTCTCATAACTTAATCCATAACCAAAACAAACAACAAAGGCAAAAGAACTCCTTGAATCACTCATGACCTAACTTCTAATGGATCATTCAAAGAACCACCCACCATTACCTTACAGAAAATACCTTCATGCAAGCTTCTAATAATTTTTACAAACTTTTCTGGTATACCATAGAATCTCATAATTTTCAACATAGCTCCACGTGAAACACTAACAAACGCCTTTTCAAAATCCACAGAATACATACTAAGTGGCATTTTCATCTCATTAGTTTGTTGCATTAGATACCTTACAATAAAAATCTGATCATAACAACCTTGACCCCTTCTAAATTCTGCTTATTCTTCTAAAATTTTATCAGTTACTGGCTCTATTCTGTTCAACAAGATTTTGGAAAAGACTTTTGCAACTACAGGTGTCAAAGTTATCCCCCTCCAATTTCCACACACACTTAAATCTCCCTTTTTTTGGTATTTTTATAATCACTCCATTTTTCCACTCTTCTGGAATTCCACTATTATCCCAAGCCACATTAAAAAGTTTCAAAAGCGCATTCATCAACTCATTTTCCACCATATGCATTTCAGGAAATAATCCATCCTCTCCTGGGGCCTTATAATTCTTTAATTTCTTTATAGAGTTTGCTACCTCTTCCAAAGTTATATCCCCTGTTTCTATCTGCAAATGTCTCTTGGCTGGCAAAAAGTCCTCTTCAGCTGGGATTGGTCTGTGTAGAACAGATTCAAAATTCTCTTATCCAAATCTTTAGTCATCAAGTTACCATTTCTATATTGTACAGGTATTTCCTTCCTTCTCTTTTCAGCCCCAGTTAACTCCTTTATGGCCTGACACGCTAATCTTATGCTCTGCCCATCATTTTTACTTAATTTCTGTCTCTGTTGCCTTTACATCATATAGCCTCCTTTTATCACGTTTAACGCGTCCTTTTACTTCGGAATGTAAACTCCAGTACTTTGCTCTAAGTACTTCAATTACCTGGCCATCAACATGTTGTTCTTCACTTCTTAACTTCGCCTCTTTCCTTTTCTGAATTGCATTCCATGTTTCATCTGACATCCACTTTTCCCTTCTCGCTTTTCCGTTTTTCTTAATAGTAACCTTAGCACTCTCATGCAAAACCTCTTTTACCTCTCTCCACATTTGATTAATATCATTGTCTTCAGATTCCATCAAAGTCTGCAGGACTAGAAACCTGTTCCTACATTCCCACTGAAACTTTTCCTTCGTGTTCTCATTATTTCTCAGCTCATCAAAATCATATTAATTACCTCCTATATAATTACCATTAAAGTTTCTCTTAAGTTTTACTTTAATCTTTGACACAACAAGTTGATGATCACTACCTATATCTGCCCCCCCTCCTTACCCAAACATCTTGCAAATAACTCCTATGCCTTCTGCTAATTTGCAGTGTGGTCAGTCTTATTACAATTTTTACCACATGGTGAATTCCAAGTGGTTTTATGTCTTTGTCTATGCTCAAAGATAGTTCCACCAATCGTAAGGTCATTTGCCAAACAAAAGCTTCTAAATCGCACCCATTTTCGTTTCTTATACCAACACCCTCCTTACCCATACAATCTTCAAAGCCATCCCTACTACTACCAACAATCGCATTAAAATCGCCAATGCAAACTAGCACATCATGTCTTGCCACTCTTTCACTACTTCCTGCAGTTTTTCATAAAAGTCATCCTTCTTTTCATCAGCAGCTTCATTGTTGGAGCGTACCCTACCACCATACTGGTATTTCCATGGCCAGATTTTAAACGAGCATAGAGCAAGCGCTCATTAATTGGCTCAAACTCACATAGTGCCTTGCAAGCCTCTCTACTGAACAGTAAGCCTACTTCTTGCTAATGATTTCTATCATTCCTACCAGAAACCAACAGAGTAATACCATCATCCAAATTCATTTTATCAGTTCCAATCAGCCTTGTCTCTGTAAGAGCACAAATATCTATATTGTATTCCTTGAACGCTGAAATAAGTTGCATTTTCCCAGCCTCATTGAGAGCTCGAACATTCCAATTTCCTATTCTTAAGGTTCTTTTTGGATGTATAAACTTATTCCTACACCGTGGGATTCTTAGCACCCCCTGCCTACTTAAGGGCTGCACGGAACTGAGGGCCATTGCTTCATAACCCGAGTTCATCAAGATTTCTTAGGCAGAAAAATATTTTACCCTGGAGCCAATGCCAGTGGCTCGCAGGAACCAGATAGTGGAGAGAGGAAATTAACTAATAGAAAATAAAATGAAGAGGGTTAGGACAGACAAAGTACAAGGGAAAGAGAGACAGCAAAAAGAATGTAGATAAAAGTGTCCCTTTTAGTCACCTATTACGACAAGCAGGGAATACTGGGGAAGTATTCTATCCCCTCTTCCCCAGCACAGTATTCCAATATATATGTATTTTGAAATCTCCAGTTAATATAATTCTTCCAGATTTCTCTTCCATTCTAGGTAGTAGGGCTCTTGAACTCGGAAATGTACATTCTGCTAGGGCTACATATTCGCCTCTTTCCCAAGGGTTTGTTTTGGGTGGTATGTATAAGTTTCCTGCAGTTATTTTCCTTTCAGATGTATCAATCTCCAATGCAATCAGTTCTACTTGTGATGGTATACTTAGTTGTATCTCATTGACTTGTCAGTACCAGAACTCTTTCTCCATTTTTTCAAATTTCTCTCTTCTCCACATACTGTAATCCTCAAAGCTTAGGGTGTCGTTTGATATCCTTAAGATTAATTTTGTTTTGGTCAGGCAAATGATATAAGGTTCCATTTCTTTGGTAAAGTCTTTTATTTCTAATAATCTGGATACCATTCTGGCTACATTTGAGTACATCAGTTTAATCATATTGCTTACCTGTTTGACCTAGTTTGAGTCTACTACCTTTCTTTTTCTAAGTACCTGTTGTTTATGTACAGTTTTCTGGATGAATTATGTCGGTCACAAAACTTGTATTTTTGTGCATGATATATTGAAACATTTGCGTAATTTTTGCAGGACGCAAGGTTTTATTTCGAAATTTTGTATCTGGATTTGGCGGACCTTTGACGTTATTGCCTCGCATGAGTTCGGGGAAATATTTAATTATTTCCTGAGTCACAAAGGTTTTTCATATATTTCTTCAATTTAGTTTTGTAGACCCAAGTAGTTTGGCACGAAATACAATAAAGAAAAAGCTGTTTAAAAATAAAGGACCATTATCAGACTCACCCACAATTATTTGTCTTGAGATCTGTATATACATTAATTTAAACGAGCGCTCAGTCACTGAAGAGAGATTTACCAGTGTAGAGTTAAAGTTTTGCACCTTGTAAAAAGGGTGACACAGCATCTCACTATGTGTACTGCATTTATATAAACAAACATACCTACAGTTTTTCCATTCACACATACACTTTGTCTCTCTATCTCTCTGTATAGATAAATACAAAAAATATCTATCTATCTGTCTATTTATCTATCTATCTATCTATCTATCTATCTATCTATCTATATATATATATATATATATATATATATATATATATATATATATATATATATATAAACTGAGGCACACTTGGTTGAAAACACTGACTTTCTCTTCCACGTCAACTCTGTCCTTCACTCATTACTACTATTCACTGTCCGTTCACTGAACCCTTACTTACTGACTCTGATTGTTGCCAGTGTGTTAAAATGATCTAGTCACTGGTTTGAATGTGCTGCTAGCACTGAGAGCTTCCTATTGCAAAAGTACAGAGTAAGGAAGTGAACGCTGAGAAGACTGTTTTATGTGTACAGATCAGAATTTAACTCATCATTACGTGATGGCACCGAGTAAACGTGATTCCTCCTTACCTCTCTCCTAAATTAACTAGTGAGAGACAAATCAACTAGACTCCCAGAAAATAGGACGAACCTCTTCTAACAAAGTGACCTGTCGTCGTTCGAGCTGTTTTGTAAACTGAAGTCCTTATTGTGTCTTTCGTCCTACAAGTCCAGCTACAATATGTTGGCAGAGACCTATCCTACAGGGTGCAGAGCCGGAGTACTGTCTTGTTCTGCCACAGAGCTATGTGAAACAGGCTGCAAAAGGACTAAAGTCTAAGCCATGTTCAGGTAAAAGTATAGTCAGATCAACCCTTCAATTTCATAACAACCAGCCATCATTAACGCTGAGAGGGATTAAAGATAATTTTGTTAGGTTAAACGCGCCCAAGTAAACAAGTCACACTTTCCACATAAGTTTCAAATATTTCCTGCGTTTCAGTTATCGTCTTGCGGAAAAACAACTTACAAAAGCCTCTGAACTACAGTTACATGTTTATCACTTAGGCCACATTAAAAAAAAAAAAAATACTTGTTTAGCGTCCCCGCCCGACCGTGAAAATGACCCTGATCCTCATTTTTATTATCTTAAAAAAAAAAAAATGCTTAAAAAATACGGCAGAATCTTTTCAGTCAAAGGATTCAACAAGATGTTCGTGTTTTCGTCTCTTCTCAGCTTCATACACGGTTTGTATGACATTTTCTACATCCCTACCATACCATTCGGGTATGAATGTACACCATGGATATTTTTCGCCTATCCTGGTATACTAATAAGAATATATATATATATATATATATATATATATATTATATATATATATATATATATATATATATATATATACCGTATATATGTATATAAACTAGAATGGCACTCAGTAGAGCGCATACCTTCGCCAACGCCCTATCTCGTAAAAGAAAGTGAAAAAAAATCCTGGATCCGCACCTTTATCCGGATCCACACCAAAATTCAATGGAGTCAATTTGGGCCAAAGCCCATTCTTCTACTAAGTTTTCATGGAAATCCTTCCCTAGTTTTGTGTAATCTTGTTTCACAAAACCAACCAACCAACAAAAAAACAAAAGGACAGGGGTGAAAACATAACCTTCCTGGCGGAGGTAAAAAAGAACCGCTGCCCGATCGTGAAAAAATGAATTGCCGGACGCTAAACATTTTTTTTTTTTTTTTTTTTTTTGTGGTCTTAGTCTTGCAACCTTCAGCTCAGGGGAGACTTTTGAGGGGAAGTGCAAGGAAGTGAGGTGAAGGGAAGAAGGATATGAAGGGAAAGGAAGCGAAGTAAAAGGATGGAGAGTGAACGGAAGTGAAATGGATGGGAGTGAAAATGAAACAGTGAACGAGTAAAGTAAGTCAAAAGATGTGAAGTGAAGGGAATGAAGCGAACTGAAAGAAAGTGAAAGGAAGTGAAGAAATTTGGAAAGATGAAAAGTGAAATAAGGAGAGAGAGAGAGAGAGAGAGAGAGAGAGAGAAAGTCACCCCCTTAACTTTTCATTCCATCCACTCTCCATTCATACACGCCAAAGAGCACGCTCACACACACATACTTGACCTCTTCCTTACAACAAGTTCTTCTGCTTACGCTGTTAATCTTTCCTCTCCGTTGGGCTTCTCTGATCACAACCTTATTACCTTAACCTGTCCTATCGCTCCGGTATGGCCTGCGGACCCTCCAAAGAAACGTTGACTGTGGTAATTTGGAACTGCGGATTGGGAGGCCTTCAGGCAGTACTTGATTTTCCCTGGAATTATTATTGCTTCCGTGGCCGGGAGCCATCTGGAGTCTACCTTGCGTATTAAGAGGATATTCTCTCGGGCATGAAAGCATACATTCCATTCTAATATTCTTTGACTAATACAAAAAAGCCTTGGTTTAATCACGCTTGTTCTAATGCTGTCCGCAACAAGGAGAGGGCCTATAAAAGGTACCAGAGCCAACCCACCCCTGAATCACATCTTTTTTATGTTTCTGCCCGGAATCGTGCTATAAAATAATTTCATCCGTACTAAATGCTCTTAACTTTCAAATTCGAATTCTTCCGCTCCTTCTGGCACCTTGCCAAAACCATTCTAACGCCTTTACTTCATCATCCTACCCTCTTTTTTTCTATTCTGATGGCTCTTTAGCTATTTCTTCTACTGATAAAGCAGATATCTTCGCTCAGACTTTCTCCTCCAATTCCACCTTAGACGATTCCGGTGCTGTTCTTCCATCACTTCCTCCCTCTGACTTCCTCATGGCTGACATTAAAATTTCTTCGGCTGATGTATTTTCTGCCATCACTGGCTTCAATACTAACAAGGCAAATGGGCCTGATGGGGTCTCTCCTGTTGTCCTCAAGAACTGTACTTCTGTGCTTACACCCTGCCTAGGTAAACTCTTTCGCCTTTGTCTTTTAACTTGTACCTTTCCTTCTTGCTGGAAGTTTACTCTCATTCAGCCAGTCCCAAAGAAAGGTGACCATTTCCAACCCTCTAACTATCATCCACTTGCTTTAACATCCTGTATCTCAAAAGTTGATGAGTTTATTCTTAACAGAAAAATTTTAAAGCATCTTTCCTATCACAACCTTCTTTCTGATCGTAGGTTGATGGGTTTCTGTCAGGGAAGCTCCACTGGTGATCTTGCCTAACTTTCAGACTCCTGGTCATCGTCCTTTCGAGGACTTTGGCGAAAGCTTTGCCATCGCACTTGACATCTCAAGGGCTTTCGATCGAGTCTGGCATAAATCTTTAATTTCAAACTGCCCTTTACAGTTTCTATCCTTGTGTCTGTGCCTTCATCTACAGTTTCCTTTCTGGTCGTTCTATAGTCACAGTGTGGACGGCCATCGTTCTTCTCCTAGATCAATCAACAGTGGTGTTCCTCAGGGCTCTGTCCTATCACCAACTCTCTTCCTTTTTATTCATCAATGATCTTCTAAGCTGTACATCTAACCCTATCCACTGTACCCTGATGATTCCACCTCACCTTTCCATTCGGTTCCCGCAACGTCCATCCCAGCAGTTACTTCAACAAACAAGGGATGAGGCTATGGCACACCTAAAGTCTGACTTGGTTCGTATCTCTGACTGAGGTAAAAGTAATCTTGTTTTTAATTCATCAAAGACTCAGTTTTTGCACCTGTCAACTCGACAGCATCTTCCACAGGAGTACCCTGTAATGTTTAATAATATCCAACTCCAAGCCTGCATGTCCTTGGACATGCTTAGGATTTCATTCATTCAGGATTTATCTTGGAAAGATCATATTACGTCTCTTGTAAAAATCAGCTTCCAAGAGATAAGTTGTGCTAAGCCGACTCCATATCTTCTTTACCCCAGCAGAGTTGTTGACGATACACGGGTTTTATTCGCCCCTGTGTAGAGTATAATTCTCATGTGTGGGGAGGCTCAGTATATACGGCTGTTCTCAATAGGGTGGAGTCAGAGACTTTTTGCCTCATCAGCTCTCCTCCTCTTACTGGCTCCCTTCAACCTTTGTCTCTTCACCACACTGTTGCCTCATCTCTTCTATCACCACTTCCATGGCCACTGCTCCTCTGAACTGTCTGCTTGCATCCCTCCACCTCTACGACGGGCGCAAACTCTCATCCCTTTTCTGTCCAACTCTCTAATGCAAGAGTTAACTGTTACCCCCAGTCCTTCATGTATGCAACAGATCAACTCTGGAACTGTCTTCCTCTGCCTGTATTTCCTACTTTCTATGATCTCCAGGCTTTCAAACGCAGTGTGTCCAGGCATCTCGAAATGAACGGATCTTGAATTTGGCTCACTCTTGCATTTTTTTTTTTTCTTGGAAGGAATTGTTTGCAGGCTCCTAAACTTTGGTTCCTTCTTACTCGCATAACACACTCACACACACACACACACACACACACACACACACACACACACACACACACACACACACACTTTTATATTTCACCTCCCATTCAGTATTTGGTATAATCCACTTTGTCAGTTTATCTGTTTATCTGTCTGTCTGTCGGTTACAATAGTGCACCATACAACGCACCATCAGTTTGCTCCGTTTAGTGTATTTTGGTAGGTTAGCAAGGCATTATAGATTCTCTTTAGCCATTGGGCTGGGCTACCTACCATGTCATCCACTCAGTGTAATCTAAATAATAAAGTCAAGCTTTGTGTTTGTCTGTGCATTTTTTTTTTTTTTTTCCACGAGAGCTTTAATAGATATTGACATGATTCTTTTTGCATTAGGATGGGTAAGTCCAGGGAGTGTCAGAAAACAATGGTGATCGCCTGCTACGAGACTGGCCGAAAATGTCGGAAATCGCAACAAGCGAAAATATTTGTCTCTGTGTTTGTTCGTTCTTTCACGAGAACGGTAATAGATATCGACCTAATTCATTTTGCATTAGGGTTGGGGCATACCTAGCGAGTGTCAGAAAAATACCAATCAAAAGTTTTGACGATATATATATATATATTGTCGGATATATTGCAACACGCGGATATATATACTGTTACATAGCCTATGATTTCATCATCCTTTGTGTAATTTTAACGCACAGTATGCTGCATGTTTGATCACGAGCGTGTTCTGCCTCAGTCCCCCCTTCTACCGTTATAGTAGAGTAAGTAGTCCTTTCTGTTGTTTCAGTGCGGGATTGTCGACCGTTTGTCCCCATGGCTTCATTTGCGCGTCATTATTACAAGTTGTATCAAGCTCTCCCTGGCCCCTATATAATGAGCTCAGTCTCTGCATCATTGCCACTTAGATCTGCTCCTCACTTTGTTCACATCTCTGTCCTCCCCTGTACATATATTATTATTGTGAGTGCTCAAGAAATCTCCAAACATCTAGCAGCTGTGTGTAATTTGAGTATAACTTATTGTTGCATTTTTTCTTGTACTGTATAGCATAAGTTTAATTTGTAGGCCTAGTGAAGTTTTTGTAATTCGTGTGGGGTTCTTTATGTCAGTCATTTTTGATAATAGTTTGTATCTGTAATTATTTATCTGGCATTCACTGAGTATTATCTGGTATCTCATTTTATCAGGGCTGACTTAGATAAATTTGCTCTTGCTAACTTTCGTGTTAATAGAGGCTCATTCAGTTAACCCTATAATAAACCTTTTGATTTGCCATTACATTATCCTTATGGGGTCTGAATGTTTTGTTGTTAGTTTGAGCATTAAACTTTAACTTGTAATTTTACCTAACTCTTTTGTTTTGAACCTGGAACTTTACGGGACAGTAGTGACTCTTCGTATTCTCACTTAAAGTGTACATTATCTTTCTCTGTTCCGTAACATAAATTTGGCGACCTCATATCAGGATATTCAGGATATTATCATAAGGATATTGCTTGATATTTTGTGACTGTTACTTATTCATGATGTCTACTATTACTACACTTGATGAAGCCAAAGATTTTTTGTCAAATGTGCAAACAGTGTGTGATATAGAAAACAGAACAAAGAATGAACTTAAGCTTGTTGCTCAACAATTGGGAATTGCAGTTCACTCTCATCATTCTAAAGATCAAATTGTTGGCATGATTAATAAAAGCTTGTTTAATGTAACTCCTCCAAATGAGCAAACGCAGATTGAATTAGCTAAGTTACAGCTAGCCCTGCAGGAGGCCTCGTGCTAAAGAAGCTGAATTTCAGGCAAATGCTAAGCAGGCGGAGTCTCAGGCTCGTATTCAGGAGGTTGAATTTCAAGCACGTGCTAAGGAGGCTGAGTCTCAGGCTAAGGAGGCGGAATCTCAGGTTCGGATTCAGGAGGCACAGATACAGGCTCAGGCACAAGTTGAACTTGCCAGGATTCAGGCAGACCATGAGTATCGCATGAAACAAGGTGGAACTGGATCATCTAGCTCTGATGATTTTGATGTGGCTAAAAATGTTAAACTTGTCCCTCCTTTTAATGAATCTGATTTAACAAAGTATTTTCAGTTGTTTGAGAGGGTAGCTACAGGTTTTAATTGGCCTAAGGAGTATTGGCCAGTACTCCTTCAAACTGTTCTCACCGGTAAAGCTCAAGTAACTTATGCATCTTTGCCTCAGGATCAGTCTGATAATTATGATGTAGTTAAGAGCTTGATTCTTAAGGCCTATGAGCTTGTTCCTGAAGCCTTATAGAGTAAAATTTAGGACAACTTACAAGCAAGATAAGCAATCCCATGTTGAGTATGCAAAAATCAAAGAAGATTTGTTAGAGCAGTGGTTAAATTCTAAGAATGTGGATTCTGATTTTGACAAATTTAAGCAGATGATTTTGCTGGAGGACTTCAAAAGGTGTATTTATAAAGATGTAAGCCTATATCTTGATGAGAAAAGAATAGATAATTTGTCTGATGCTGCAGTTTTAGCTGATGAGTATGTTCTCACTCACAAGAGATATTCTAGAGAAAAAGGGAAAGCTGAGAGTAAGTACGTTGCCTCTACTCAGAGTACAGGTAACAGGAAAGAGAATAAGGATGATGTTTCTCAGGAAGTAAATACCAGCTTCACCTCTAGATTTCAGAAAAGTAAATGTACTTATTGTAGTAAGCTTGGTCATACTACGGAGAGATGTTTCAGGAGACAGCGTGATGTGAACAAAAAGGAGTCTTTAAATATTCAGTCAATTGGTCTAGTGTCCACTCTTGAGAGTTCCCAGAATTCTTTAACTGAGTTAACTGAACCTGCTTTGAGGGGTAACTTAAATTCTCATGATGGAGCTCCTCTTTGAGCAGTAACGTGGGTGACACTCTCAAGAGTTCATGTGCTAATTTCCTGTCTGATGGTTTTGTCAGTCCTCTGGACAGTAATGACAGGAAATCAGTTCAAAATATATCGTGATACAGGTGCTTGCCAATCCCTTATGCTGACCAGTGTTCTAGGCTCTAATGTTAATTCCTCTGATGAAACTGTAATCTTACAAGGTGTAGGGAATAATTACTTCTCTGTTCCCTCTGTGCAGAGTGAATTTAGAGTCTGGTTTTGTTAATGGTTCCGTTATGGTTGGGTTGGTTGAGACACTCCCAATGTCAGGTGTAACTTTCTTACTTGGAAATGATATTGGTGGAAGTCAAGTGTGTCCAGCTCCTCAGTTGTCTAGTGAGCCAGTGGCTGTGTCCCAGGATTGTGATGTCCCTGATGTGTTCCCTGCATGTGCTGTCACTAGGGCTAAGTCTAAAGTTACTGGTGATTTAGAGGATAATGATGATGATGATGTTATCCTAGCTGACACTTTTCTTGCTAATTTGGACCACTCACCAGATGAGGCAGTACCCCGTAGTGTTGATAATTTGTCTCGTCAAGAGTTGGTTGAGTTGCAGGTTGCTGACCCTGAGTTGAAAGGTCTAGCTAACTCTGCTTACAGTGAAGAAGAGTCAGCCGGTGCTTCTACTTGTTATTATGTAAAGTCAGGAGTACTTATGAGGAAGTGGAGACCCCCAACAGCATCAGCCGACTGTGAATGGGAGGTTGTACATCAAGTTGTCATCCCTCGTGTTTGTAGGCAGGATATCATTAGAGTGGCTCATGATTCCAGTTTGGCAGGACACCTTGGAGTGAGGAAGACTGTGGCACGCATTTTGAAACACTTCTACTGGCCAGGTATCTTCAGGGATGTTTCCTGGTATTGTAAGTCTTGTCACACCTGTCAAGTTGTGGGGAAGTGTAATCAGACCGAAAAGGTTGCACCTCTAGTTCCCATTCCTCCTTTTGAGGCGCCTTTCACCCGTGTGTTGGTGGATATTGTGGGCCCTCTTCCTAAGACTTCTTCAGGATTTTCTTATGTGTTGACCATGATTGATATGGCTACTCGTTATCCTGAAGCCATTCCACTTAGAAACATCTCAGCAAAGAACGTGGTTAAGGAAATGCTAGGGGTTCTTCACAAAGTTTGGTCTGCCCAAGGAGGTACAGTCAGACCGGGAAGTAATTTCATGTCAAACGTTTTCAAGCAGTCTCTGAAAGAGTTGGGCATCACCCAGATCACGTCTTCAGCTTACCATCCCCAGACCCAAGGAGCGTTGGAGAGATATCATCAAACACTCAAATCGATGCTCAAGAAATACTGTTTGGAACATCAGAAAGACTGGGATAAAGGTCTTCCATTCGTTGTGTTTGCTGCAAGAGAATCTCCAAATGAATCACTGGGCTTCTCACCTTTTGAACTACTGTTTGGCCATGAAGTAAGAGGACCCCTTAAGTTACTCAAGGAATGCTGGCTGTCGGAGGAAGATGACGTCAACCTGCTGGAGTATGTGATGAAGTTCAAAGAACGGCTGTCCACTGCTTTACAGCTGGCGAGAGAGAATTTAGGAGCTGCTCAGGAGAAGATGAAGACTTGGTATGATAAGAAGTCCAGGTTACGCCACTTTCAGCCAGGAGATCAGGTTTTGATTCTGCTACCAGTTCATGGGCAACCTCTTCAAGCCAAGTTTAGTGGCCCTTATTTCGTGGAGAAGAAACTCAGTGATGTCAACTATGTCATCGCCACACCAGATCGTAGAAAGAGCAAGCAACTATGTCACATCAACATGCTAAAGTTATATCACAGGCGGGACGAAAATAATCCAGTCTGCACTGTAGCTGTTCCACCCGAGTCTGCAAGTGAAGCTCTCCCATGCAGTATGAGCCTGAGTGATAGTTTGGGGAAGAATCCTGATATCATGAATGATCTCCAGACTAAGCTTTCTCATCTACCACCCAAGGAAAGGCAGGAGTTTTCGGCATTACTGCAGGAGTACCCGCAAGTGTTCCGTGCCACTCCAGGAAGAACCACTGTGTTGATGCATGATGTCGATGTTGGAGACGCAAAGCCAATTAAATTGCCTCCTTACCGTGTGAACCCAGTGAAAGTTCCTCTCATCCAGAAGGAGCTTGGCTACCTGTTGGACCACAAGATGATTGAGCCCTGTCAGAGCGAGTGGAGTTCTCCTGTCACTCTAGGTCCCTAAGCCAGGTGGGTCACAGAGGCTTTGCATCGACTACAGACGTGTTAATCAGATAACTAAAACAGACACTTACCCTCTCCCTCGTGTGGAAGATTGCATAGACAAGATCGGAAAGGCTAGGTACATAAGTAAGTTTGATTTGTTAAAGGGATACTGGCAAGTACCTATGACTGAACGTGCTAGGGAGATCTCATGTTTTGTAACATTAGGAAAGACCTTTGCATGGTCTGTAATGCCATATACAGATTGTTTTAGAGTAATAAGAAATTTCCTTTGTAAATTTCTTTTTTCTTTGTGGGGAGGTGTTACATAGCCTATGATTTCATCATCCTTTGTGTAATTTTAACGCACAGTATGCTGCATGTTTGATCACGAGCGTGTTCTGCCTCAGTCCCCCCCTTCTACCGTTATAGTAGAGTAAGTCGTCATTTCTGTTGTTTCAGTGCGGGATTTTCAGCTCTCTGTCCCCATGGCTTCATTTGCGCGTCCTCTTACAAGTTGTATCAGGCTCTGCCGGCCCCTATATAATGAGCTCAGTCTCTGCATCATTGCCACTTAGATCTGCTCCTCATTTTGTTCACATCTCTGTCCTCCCCTGTACAGATATTATTATTGTGAGTGCTCAAGAAGTCTCCAACCATCTAGCAGCTGTGTGTAATTTGAGTATAACTGTTATTGCATTTTTTCTTGTACTGTATAGCATAAGTTTAATTTGTAGGCCTAGTGAAGTTTTTGTAATTCATGTAGGGTTCTTTATGTCAG
>NC_137020.1:20322179-20379595 GCF_032717465.1 Coenobita brevimanus | reverse complement strand
ATATATGTTATATATATATATATATATATATATATATATATATATATATAAATTATATATTATATAATCTCTCCAGAGGGAATGAAAAAACTTTCAAAAAGCAAAACCCACAAACTTCCACAACTTTCCTGAAAACACTACAGACATCTATAATTATATAAATTAATATGCTAGCATCATATTGTCATCCATATATTATAAAAACACACAAGTCATCACATACAGACTTACTACTTGACTAACCTATAAATCCTTCTCTCTCTATCCCCTATATCCCCTTCCTCCTTCACACTCACAGTTACCAGACACATGTAGGTCTGGCTTTCACACCGTCTCACACAAGTGCTTCGTAGGAGGTGGGAAAGAACTTTCCCTGACTTGTACAAACCGGAGTGCAGAATGTTAGAACAGATGATTCATTTTTTTCTTGGGAAGGATCTTCTCTGCTGAAGAGGTTAATTGGGAGTCATTTCTACAGTAACCTTTATTACCAGATGCCTCTCTCTCTCCTTAAATTCTCGTCTCTTCAGAGAATTAAGGCATCATCATAATGAGGTTTCCCAGCACCATTATTGCTGTACTTAGCAACCTTTGCTTTTACTTTCTACTATGTATTCCCCTGTGGCAGGTTATTCCAGATCTCTCGAGCTTAGGCACGACTTTTCAAACACAAACTGGCCGCACTATGTAGTCGTACTACTACTCTGCGGCCAGGTTGTGTTAGGAAGAATACTGCCACCGTATTCCCTGCGTGTCGTAAAAGGCGACTAAAAGGGGCGGGGTGAAGGGACTAGGGACCCCCTCCTCTGTTTTTTAGTTCTTTAAATGAGACGGGCCAGAGAGAGGGACGGGGAATTGAGTTATCCCCGTACCCTGAAGATTGGGTCTATGAATGTGCGTGGATGTAGTACGATTGAGGCTAAAAAGGATGAGACTGGGAGAATGTTTGTGAGAAGTTAGATGTGCTAGCTTTGAGTGAAACGAAGATGGAAAGGTGTGTCTAAGTTTGGAAGTGTGAATGGAAGATTGTCAGGTGTTGATAGAGGAAGGGCAGGAGAAGGTGTGGCCTTGTTAGTGAGTCCAGAAGTACAGCAGTGTGTGATTGAATGGAAGGAAGTGTCATCGAGACTGATGTGGGTCAATGCGAAATTTGAACTTGAGTTGTGAGTGCTCTTGTGAGTGCATATGGGCCTGGTAGTGGTGGACGAAGAAGAGAGGAAGTCTTTCTGGAATGATGTTGATGAGTGTCTGCAGAGTTTTGGTGTTTAATGTGAATGGGGTAAATGATGGGAGATCTGAATGCTAGAGTGGAAAATGTAGCAGTTGAAGTTGTAGTTGGTATGCATGGTGTGCCTGGAAGAAATGAAAATGGGGAACGAATGATAGGGATGTGTGTTGAGCCAGAGATGGTGACTGGAAATACCTTTTTTGAAAAGAAAGATATAAGTATACATCGGTGAGACAGGAGGGTGGAAGGGTTGTTGATAGAGCATTGATGGATTATGTGGCTGTGTCCAGGAATGTAATAGGAAGATTGTTGGATGTGAAAGTTTTGAGAAGCGAGGATGGAGGTATCTCTGACCACTACCTGGTGGAGGGAAAGTTGAGAGTAGGTAAGAGATGGGTGAGAGCTAGGAGGGTTAGGTGTGGCAGGGAGGTTTTGAAAGTGAGTTGGATAAAAAAGAGAAAATCATAGAGTATCAGGAGAAATTGAAAGACGAGTGGAAAGCAGTGAAAGATCAGGAAAATGGCAGTGTGGAGGAGGAATGGCAGTTGTTTAAGAGTGCTGTGGTGGGGCATGCGGAAGAGATGTGTGGTGTCAGACAAGTGGGTTGTGGAAGTGAGTGGTGGTGCAAGGATGTAAGTATGGCTGTGGCTGAGAAGAGACGTGCATACGAAGTGTGGCTGCAGAGGAAGGATGAGGTGTCATATGATAGGTATAAGGAAAAGAGGAATAGGGCGAGAAGGGCCTTGCGCAATGCTAAAGTGGCAGCAGATGAGAGATGGGGTAGGCAGCTGACTGAGAATTTTCAACAAAATAATGAAATGCTTTGGAAGGAGGTGAAAAGGGTGCGAAAGGGAGAGTCTGAGAAGGAAGAGCGAGTAAAAGCAGAGGATGGAAAGAAGTTAATTGAGATGGATGCAGTAAGGAACAGATGGGCAGAGTATTTTGAAAGATTGTTAAATGCAGAGGAGGAAAGGGAGGCTGAGGTTGTGGTGGAGGGAAGGGTGCAATGAATAAATGTGTTGGGAGAATTGAATGATTCCTTGATCACGAAGGAGGAAGTGCAGGAGGCAGTAAAGGAGATGAAAACAGGGAAAGCTGCAGGTATGGATGGGTGTGCTGTGAAGTGCCTGAAAGGTGGTGCAGCGACTACTGTTGACTGGTTAGTAAGATTGTTGAATGTGTGCTTTGTGAAAAGAATGGTCCAACTGACTGTGCAAGTGCATGTGTGGTCCCTTTGTATAAAGGTAAGGATGATAAGTATGAATGTACTAGCTTTAGAGGTACAAGTCTGTTGAGTGTTGTAGGTAAGGTGTATGGTAGAGTGTTAATTACTCGTAAGAGAGTTAGAAAGGGTACAGAGGGTGTGAATGGTGAGGAGCAGTGTGGCATTAGGAGAGTGAGGGGATGCGTGGATCAGGTGTTTGCTGTGAGACAGGTATGTGAAAAGTATTTAGCAAAAGGTTGGGATGTGTTTTGGGCGTTCATGGATTTAGAGGAAGAGTATGATAGAACTGATAGGGAGGCTTTGTGGACTGTTTTAAGATTGCATGGACTTGATGGTAGGTTACTAAAAGGATTGAAAAGTTTTTACGTAAATAGTAACGCGTGTGTAAGAGTGGGAAAAACTATGAGTGACTGGTTTCCCATGAGAATGGGGCTACAGCAGGGATTTGTGATGTCACCTTGGATGTTTAATATTTATATGGATGGTGTCGAAAGTGAGGTAAATGCAAGAGTGCTATGTGGAGGTATGAGTCTGGTGAATGTTGATGATAGAGAGTGGAATCTGATACAGCTGCTGTTTGGAGATGATACTGCACTGGTGGCTGATACACAGGAGAGATTGAGACAGTTGGTAGAGGAGTTTGGAAGGGTGTGTGAAAGCAGGAAATTGAAAGTAAATGAGAAAAAGAGTAAAGTGATGAAGTGTACGAGGTTCGTAGGTGGTAGGAAGATGATTATATTTTTGAATGGTGAGTTGCTTGAGGAGGTAGAGTGTTTTAAGTATTTAGGGTCACATGTTGCTGTGGTTGGAAGAATAGATGCAGAAGTGAGGTTTAGAATGAATGAAGTAGGAAAGGTGCTGGTAGGAATGAATCTAGTGCTTAGATGTCGTTCACTTAGAATGTATGTAAAGAGAAGGCTGTATGAGAGTGTTTTAGTACCAACTGCATTAGACAGGGCTGAAACATGGATGTAGCAGAGAGGAAAAGTTTGAATGTAATGGAGATGAGGTGTCTGAGGAGTATGTGTGGAGTGACGTGTGTGGATCAAGTGAGAAATTACGAAGTGCGAAGGAGAACTGGAACTGTTCGAGAGATGGCTGATCGAGCTGAACAGAGGGTGTTGCGATGGCTTGGGCATATGGGGAGAATGGATAAAGAGCAATTGGTGAAAAAGATAACTAGATCTGATGTGTGAGGTGTAAGGCTGAAAGGAAGACCACGAACATGATGGATGGGGCTAAGATCTGATGTGAGAGGTGTAAGGCTGAGAGGAAGACAACGAATAGGATGGATGGACAGTGTGACGAGAGCGTTGGATGCGAGACGGATGTCTGTTGAGCAAGGAAGAGTGACTGTGCATGATGGAAATGAGTGGAGAGAAATTGTGAATAAATAAATGATGATGCAGCCCTGAAGGGATATTTTCCTGCATTTGTCTGATCAGCTGATCAGGTCAGGAGCGGGTAAGGGGACGGATCTATTATGATGTGGCAGGGGTAAACCAGCTCTGCTGTCAGGCCCTGCTGCATTATGTTATAGAAGTGACACAGGGACGGAAGCACGCGCACACACACACACACACACACACACACACACACACACACACACACACACACACACACACTTTCTGAATATTTATCGACCTATCTGTCTGTGCCTGTCTGTGTACTCCCCCCCTCCTCTCTCTCTCTCTCTCTCTCTCTCTGGATCCTTTGTCTCATCCCCAGTTTCCTTTTCCCTCCTTCCCCTTTCTTTATAGCTATCTGATCACTTCCTACCTTCCTCCCTTTCTCTTTCTCTTTCCTTTCCTTCGTCTCTCTCCCCCTCTCTCACTCCCTCCTTACCTCACTCTTCTTTCTCCCTCCCTGTGGCACAACTTTGTCTTACTTTTTTCATCTGTCACATGTCTTACCTTTTTTTCTCCATTACTCTCTCTGTATTTCTTTACTTGTACTAAATCCATTTCCTTCTATGCTTTCTTCCCTCAATTATAATTGCATACTCTTTTTCTCTCTCCTCTCTCCGTCTTTCCCTGTCACTCAAAATCTCTTGTCATTCCACTCTTCCCACTGTCTTTCCCTTCCTCCCTCCCTCTCCCTCCACTTGTCCTCCTTTCTTAACATCCTCCTCCTCTTTCTTGTCCTAAATATTAACCTATTTTCTTCCCACCCTTAATCTCTACTTTCTCTCCGCAAATTTTTCTAATTTCTCTGTTTCTATCCCTCCCTTTTTACTTGAGTGTTACATTCGTTCTACTCAGCCTCAATGCTTTCGTCTTATCCTGCTTAGTTCTTTCCCTGCGTCCTTGCTAGAATAACACACTTTCTTCCTCCTCCCTGTTACCTTGCCCCCTTTTCTAATTTTCCTCATTATCGTTCTCTATATTCCGTTCCATAGCTCTCTTTCCCGCTTTCTCCTTTTGTTATCCCTATTTCTATGCTTGCTCCATTCCCATTTTCTCTCAGCTTTCTCCCCTTTTTTCTCTACATCCCTGTCTCCCGGCCTTTCTATTCACATCTCTCTTTTCTCTTTCCTTTTCACACTGCTTGTATCTCATTTCACCTCTCACTGTCTCTTCTTCTCACCTTCTGTCTCCTTTCTTAGCTCTCGTTGTTCTCTCCTTGCCTCTCGCCTACTTATGTTTTTCTCTCATTTCTCATTTTTCCACTCGCTCTCCCTCTCCGCCTGTCGCTCCCAGTCTTTTAACTCTCTCTCTCTCTCTCTCTCTCTCTCTCTCTCTCTCTCTCTCTCTCTCTCTCTCTCTCTCAGTGTAGTAAACTTTTTCCTAACTTGGTTTATGATATATACTGTACTATTCCTTTATTAGTTGTTCGGACTACATGTAATTAAAGAGGTGCTTGAAGTACAGAAACCTCTAGCTGGCTGTGAGCGAGAGTATGGAGGGTACCGGGTGGGGTTATGGGGTTGGAGAGAAAATTGGGGGGGTTGGGTGGGAGTGTGGGACTATGAGGAAGGGAGGAGGAGGGGATAGCTCTCCATCGAACAGTGTTACAAACACCTTAGTCCACGGAAATGGAAACAAACTTATTCCAACGTCTGTACATAAGCATTTATACATATGGTAGTACCATGGCAAGACTATTTAGTAAGAATCGATTATATGTCATGAACTTATTCTCTCTCTCTCTCTCTCTCTCTCTCTCTCTCTCTCTCTATATATATATATATATATATATATATATATATATATATATATATATATATATTTATATATATATATATATCTATTATTAGCGAAAGGATACATGTATATAATAAATATTTATTTATGCATAGTTAGATTAAAATCATATACTATGTTACCCTACAATTTTCTTTTTTTTTTCTGCATTTATAATTTAACATACTTACATAGTATACTCCGTACACATTTCACTCAAGGGGTGTCACTTGAATGTTTACATTTCCTCTCATAAATACTGATTCCAAGTTTGCAGTCCTTGCTTGCATTCTGTGCATAGCTAATAGTAATATATGGAGAAGATTATAAAGGAAACTGGAGCTGGCCTATACACATAATATGGATCGAACATGCTTATACTCCATTCTTCCCAGGGCTTCATTGTTTGACTGATTAATTGCATAGTTTCAAACATGCGTGAAGTCATCTTAAGGTTTAACATATACAGTATTTAACAAGATCGCCCTAAATGTTGCTTGATGAACTTCAAAGTTTCTCAGACGATTATAATTATGTTATAATAATTACAAACCAAATTTTACGAAAATTCTTGGATATATACATTTTTTGTAAATATTTTTTCCTAATTTCCAAAAAAAAAAAAATCCAAAACAAAAAAGTAAACAACATAATTTTTTATGGCATTGTGAAGCATAATAAACTTTTTTTTTTTTTTAAGCCTGTGAAAGAGAAGGCTTATGACAGAATAGATAGGCAAGGTATGTGGAAGGTATTAAGAATTATGGAGTGGAGGGGAAATTGTTGAGTGCTGTGAAGAGTATGTACGAGGGAGCTAGGGCTACGGTGTGAGTGGATGGTGAGCTGTGTGAGTTCTTTGATCTCAATGTAGGACTGAAACAGGGTTGTGTGATGTCTCCATGGCTGTTTAATATATACATGGATGGGGTTGTAAAGGAGGTGCAAGGTAGGGCAGTGGATGTGGGGGTGGCTCTAATGAATAAGGGTTAGATTTGGAAGATTCCGGTGTTGCTGTTTGCTGATGATACAGTATTGTTGAGTGAAGATGAATGGGAGTTGCAAGGTTTGGTGAATGAATCTGGGACAATGTGTAGGAGGAGGAAGCTGAAAATTAATGTAAACAAAATTAAAGTTATGGTGTTTGATAGGAATGAAGTCACAGAATGTACAATAAAGTTGGATGGTGAGGATATGGAGAAAGTGAGTGCATTCAAGTACTCGGGTAGTGTGATAAGTAAGGATGGAACTTTGGGGGATGAAGTGCATGAAAGGGTACAGCAGGGAAGGAAGGTTGTTGGTTCACTGAAAGCAGTGATGAGAAATAGGGAGGTGAGTAGGGAAGTTAAGAAGTCACTGCATGATAGTATTGTGATCCCTACCCTGACGTATGGAAGCGAGGCGTGGACCTTGCAAGAGGGGAACAAGTCAAGAGTGAGAGCAGTGGAAATGAGCTACTTGAGAAAAGCATGTGGAGTGACAGGCTGACGAATGAAGAAGTGAAGGAACGTTGTGTGGTGGATGTGGATGTGGTTGAGAAGATTTGGAGAAATACACTGAGGTGGTTTGGGCATGTGGAGAGAATGGAGAACGAACGACTGACTAAGAGGGTGTATGTAGGTGAGGTGGAGGGAGGGAGAGGGAGGGGTAGACCGAGGATGAGGTGGAGAGATGGAGTTAAGAGGTATATGAGGGAGGGGGGAGTGAGTTGGGGGGAGGGTAGTCAAATGGTGGGTGACAGCGACTTGGAGGCGTTTTGTCTGCGGCCACCCTTTGCGGGATTAGGGTGTCGGGCTATAGATAGATAGATAGATAGAAAGTAAATTAGTGTATTAAAAATGACATTTAAAAAAATTACGACCTATTAAAAAAATCATATAAAAATATCAACTCCATCAAAATTCCGAACAGGCATTTTATTTGGGTACCTTTCAGGATGTGAACAAAACAAACAGATTGAAAATCTATAAGCAAAAAAAAAAAAAAAAAGTCAACCTTTGTTCATTTTATTCAGTTAAACCTTACTTTTCAGCAGAACCATGTCAAGTTCACGATCAGATGACCCCATAGAAACTTGTCATACAATTTTTTTTTTTTAAATAGATGACAAGAATCCTTGATTTGCTTTAAAAATACACATACCAAATACACATACACCTTACCTCCTCAACACGTGGTACTGCCAAAACTCGTTGCCGCTTCTCACCTCTACTGCCAGGTAGTTTTTCTTCTGTTACTTTTCTCTTTTCCCTGGCCTTCTGCATTTTTTTTCTACACTGCTCCTCCTCAGAGCTTCCTTACACTTCTTTCTATGAGGCATGCTAAATTAGCAACACAATATAGGGTAATAAATCCTTGACATGCTAAAGTAAATCCAGGTGAACGAAACCGTCACTCTTGAGTCTGAGCAAGCATTGACACCAGTGCTCTCTAGGCGAATTTGGCAAAACTGTAACATCTCAAGCTCTGCACCTGACATCCTACCAACATCTTGTGCTGCATTTTTTTTATTTGTTATTTATAATAAAAGCGAAGTAAAGTAAATACTACTGATATCATGATACTCTGGGCATGAGGGGGGCGTTGACCTAGACCTTTAAATATATGCAGGACATTTAAAAATGGCACGGAAAAATAATTCTGTCATACGTCTGATATGCTATATGCTATGAACTAACAGATAGGACCAGTACTTGAAAATCGACCATTTGATGATTATCATGTTCTATATATACTCTAGGTTTTTAGTATTTGTGCTTATATTTAAATCCATCTCAAGCAGTGGCTAGAAGTATTTGTGTGTGTGTGATTAAGGATGGTATAGTGATTATTTGTAGCTTAGGTGGACAAAGATGGTGTAAGTACAGCACAATAGTCAGGTGCTATACTGTATACTGTATAGTCCTGATATTGAAATATGATATGGTGGTGTATCTATGTGGTTGTGTCTAGGAATGTAATAGGAAGATTGTTGGATGTGAGAGTTCTGATAGAGGAGGGTGGAGGCATGTCTGACCACTAACTGGTGGAGGAAAAGTTAAGAGTAGGTAAGAGCTGGGTGAGAGTTAGGAGAGTTAGATGTGGCAGGGAGGCTTTGAAAGTAAGTGAGTTGGATAAAAGAAAATTATGGAGTATCAGGAGAATTTGAAAGATGAGTGGAACGCAGCAAAAGATCAGGAAACTGGCGGTGTGGGGGAGGAATGGCAGTTGTTTAGGAGTGCTGTGGTGGGGCATCCAGAACAAGTGTGTGGTGTAGGAAAAGACAGTGAATGATGGTGCGAGGAAGTATGTCTGTGGCTGGGAAGAGACGTGCATATGAAGTGTGGCTGCTGAGGAAGGATGAGGTGTCATATGATAGGTATAAGGAAAAGAGGAATAGGGCGAGAAGGGCTGTGCGCAATGCTAAAGTGGCAGCAGATATGAGGTGGGGTAGGCTGTTGAATAAGAAAATGTTTTGGAAGGAGGTGAAAAGGGTGTGATAGGGAGAGTTTGGGAAGGAAGAGCAAGTAAAAGCAGAGGATGGAAAGATGTTAACTGAGATGGATGCAGTAAGGAAGAAATGGGTAGAGTATTTTGAAAGATTGTTAAATGCAGAGGAAGAAGGGGAGGCTGAGACTGTGGTGGATGGAAGGGTACAAGGAATAAATGTGTTGGGAGAGTTGAATGATTCTTTGATCACGAAAGAGCAAGTGCAGGAGGCAGTAAAAGAGATGGAAACAGGGAAAGCTGCAGGTATGGATGGGTGTGCTGTGGAATGCCTGAAAAGTGGTAGAACAACTATTGTTGACTGGTTAGTAAGACTGTTGAATGTATGCTTTGTGAAAGGTATGGCGCCAATTGACTGGGCAAGTGAATGTGTGGTCCCGTTGTTTAAAGTTAAGCGTGATAAGTATGAATGTACTAGCTTTAGGGGTACAAGTCTGTTGATTGCTGAAGGTAAGGTGTATGGTAGGGTGTTAATTATGAGAGTTAGTGAGGGTACAGAGAAAGTGACTGGTTATGAGCTGTGTGGCTTTAGGAGAGGGAGGGAATGCGTAGATCAGGTGTTTGTTGTAAGACAGGTGTGTGAAGTGTTTAGCGAAAGGTAGGGAAGTGTTTTGGGCATTCATGAATTTAGAGAAAGCATATGATAAAACTGATAGGGAGACTTTGCGTACTGTTTTAAGATTGTATGGACTTGATGGTAGGTTACTAAAAGGATTGAAAAGTTTTTACGTAAATAGTAGCGCGTGTGTAAGAGTGGGAAAAACTATGAGTGACTGGTTTCCCATGAGAATGGGGCTACAGCAGGGATTTGTGATGTCGCCTTGGATGTTTAATATTTATATGGATGGTGTCGAAAGAGAGGTAAATGCAAGAGTGCTATGTGGAGGTCTGAGTCTGGTGAATGTTGATGACAGAGAGTGGAATCTGATAAAGCTGCTGTTTGGAGATTATACTGCACTGGTGGCTGATTCACAGGAGAGATTGAGACAGTTGGTAGAGGAGTTTGGAAGGGTGTGTGAAAGAAGGAAATGAAAGTAAATGAGAATAAGAGTAAAGTGGTGAAGTGTACAAGGTTCGTAGATGGTAGAAGGATGAATATAGTTTTGAATGGTGAGTTGCTTGAGGAGGTAGAGTGTTTTAAGTATTGAGAGTTACATGTTGCTGTGGATGGAAGAATACATGCAGAAGTGAAGTTTAGAATGAATGAAATAGGAAAGGTGCTGGTAGGAATGAAAATAGTGTTTAGATGTCGTTCGCTTAGAATGGATGTAAAGAGAAGGCTGTATGAGGGTGTTGTGGTACCTACTGCGGTATATGGGACTGAAACATGGAATATGGGTGTAGCAGAGGAAAAGTTTAAATGTAATGGAAATGAGGTGTCTGAGGAGTATGTATGGATCAAGTGAGAAATTATGAAGTGCGAAGGAAAACTGGAGTTGTTCGGGAGATGGCTGATCGAGTTGAGCAGAGGATGTTTCGATGGTTTGTGCATATGAGAGAATGGATAATGAGCGATTAGTGAAAAAGATAACTAGATCTGATGTCAGAAGTGTAAGGCTGAGAGGAAGACAACGAATAGGATGGACGGACAGTGTGAAGAGAGCGTTGGTTGCAAGAGGGATGTCTGTTGAGCAAGGAAGAGTGGCTGTACATAATGGAAATGAATGGAGAGAAATTGTGAATGAATAATTGATGACTCAGGCCTGAGTGGATATTCTCCCGCATTTGTCTGGTCAGCTAATCAGGTTAGGTGCTGGTAAGGGGATGGGTCTATAATGATGTGGCAGGGGTAAACTAGCTCTGCTGTTGGGCCCTGCTGCGGATGTAACTGATTGCACTGCGTTGTTGACCCTCGTGCGGTGAGGTGCGGTGAGGATCTGTCCCTTCTCCCCTTCGGGGCTAAGATGCGAATGAATGTGTTTGAGTGGACGAGTAACTTGGGAGTGTGTCGACCTGTCTCGGCCACCTCCCTTTCCTTGATGGACGCAGCCTAGGTATATAGAAAGGTAGATAGATCGGGACAAATTATGAAAACTGATGTGTTATGAATGAAGTAGAAAAACTGTGAATGCCCGATGCGCTGATGGTTGGCGAGTTTATCCAGAGCAAATGTGAATTTGCAGTGCTAATAAATGTCATACTTTCTAATGATAGTCATTTCTGTTCCAGTTGTCTGAAACGTGAAAATGTACGCAGGACAAAGATGAACAGCATGTAAGGATGTATGACAAATTTCGTTCAATCGTTGATTCACTAGCAAAGGCATCAGTGTCCTGTCTCTTGGAGACCAAGATGAGTTCGGTGCTGGTGTTGATGATGACTAAGGTGTTATTATTCTTAGAATGAAAAGGGTATATTTGATAGACTGCAAACAGATTATCTGTTATGAGTGGTACGTGAACTACTACTGATGTTGGTGTTAGAGTCGCTTCTAAGTATAGATAATATCGCATGAGGTTCCTGTCCTGAAACAAAGGCTTGAAACTACATTTATGTATGCCCTTACTAGTTATTTGATGTAGATCGTGAACTGGAAGTAAGTTAATGGTGATCTTGCCATTAACAGCATTTGCAAAACCTTTCATCAAAGTTTCATAATGTTATGCCCTATTCCCACACTGCCACAGGCTCCAACAACAGTAGTTCAGTATAGGAAGGATGTTGCCCAGTGAGTTGTTCTTCCTGGAGGCAGCCTTTCGGTGTACAGCGCATAACATCAGCTGAGGTGAAAATAAACACTGGCTTCTTAAGTTCACTGTCTTTATTTTGCAAATAATTACGCTTAATATTTTCCAACTTCGCTTCACTGTTTTCACAAGCACCAACAATACATAAACTGCAATAACACTTCACTGTTTACCAACAACACTTAACTATTCTCACAAGAACCGAAGATACACAAACTGCATTAACACTTCGCTGTTTGCCAACAGCACTTCACTATTTTCACAAGTACCGAAAACATACAAACTGCATTGCACTGACACTGAATTACATTCAAAGTGAACTGAAAACTGATTGAAACTGCTGTAATCTCTTCCTCATCCTTATATAAATTTTGAATATATTCTGGGGTGTTCTACACTTCTCCATAGTTCTAGTGTATTCCCGAGAGAGCGATGGTTAACAACAGTTGCCAACTCGGAGACATCCAAAACATGCCAGAGTTTCTTACATTGCACAACATTCTGAAATATTTAACATACAAACTTAAATTACAAACAGCCAATCACATAAATTAAACATTGTAGTGAAAATGAGCAAAAAAATTAATGCTTAACTTACAAAATAACTATCCTCACAAACAGCAGGCTAACTTTCAACTCTGGCTCATACCAGAACTATGAGACATTAAGAAACTTCCAGACTACCTAACTACCAAATTCAGCTTCTTAACACTACCCCCTCCCTAGTCCTTTGTTGTCCCGACAAAACTACACAGTGTATAAAAACATAACTAATCCTAATGAAACATCTACCTATACTGTACACAAAGTAATCCTTCAACTTATCAGGTCTTCTCCTATGCCACTTCCAACGACGTCCATGCTCCTCCACAAAGTCCACTTCCCCTGGAATGTCTTCCTGATGCACTTCTTCTCTTGGGAAACCGTCACCATCCTCTTGTACTTCAGTTCGTTGGACCTTTTCAACATCCTCGGCTGTGGGTGAGCACAATTCCATGGAGACGTCCCAGCTGTACGGTCCTTGCCCATGATACTGCCGCAGATGATTCATGTGTACCACCTTTGGGTGAGATTTTCTGGCTCCCTGAATCCAGTATGTTACGTCTGATAGGCGGTCCAGCACAGTATAAGTGCTGTCCCATGGGCTCTGCAGTTTCGGTGACTGTCCCTTCTTTCGTTGGGGATTGTATAACCAAACTTGGTTACCATCCCAAAATGACAGAAAAACTGGTCAACCAACACCTGAGCAACAGTCGCAGCCTCTTGACTGGGGATGGCATAAGCTTCTGGCCACTTTGTGAAACAGTCCATGGCAACACAAATATACCAGTTTCCTCTTTCAGTGAGTGGCAGAGATCCAGCAATGTCCACCACAACTCTTTCCATCAGTGCACCATCTTGGTGCAAGTGAAGAGGGGCGCAACCACGTTTCTTGGGTCCCTTCTTGGCACAACATATATCACATGCCTAACACCACTCTTCAACATCCTAACACATGCCAGTCCAGAAGAACCTCTGTTGCAGCTGACTTAGAGTTTTCTTTACTCCCTCATGCCCACTAATGATCTGGTTATGAGACTCATCCGAGATCCCAGACCTCATTTTTTTCGGTATCACCAGTTGCCAATACTTGCTGAGGCCATTGGGTGTTCCCACTGATGCTCCAGTAGTCCGTTTTTCAAGTGAAGAAGGTCCAACTAACCCCAGTAGCTCTTGGTCACAGGGCTTAACCCGTGGATTGTGAGCCACAGCTCAGGCTGGGTAGCGTCACACTGGGAGCCACAGCTAAGGCTGGTTAGCGTCGCATTGGGAGCCACAGCTCAGGCTGTGCTGACCGTGCATCACCGTAAACAACCTGACCCCCATGCAAACTTACACATGGGGCTACACAATGATGGATAGAGAGAGTGAATTTGTTTTTTTTCAGCAGATGATGCCCTGGTTGTTTATCTTCAAGTTTATAATAAACAAAAACAAAAAATTTTGTTTTTCACTACTCAAATAAAAAAATTTGTTTTTCACTACTCCCCTAAATAAACTTACGCATGGCCCTACACAACAAAGGAGGGAGAGAGGGAGAGTTTTTTTTTTTTTTTCCACCAGATGGTGCCCTAGATGTTTATCTTCAATTTCATAATAAGTACTAAAAAAAAAAAAAAAAACTTTTTCCTTCATTTTTTGCACACCATAGGGTGGGATAAAAACAAAGGTGATATCACAATCCACAGTTAACCTTGAAATTTCTTCCCAGGATGGTCGCACTGTACCCACTCTAGCACTGTACTCCACAGCAGCCACCCCAGCACTGTTGTAGATCTGCACCCTCTATCCGCATCCTCTTCAGGTTTTCTGCATTTGACGCTGGCCCTGTCACAACGGAACAGCGCCATTTCTTGCCACCCATTCCTACTAAATTGCTGGCCATCTGTTCTTCCATCTTCTCACACACTATCATTCAAGGTTCTTTTGCATTTCCTCAGTGATGGGGCTTATTGGGAAAAACTGGTTGGTTGTTGCCTCTTGTCACCGCCTTCTTCTTATCCTCATCCTTCTCATTTGGACACTCATAGCTGAAGTGTCCAACCTCACCACATGTCCAAAACCCATCAGATGCAATCTGGGATTTCCTTGCATTGTTCCGTTCTTGCTCCTACTTCCATTTGTAACTCCACTTTCTTGTGTCCTGACTTCTCGCAGAACCAGCAACCTCTGGTCTCCTCCTGTTCTATTTTCCACTTGTTGCAATCCACTTTCGGATATCCTGGCTTCTTACAATACCAGCAACTTCCTCTGATCTTCTGTTTCTACTTCAACTTATAACAGTCCTCTTTCCTATGTCCTGGCTTTTCACAGTACCAACACCGTCCTTCAAAATTTTCCACTTCACATACCTGCACCTCTCTTGCCATGAATCCTGCCCTACTCCCTGCCTGAAAAGTGGACCTACTGGACCTGACATAGAACTTGAGCCCTGGCCAGTGCTTCTTGCATGCTTTTGGGTTGTGCCTGCTTCACTTGCACTTTCAACTCCGCACTATCAAGAGCATCATCGAACTGATCCTTCAGAAGAATAACCAACAGTTAGGTGCTGCTGTGAGGTACACCTTGTATGCCATACTCTCCAAGTCATGAGTAAGCTGCTGCATGGATACGCCTCGAGCCCATACACAGATCTGGAGTCTTGCTCTGTAAACCTCAGTTTGCTACATGGTCCTGTGCCTGCTCTCCAATACTTTTATAAAGGACTGAGAACTGTTCCTCTTCTCTACTGACAACTGGCACTGAATTTCCATTGCAGCACTCTTAAGGCTAGTAACAAGCTGCACTGCCCTCTGCCTATTATCCAAACCACTCTGATCATCTAGCTGCAGCCTCCACAAACCCACAACATCCACTACACTACATGGCAGCACATCCACACACACCAAGGAACATCAAAACAACACCCAACACACGATATAAACCAATACTGTCATCTCTCCCCCCTTGGCTGCCTCAGACCAGCTTTCAGGAGCACATCCACACTCAAATCACTCACCTCTCCATTCGGTCATTAAAAGACAACACACAGCTGCATGCACGGCCTCCTGATATCCACTCTTCTGAATCCTTTCTCCCTCGTGAGGATAGGATCCACCTGGCCAGGCTGAGATGTGGGCATCATCCAGCCCTCTTAAGTTACCAGAAGAGACTGGATGACTCCGTCGCTGATGCCTGTCCAAAGTGTAACACAACACCCAATACTATTAAGCACATTATGGAAGACTGCATTGCACACAATCACCTACGTCAACAGCACAACTTATACTCCTTGAGAGCTCTGTGGGAAAGCCTGGTCTCAGCCATGGCCTTCCTTAGGGACTCAGGGCTGTTCGGCCAGACTGCCTAGGGAACAACTACTGCTATTACCATTCTGATCAGCAAGTAACTCAAACTGTGCATTGTAAGCTTCCGAAGATACTCTACCATCAAATTGCTGAGGTTACTTTTTAACTGGACCCCCATTATAGCCATGCATTTCACTGTTTTGGGACCTAAAAACTGGGGCATCATAATTAAGTCCAGGACGTAAACTTCTGGATTCTGATTATTCAACCTTTAGATGCCTGCGACCTGTCAAGGTTCACCATACACTGTCAATTCTTTTCATATACTCCATGGACACTAAGCTGTTGCTCAGCACTGCAATATTTCTCTACAACCTCATTTTTCTCACTAATTATCTTTACATGGTTGAGTACATGCTTCATCTGGTTATCTACATGCTGTCTGCATTCCATGAATATTCCCTCACTAATCTTCAGGTTGTTGTCAACATGCTGTCTGCACTCCATCACATTATTGCTGCCTCCTTCAACTGCTGCTGCTCTTCCTTTCTTTCACCCACGAAAGCAGCAAACTGTCTTTGCATCCTCAGTTGTAATTCCCTCTCTTGCTCCCCTAATGCCTCTTGAAGCTGTTCATAACGTTCTTTGTTCTCCAATTTGTAGTTGTTCTTTGGTTTCATTATTTTGTGCCAGCAATTTTCTTTTAAGTTCTTTTTGTCCTTCATTTTCTGCCTGTCATAGCTTCATGATTGCTACCAGGGACACTTCCTCCTCCTCCCCAGCTAGGGACCTTGTCTGCACACCCCCTTCTCCATGTTGAAGATTTGACTCACTGCAGCACTTAATCCCACTCCTGACACAAGTGTTACATCCCTGTCTCATACTGCCACAGGCTCCAACAGCAGTAGTTCAGTATAGGAAGGACTTTGCCCAGTGAGTTGTTCTTCCTAGACGCAGCCTTTCTGTGTACAACACACAAGATCAGCTGAGGCAAAAATAAGCACTGGCTTCTTAAATTCACTGTCTTTATTTTCCAAATAATTACACTTAATGCATTCCAACTTCACTATTTTCACAAGCACCGATGATACACAAACTGTAATAACACGTTAATATTTACCAACAACACTTCACTATTATCACAAGTACCGAAAATATATAAACTGCACAGCACTGACAGTGAACTACACTCAAACTGAACTGAAAACTGACTGAAACTGCTCTTGTTTCTTCCCCATCCTTATATAAGTTTCGTATATATTCTAGAGTGTTCTACACTTCCCCGCAATCCTAGTGTATTCCCAAGAGGGCAACAGTTAACAACAGTTACCAACTCGGGGACATCCAAAACATGATAGAGTTTTCTTACATTGCATAACATTCTAAATTATTTAGCTTACAAACTTAAATTAAATTACATAATTTAACAAACAGTCACATAAACAAAACATTATAGAGAAAAAGAGCACAAAAATTAATGTATAACTTACAAAATAACTACACTCACAAACAGCAGGCTAGCTGGTAACTCTGACTCTTACTGGAACTATGAGAAACATTGAGAAACTTCCAGACTACTTTACTACGATATCCCACTTCCTAACACTAACGAGCCCCGGTGCTGTATAACTGAAGAATCATTATATCAGTATGTTCCATGACTACTGAGAAGTTTTGAAAAAGTGTCATGTTTCCTTCCATTGGATTTATTTTCTCCTCACTCTCTTGAGTTATCCTTACTGCCATTCTGAGATTTTTCACAATCGTCATCATTGCCGTGTTTGGTTTTTCACTAGTTTCTGTAGATATGTTAATACCAGAGAAATCTTATTAAATTTGTTGTTTATTTCATGACGATCTTCTTCCGTAGCAGTGCAAAAAATATTCCCTAGAATTGCACCACCAAGGTCAAACAAACTGTGCCTCTCACGTGTACAGTATGTGTCATGTTGTTCATGTTCTTTAGTGTCTCAGTTCCAAGAGATGTGACATCTTGGATCATGATGAGCATGGTAGTTTTTGCTCGTTCTAATTTCCATTTTGCTAACGTCATTAATTCAGTCACTTCCTTTGTGTTATGAACTTCTGAAGCAGAACTTCTTATCATAGCTTCCAGTGTCCTCAGTGCCAAATGTTCTCCAACAATACCGGTAAATCATATAAGATATCCAAACTAATTTCAGTATTCATGATATCTTTCACAATTGCTGTCGAAGCCATTGGGGCAATAATGCATCCTTGCCTTATTATATGTTGAGGGTCTAAGTGAGCTGATCCTCTTGCTATATAGAAAAATAATCAGTGGTATAAGTCCCTTCTTCGTTACCTACCAAAAAAAAAAAAAAAAAAAAAAAATCTATCCAATAGCTAATCTAGTCATGCTGAGGTCGATGATGCTGATGATGTGCATTATAAACTGGCTCTTGGAGAGCAATAATTTTGCTCGTTGTTTCACTTATGGAAGGAGTTTAAATCGATACCCAGATCATGTAAATGCTGTATTGTGGCATTTTTAGCCACAGTTGCTCTTATTTTTGTGTGTTATGCGATCTTAATTTATTCATGTATGTATTGGTTTCTTCTAGATTATTTTCAATGTTCGTGTTCAATTTTTCGGTGGTGTCCAAGGTCACATAATTGCTTGCTAAATTCCTTGAGACCTTCTTTAAATGATCAACATGAATTTGCTTTTCTTCGCCACTCGACAGTGACTTAATTACTACTTTATTGGCTATTTTCCTAATTACTCTGTTTGGGCCTTCAAATTTCAGTGATAGTTTATTGTCTCTAGTATGAATGATACCGTAGACAATGTCTCCTATGCTGAGAGTTGATTCTTTTGCCATTCTATTAAACGACTCCATCATTTCTTACTTGGACAACGATAATAATTGTTCTTAACCATTTTGTGTATCTCCTGGAATTCACGCAGACGAAATTTAAGATAATCGTCATAAATGTAGACAGGCAAATTTTTTCCTTCCAGAATCTCATACGGTAATCTTTTGTCTGTCCCGTAGATAATGAAATGGGGTGTGTCTCCTATAGACTTGTTTATTGCACAATTAATTGATACTTCCACTCTGGGTATCCAATCATTCCAGCTTGCATAATATTCATTGAGAATGTGTCGTAGCACATCCAACACTTTTTTGTTTTGTCTCTCTACCAACTCACTGGATGCTGGGTGGTTGGCTAAGACACTGACCTTTTTATATTACATTGTTTACATATTTCTTGTAAGATTTCAGAATTAAATTCACCTCCATTATCACCTATTAATACCCATGGTGTGGTGAATCTATAGATAATATGGTCTATGATTACCATTGCCACTGTTTCTGTTGTCTTATCTTTAATTGGCACTAAAATCACATATCTTGAGACATGATCTGTAATAACAAAGAGATACTGATTATTATTGTAAGATAAGGGTAACTTAAGTAAAGCAACCGCGACAACGTCCCACTGTTGGTTCAGGATATTTCCCTATAGGTGCAGGTTTTAACGTGCAGCCTTTGTGTCTCGCACATGACTCGCATCTGTCTAAGTGACTGTGCATGTCTTTGTGTAACAATGTCTGACTGTCCTATCTTTGTCAGGATGTTCTGCATGTAGACTATCGTCTATTGTCCTTAAAACGTGAGGTATCTCTTGTAAAATCAGCTTCCAAGAGATTGGGTGTGCTAAGCCAACTCCGTTCCTTCTTTACCCCTGCACAATTGTTGACTCTATACAGGGGTTTTATCCGCCCCTGTGTGGAGTACAACTCTCATGTGTAGGGAGGCTCCCCACATACAGCTCTTCTTAATAGGGTGGAGTCAAAGGCTTTTCGTCTCATTAACTCTCCTCCTCTTACTGACTCCCTTCAACTTCTGTCTCTTCGCCGCACTGTTGCATCTTTATCTCTTTTCTATCGCTACTTTAATGGTCACTGCTCCTCTGAACTGTCTGCTTGCATTCCTCCATCCCTTCGACGGGCGCGTAGCACCCGTCTGGAAGCAAACTCCCATCCCTTTTCTGTCCAACTCTCTAATGCAAGAGTTAACCGTTACTCCCAGTCTTTCATTTATGCAACAGGTCAGCTCTGGAACTGTCTCCCTCTGTCTGTATTTCCTGCTGCCTATGATCTCCAGTCTTTCAAACGCAGTGTGTCCAGGCATCTCAAAATCATCGGATTTTGAATTAGGCTCTCTATTGTATTTTGTTTTTCTCTTGGAGGGAACTGTTAAAAAGCGGGCTCATGGCCTTTGGTTCCTTCTTCCTCGCATAAAAAAAAAAAAAATCACTTCATTAGATACCACAAGTTGTCTGTTATTTCTTCTATGATTTGGTTGTCCTGGGTTGATTCTACATATGGCATTGTCGACTACTGTGAATTGTTCGAGTGGTATATGTAGCTTGGGTAACTGTATGTTCTTGCCACTCTCCAAGTTGTATATAACTTTAGATCACTGTGGATTAAGCCTCTGTGCTTTCGATATTTTATCATGGTTGTGGATGTTCTCATTTAGACTTAATGATCCGACATGAATTGTCGTCGGGTTCCTAGACAGTGCGTCTGCAGCTAAATTTATTTTGCCTTGTATTTTTTTTTTTTTTACGACGGAACAGAGGAAGGAAAACAAATAAATAAAAAAAACTAATCCATACACCAGATTATTGGTGTCCTCTGTTCATAAAATATCTGTAACAGTTCGACTTAAACAGCTCTAGGTTGAAGTTTTGAGGGAAACAACTCTGGGGAAGCGAGTTCCAGAGAGATGCAGTTCGGAGAATGAAATAATTCTGATAGGAAGAGGTTCTGCAATATGGCTGAGTGACATTCCAGTCATGAGCGCTACCAGATGTTCGTGTAGCACGAGAGAAGGCATGGAGAGGTGACACAATGGACGCAACTTCGTCTGAGCATTTGCTATAAAAATACCTGTAAAATAATGCAATGGAGGCAACATTCCTTCTTACTTGTAGGGGAGGTAGTTTATTAGTAATAGCAGGATTATTAATAATTCTAACAGCTTTGTTCTGATTTTTGTTTAGTCAACATGTCACACACGTAATATCGGAAAGACCAGGTAATTATACAGTAAAGTGACAGGTAAGTACATTGTCAGTCAAGTCAGTACTTCGTACATGACAGGTAAGTCTATCATCGAATGACAGGTAGGTACATGGTAAAATAACAGATATGTACAATGTAAAAGCCAGGTCAGAACATCGTACATGACAGGTAAGGCTATCATCGAATGACAGGTATGTATATCTTAAAATGACAGGTAAGTACATTGTCAGTGGTCAGGTCAGTACTTCATACATGACAGGTAAGTCTATCACCAAATGACAGGTATGTACACAATAAAATAACAGGTAAGTTGTAAAACCCAGGTAAGTACATCGTACATGACAGGTAAGTATATCATCGAATGATAGGTAAGTACATAATGGAATGACCAGTAAGTAGGACTTGCTTCGCAGGTTTGTTAGCAATGTACATCCTGAAGGTACAGTTCCCCCTGAAGCCGAGGAGTTGCTCGTCGATCGTGAAGTGGGGTCCTGGCACATAGCAGCTCCTGCAGGATGCCACACACGCAACCCAGAGTGATCTCATGGGTGGCAGTTTGTCCTCGGTAGCCTCTAAGGTCATGTGTCTGAATTATCAAAGCAGAGGGCCCTCATGAGGAAGCAAAATCTCCTGTTGGCCATCTTCGATAGCGGGGGCACCCATCAAACGGCGACCACATTTGGTCTGTCCCCACAGGGGTGTCCTCCTTGATGCCAGAGAAAATAAGGAGACCAAGCAATCCCTTGATTTCCATGAGAGTCACCCCCCTGTGGTTGAGGTATCCTGCTGGTAGAACTTGGTCCTCAGAGAGTCACTTTTCTTGCAGGTTAAGTGCTTGACGGCAGCCAACTCGATGTCAGGAACGAACAGCTCAAACAATTTCTCAGGTCACTTCCTTTGGTCTGTTGATGTTGTTAGTTGTCCAGGTGGCAGTCGCTGGGTGGCAGACATTCTCGGTAAATTTGGGTTAGGGTCACGGTGCCATATACAGCCATCCTTAGTCCTGACACTTTGAGATTGGAAATTTATTAGGGGGGTGCCAACATTGTCTCTAATGGGCCCTCTAGCCCTCTTTCTGCTCTTCACTTCACCTGAGCTAAGTAGGGACTCGTCAACAGGAGGGGAGGACTGCACTGGGGAGGACATACCTGGTAGGGTGGCACCTGCAAGCGGCACTGAGGTGCCACTAACGGGTGGCACTGGGGTGGCAGTAGCTGGGGAACCTTCTGTTTTCCTTGGTCTACCCCTAGAACGTTTAGTTGATTCTGTAGGAACCGATGTAGGGGAATGTGGTGGGGGCATCCGAGCCTGGGATGATGAGGGTCCGGGAGCTTGAGCTGTGGGTGATGTGGGGTCATGCTGTGGGGTCCTCTGTTGGGTTCTCACGGGGGAATGGATGGGGTCTCTGCTCCTGCTTGAAGGGCCAGGATCAGAGGAAGGTCCTGGTAAAATACCAGGTAAATCGGTCTCAATTTGTGGAACTGACGAAGGAATATTCGATTCGATGTCAGACATGGCGAGCAGTTCATGTGGCTGTTCATTGTCTTCATTGTCGGGGTAATCGTAATCTAGTCTTCTAAACCTGTGTAAAGCTTGTCTTATCTTTTTTTCTTTTTGGTCTGCCATGGAAAATCCCTGGGGAGCTGATGTAAGAGGTATCCGAGGAGCTAGTTGAGGGCGTGAGTGACGGACTTGGTGTGTGAAGCGTCACCCCAATTGTGCCTTCCCCCTTTGCTGCCAGTTCTCAAGGCCACCTTTTCCTCCTCGCTCAAGACTCCGCTTTTGTGCACTACTGCTGGTGTGACAGTTGTTTTCTCATCACTGGCACAATCACTGTCCATCTATAACGTCATCAGGGAGGTTTTTCCGAGACATGTTCGAAATCTGAAAAGGTGATGAAAGAGCAAAGTTAGTAATCGGGGTACTTTGGCAAGATGCAGCAACTCTGTAGCAAGTGCCACATTCCATCACCACCCCACCTGACGCACCTATGTTGCCATGTAGTAGTATCACTGTGCCTCTATTACAAAAGGCTATAGGGATCAAAATGCACAGGTATGTCAAAATGCAAATGTGTTACAAATTAGGTAATATGGTACCTACCTGGTTACCACGAGGGCTATAGTTCGGAGTAGAGTGAAGAGAGCTGCGGTGCACCTCCACACTATACCGTCCGACATCACACACTGCCTGGGCGTCGATTAAAATCCCTCCTAGCGGCCTGCTCTCATGAAATATCACGAAAAATCGTGTTTTACGCATGCCCCTATTGAGGCCAGTTTACCTGAGCTGGGTTGATGCTCTCTGGGACACAGACCATCATTGAAAATATGGGCATGACTCTACATTTGATATCATTATTGATAACACATCCCCTGACTTTGGTGCACTACAGGACATCATGAACAACTTGAGTGGGCCACCAACAACGATGTCACAATCAGCCATACCAAGACAGTACTGATGCACATCAACCTGGGGACAAACAAAATCATGCCTCCTGACACTACACTGAGCACTTCTGTCTTCCAGCAGGTTAAAGATGTCAGGAGCCTTAGAATCACCATAAACAACATGCTCTCCACATTAGTGTAGTTAACAAGAGCGCATCACAATGCTTCTACCTACTCCTACTTCTAAAACCGTTGGGTGCCCCAGCAAACGAGTAAGATCATATACACCACCTACATCTTACCAAAACGGACTTGCGCCTGCCCAGCCTGGTCATGCTTTCTCACAAACACTCGGAAAAACTGCTTGAAAAAGTAGAGAAAAGAGCTTATAGAATGATACTAAGGCACACTAGATACCCTATAGAAAGAGAAACTGGACAGCCAGCATGTTAGTTCAGCGAATGGATGTTTGCTGGGCATCACTCAAGAACGTATAAGGATCTGTGATCAATGCTAAGTAACACCAGCCACTTAACTGTTTTTTATATTTTATGGCGTATTCTCGAACATCTGTTATGCTCTGTTTGCACAAATGGTGCTTTCTTATTATGGAAAGCTGTATAAAAATGAGGTTTTCCTCTATGTACCAGCCAGGCTACTTTCTAAACATATTAAGATCTGGGATGAATTGCCAGACGACGCTAGATCGACTAAAACCAGCAGTGCTTACTTATTTTGCCCGCAGTTTTTAAGTTTGATAGTTTTGGCTGAATTTAAAGACTGTGGTTCTACTTGATATCCAGAATTGTGGTTTCCATTTGGATATTATCTAGGCTTACCTCCCTGCATGGATGTGGCCCAAATACACGTAAACAAATAAAACTTACCTAGCACAGCCGACGACACTCACTCACGGATCATCGTGCTCTCTTCATTTTAATACCCAATAATTTCCTTCTTGATGTATTACAAGGGAGTCGGAAAACTCACATACTGTAGAAGCTCCATGACGTGTCACTGCACCCAAATGCTCCACAATCAAACCATTAATCAGGGCAAAAACGCACCAGTAAAAGAACACAGCAACATCCATTTTCGGCTACCAACAGTTTGGTTTGTCAGCATTATAATTCCGCGATCATCTCGGTGTTTTTGTGTACCTTGAAGTAAAAGCCATATGTAGAAATGAAGATTGAAACGGACATTTTCAGCAGCTCAAATTAGCAAAATATACTACAATTTTAGCCACATCTTATCGATCAATCAATCATGTATCACGGCAGCTGACGAGATGCGTAAGACGAATCTGCAGTCAGCCAGCACCTGGGCTGTGATGTGTTTGAACCAAAATGGCGACATGTCGGCTGACCAATCAGCGAGCAGCTGAAAATAGTGGCAGTCCAGCTTCTCTTTCCACAGGGTCTCTAGGTCACACATATGAGGCTTACCAACGCGGTTTAACCATATGAAACATTCTCAGTCTGGCTAACCTGTACAAAACACAAACTTTGGTGTCAAGCTAGTCACACACCCTTGGTATCCCTCCCTCCTTCCCCCCGATGCCCCTCAACCATTCTCAACCATCCAACACCACAACATAACACCTAGATATGTACAAGAAGAGTCTCATACAAGACAGAGCGAATCTGATAAACAACCAGTGAAAGGATATCTACACAATGTAACAGTGCTCCAGCTACAGCCCCCATTTATATCTAAGATCTTATAACAAATAAGCTTCTTACTTGATAAGTTAGTGATAATCAGTCTGCAAAGTTCTTGCAATTCACTGTAATGCACAATCAATGTATATTATTGATATACTGCTAAAACTCATATATTTTGTCACCATAATACTGGCAAACTAGGCGTGAACTGTTTCGACCAGCATCATTAAACAGAGCAACAGTGCAAAATGTATGTACCATTTATTTTGTATCCGCTACAGCATAATCTTAGTTTAATTATAATGTTTGTTAGATATAAATCAATCACAGATGTTATTAGCAAACAAGTATCAAATGTGGTAGATGGTGGCTTCCATCATCCAGCCATTTGACATAGTGCTGCCTACTTCTTTCTTCATCTTTATCATTCTTTTTCCCTGTCTGCTCTCCTCTCTTCCTATTTCTCCCATCTTTCTTGTCACTTTGTATTTTTCTTCTTTCCATTTCAGGTGGCTTTACACTGAGTGACAAGCCTAATGGTTTCCTGTAAGCCAGGAAACCATTTACAGTGCTGGGTGGCAACCATATAACCAATCCACATGTGTTCCCTACGTATCAACAAGTGGATATGCAGAGGGTTAGTGCCCTTCCCCTCCTCGCGGAACAACTAACTCAGAGTCAAATGGCCACCCTTTTCTTGAGTATGGCGACTTGCAGTATAAAGGTAGATCATATTATCTGATGTTCAGAGAATGTGATATAATATGTATAATAAGATAGCTGGCATGTAATGTATACTTATTATATGCCATTGGATTAACCACTGCAGTGCTATAACACCAAGTAATATACGATGACTTCTTGTATGAAGTACGACAATATTATTATTGTGATGATCGTATAATGAAGGTTTGATATATTATCTGTAAAAATTGATTTAGCATGTGTGAGGCTTCTTAAAATAAAGGTTAGCAATATCATTATGCAAGATGGACTTAGTGGTGGTAGGTGGTGGCGACCATCATCCACTCACTTGATGTAGTGCTGCCTACTTCTTCCTTAGCCTTTATCATTCTTTTTCTGTGCCTGCCCTCCTCTCTTCGTATTTCTCCCATCTTTCCTGTCACTTCTTATTGCTTTTCTTTCCTTTACAGGTGGCTTTACATTAAGTGACAAGCCAAATGGTTTCCTGTAAACCAAGAAACCATTAAACAACGCTGGGTGGTAACCACATAACCAAACCATGCGTGCTCCCTACGTGTCAACAAGTGGGTTGGTGGAGTGTTAGTGCCACTCCCCGTAAAACAAATAACTCAAAGCCAAATGGCCACCCTTTACGGGATTATGGCGTCTGGCAATAGATAGATAGATAGAAGATGTACTTAGGAAGATAAAAGATTGAACCATACTGTCTGACTATGAATATTGTGTAATGAGGATGATAGGTATAATGGGCATTCGCTGAGTCAATAAGCAGTTCACTGTCATTATGTCGAACAGTACATGAAGTGTTTTAACATTAACATACAAATGACGATTTTGTTTCACTGGGTTGTACAAATGTGCTAATATTTTACCAGTAAGCACTGTGAACTCTGTAGACTGATACTGTCAACTACTAATTCCGTGTACTAACATTAATGTATTACATGTATTATAGTAGTAATTTAATTGTGGTAATGAAAAACTATTATTAAAGTAGTGTTGTTGGATTATATGGGTACTCTTGCATGACTAAAGAGGTTGACATATTATTTTATTTATTTATTTATTTTTTTTTGCCTAAAGCACACCCCATGGGATCCTTAACAACTTCTGCTTCATTTTTTTTACTTTTTAATTTTTTTCTGTTTTTGCACGATGCTGCTATAAAGATTGTATTAAGGACAGACGGGCGGACATACAATTGTAAACATATGGTTATAGTTACAGTACATGTAAAAATGGATGTTTGTAATGTTTTGCGCTGCCCTTCTGTGTCATAACTCAGGCTCTTTTGGCATGATGCAGGTACGCATCCAACTATCCCGGATTATTCATCATTCCTGCGAAGCAGGATGATACCATTTTTGGCAACGCGACCTATACCGTTGAGTTAATCTCTCTCTCTCTCTCTCTCTCTCTCTGGTTTGTGTGTGTGTGTGTGTGTGTGTGTGTGTGTGTGTGTGTGTGTGTGTGTGTGTGTGTGAACTCCTTCTGAGCTATTTGATATTTTTGAACGAAATTTCCCAGTTGAATTCGGCTGGTTACTGGGAAGAGTTTCAACCATGATTTTAAAGGGGTTAGACCCCCTCACCAAACTTTTAAAATTCTCAGAAACACTGAAAGGAGGGCAGATGTGAGTTTCATGTCTTGGTACATGTTGTGCTGTACAATGGACCTTCATCCATAATGCAATATTTGGGAATCGTGATCCCTTTAACGATTCTTGGGGGTCAGCCCCCCTGCAAAAAATAACAACGAATGGAAATAGGGGAAAGCTACCTCACGGATTTAAAAGAAACTTCTCAGGTCAGTTCGTCCGGTTCCTTGATTGTTTCTACCACTGTGTAACATTTTTCACCATTGATTTTTAGGGGGATCATTATTCCACACCAAAATATTTTTCACAAACATTGAAGGAAGGGCAGAAATGGTTTGATGACTTAGTACAAGTTATGCAATGGAGATTCATCCTTAATGCGGTAACTGGGAAGTGTGATCTCCCAGTGCTTTTTGGGGAGGGGTCAGCCCCCTTCCCCCCACCCACTAAAAGAAAAAAATACTGTTAGAAGTAGGAGAAAAATTTAATGAGGGACTGATTTGCGGCAGTTCCATCACACTCACTGGAAGTTGCTGGAGACTGATCTGTGACGCTGGTAAGCTACCCACAGCGACGTCCACACCACCGCCATGGTCAACAACAACAGGCACCACACCTGTTGTTATAGCACATCTACTATTATCAGGAGCCACTACATCATTTGGTAATAACACAGCAACGAATAACAAACGCCACTCACAACAGCATTCCATATCACCTTCGCTACTAGAATTCTTCTGTGAGCTAAATTACTCCGGATGACGTCAGAATGAATTAATGAAATGGTTAGCCTCTTCATTCTGTATTTGGTACAGCCAAAAGAATTTATGAACCTTGGGCAAGACCTCCTGTTCTGAACAGTTAATGGAGTTTTTAACCCTTTCACAACTTAGCTCTCTTGAGCTAAGTAAAATAACATGGCGGTAGCACACAGCATTATAAAACACGTCATTGGACCGAAAGGTTGAAACATTAAATTCTGAGGAGTTGAGTAGAAATTGTTTATAACCCATAATATTACCAAGATATAACAATGATGAAAAATCTGAAAGAATTATTTTAGACTCATTTTCTTTAAATCATTCCGATCACATCTGTTACCATTCTTTCCTCTCCACATACCTAAATCCATCTCCATCTTCCATACAAGACTCCAGCTTGGTGGCCGCTGCCATCAGCACTTATTTAACCAAATTAGCGTGATGCAATGAATCTGGAAAACCCCATACGTGACTCCAGCTTGGTGGCTGCTGCCACCAAAACTTATTTAACCAAATTAGCGTGCTGCAATGCATCTGGAAAATCATTAGGCTGGTCATTTGCCACAGGCCTATTGCGTAAATAAAATTATTCAAGAAATTGTGCCCTGGTAACAGAAATACTGCTACCAAAAGATGTTATGCCTGTAGGGGTAGGAGGGCTACTTAGGGCACTGGGGCACCTATAATCTGAAAATACAAGCAGATCTCTGTCCTATACCAATGGCCGATTATGTGAATAAAGTAAGGAGCCACAGGAATGCAGTTACTGAGTTATGGACTCCACTAGGTATAATGCATAGTGGAGTGGAGGGTAAAGGGTATCTGGATCGCTGATAACCAATAGTTTCCCTTTACAATACGCATATTGAGTGTGCAAAGCTACAAGCCTAAAGACAGCTTGACAGTATCCACAGGCATTGACACACTGGAGGGACGAGGCAGGGTCTACAACCTTCGGCATCCATAGACTGACTGTGTACTTTAAGACCATCATGCGTGAAAAGTACCAGAAACAGAGGTAAACTATTTACTTCGTTACAGCATTCATAAATTCTGGTGCAAGGGGGAGGGATAGGATTGTTCAAACACATGAATACTGAAATGGAACTGAAAAAGTAAAGAGCTGGTAAGTTGTGGTTGGTTGTCTTGAATTTTCTTCTCCAGAGCACTGTTTTCGATATTTATCCATGTGATATGCATTTATCACACGCCATTTGGTTTATCTAACCTGGTTAGCTAGGATGCACGGACGTTAATATGACCTCTGTCACACCCCTACTATTTCTGTAAAGTACAGTAGTATACCCAAACGTGGCTTGGCTACTGAGAGAGGAAGTCCACCTAAACTTGGCACAGATATCCGTCTTTTTGCAGACTGTTTTATGTAACTCAGTGGCAGAATAGGAAAAGACACGGTTCTACGTCCTTTATATAGCATCTCGTTATGACTAAGTACACTATACCTCATACCAATTAATCTGGCCAGACATTTATGGTAACACTTTCTCCCCGAGATTCTGATTGGCTGGAGGTGATTGTTCGATTTCGTTGTTGCGTAAACCGATACATTCTTTATTAATGGATGTGATACTGAGTTTCTCGACAATACAATCGTCAAAAGCAATATGAAATCCGCTATATATTTAACAACAATGAAATTTTCGCGGGAAGATAGAGATAATGAGTCAACAAAGTGTTGTAATACAGTCCAAGCCAAGGTCAGTATTCGAACAATTCCTTTACGTCCAAGGAAGTCTGTAATTTAACGGAATATTAAGGAAACCTGCTTCATCTAAGCGTTGGTATAACACATTTTTAATTTATAAGATCAGTCCGCACTCCTGAACCGTGTCACAACCTGAATAATTTAAAAAATTTCAAATGAAAAGACGAGTTTACGGGAAGGGAGGCAGCTCAATCGAACAGCCACTAAGCGACAGCTGAGTGAAGGCGGGACGCAAAGCATTTTTTTTTTTTTTTTTTTTTAATGCGTACCGTTTTTTTCTTTTTTTTAGCATGGAGAGCCCTTTGGACCCCTTCCCTTTCGACAGCATACTCTCTCGTCATTCAGTCAATATATTTACATTAGGCATTTGAGCTTTTATATACTGTGATAATAGAGAAGTTTTAATGAAATAGTTTTCCTTTAGCCTACTCTGATTTTTCGCGATTTTTTCAGAAAAAATTAAAATAAATTAATCGAGTTGTGTGTATCATGAGAGAAGTCATTATTAAATCCTTCAGTGCGATGTTGCCTTTCTGACTTAGTTCAGGCTATCTATAGATGATATTGTTTTAGGGAAAGGTGGTGCGGTGGTATAATATTGAGACGAGTAAACGGGCTAGATATTTTTTTACCTTTTAGCTATACATCGCCCCTTAGTTTCGAAAATTACTTCTCTTGACCATAATTATATTAAATGACATCGTATCGAAAAGGTTATGAGTATGTTTTCGAGTTTACTTACATGTAGGTTTGCTGACAGGTATGTTTGGGCACGATCCAGCCTGGCTGTGACAGTATGCCTGGCAGAGAGAGACCGGCGTTGAAGGACAGGGTTAGGCATCGGTATGCACCCACTAAGTACTTAAGCCAGGAATATCATCCACAATGTCCACCAGTATTTTGAAAGTGAGGGATCGTGTCTAACTGCTGCACATGCCGTTGAGAAAACATCAAATGCAACTGGGGCTTCTGAAAGGACCGTCAGGAGGATAAAGAACGAAGTTTTGATGTCGCTAGATGGAATTATACACACACACCACCTCCACGTTCAAGACTCTCCATTATGGTATGACAGTGACTTTCAAAAGGACTGTATCAGGAGGGAATTACTTTCCTTTTACGAGCGAGGTGAGCTTCCATTATTGACGGAACTACTGAAGAGGGCCATGACATCACCCATATCCTTTAGTGGATCAAGGACTTCTTTACACAGAGTTGTCAGGCAGATGGGCTTCAGATACAATAAAGCAGAAAGTGGGAGAAGGATATTGATGGAGAGAGAAGATATCGTAGCTGCAAGAAATCCGTATCTGAGAAAAATAAAAGGCAACAGTTATAGTTCTCATCCTCACCCTGAAGTCTACCTAGATGAGACTTGGATTAACCAGAATATATGCGTTGAGCGATGCTGTACTGATGGTGATTGGGTAGTTGGGCCTAAATTTGAGACAGGGAGAGGAGCTCGATTCATCATCTTACATGCTGGTGGCCAAAATGGTTTTGTGCCGGGAGGGCTCTTGATGTTTCGATCTACGAATGGAGCAAAGGGAGATTACCACGAGTCAGTGGACCATCAACGATTTAAGCAGTGGTTTGAGGAACAATTGCTTCCAAATATCCCAGAAAGATCCCTTATCATAATGGATAATGCTTCCTATCACTCAAAAAACATCAATAAAATGCCAACAACCAGCAGTACGAAAGGCTATATAACTGAATGGTTGTCATCTGCCAATATCACATTTGATCCATCACCAACAAAGAAGGAACTGTATTTTGTCTGCAAACAACATAAAGGCAAACAAGAATATGAGATATACCAACTGGCCATGAAAAAAGGGACATGATACTCAGACTGCCTCCTTACCACTGTATTTTCAATCCTATTGAATTAATATGGGCACACCTGAAGAGCAAAGTAAAGAAAAGAAATTCAAACGGAGATCGGTCCCTAAAGGGAGTTGAGGAAATCCCTCACGCGGCTATGAACAAGATTACCCCTGAAACTTGGCGTAGTTGCATCAGCCACACGAAGAAAATCGAAGATGAATACCGTGCCAAAGACATCGCAGAAGACCATTTGTTTGAGGAATTTGTTATTAACATAATTTCTGAAGTAAGTGACGAGAATGAAAGTGAAGATGACGCACATGGAGAAAGAGCTTAATACAGAGCACCAGTAGGTAGCCTACACATTCTCTCAGTACACCCAATAAATCACGCTCACCTTAAATTTTTTATTGATAACCTGTTTTGTCTGTTGTCTTAGGTTCGTATTTGTGTGTGTGTGTGTGTGTGTGTGTGTGTGATGTGAGTCCTTTGAGAGAGAGAGAGAGAGAGAGAGAGAGAGAGAGAGGACAAAAAAGAGGAGGATGAAAGTGGACATGATTATTGTACTGTACATAGGCTTGCACATAAACTGGATAGTGAAACATATGCTATTAAATTCAGGAGTAATAATCAATGGAAATACCCTGTATTAAATTTTGGTAAACAGTTAACAAAAAATATTTTACATTTTAAATATGAAAGCATTGGATTTACATCAAATATGAAGAAAAAATTAAAGAAATGGTATAGCCATCACTTTATGAAGAAGTTCAGGGGGGACAAATTTCACTGCATCTTTCGCATCCTCATACTTTCTAAATTAATCAAGTAATCAGACATCTATAGAGTTAACAAATAGAAAACTTAATATAATTTGTACGTGCGAGGGTACTTTAGTTATTACATTCCGATAACCAGTCAGGTTAAGGTCTCGCTGAAGTTGAAATAGTCAGCCTTCACTCAGCTGTCGCTCGGTGGTTGTTCGATTGAGCTGCCTCCCTCACCGCAGAACTCATCTTTTCATTTGAATTTTTTTAATTATTCAGATTTGTGACACGGTTTAAGGGTGCGGACTGATCTTATAATTTAAATATGTGTTATACCAAAGCTTAGATTAAGCAGATTTCTGTTATGCTGGGTGTTTTTAGTCCGACCTCTCGTCCTAAAAACACCAGCGACTGAGCGAGGTCCTCTTTCCGGACGGGAAGCAAAGCACCCACAAAGGAACAGGACATAAAAACCAGGCAGTACACCTTAACACATCTATTGTCTTAATTCCTACACCGTTACAATATACACAGAGAGATATTGGATATGTTTGGAGACAGGAAACACAAAGTCAGCCTTCAATACAAATGATTATGGTTACACTCAAAATATGTCACTCTTCACTTATATATGAATATTAGGTTTTAATATTACAATACCCGTATACTGTTTCTAGACAGAGATGGCGTTTTATATATTAAGTTCGATACACCAAGAGAGGACGTGACCAAGGGTTGGGGGAATGAATATTACCATAAGTCGGTAGGGTGTGGATCGCGACACTCGGGGAAGTCAGTCACAATAACACTAGTTCACAGGTTTTTGATGATTCCCGCACACCACTGATCTTAACCCACGATTTCTATAAGTTCTCCTGTATATAGTTATTGATCCTTTCTACTCTGCCAAGTATCGAGTCTCCATACACTATGGGTAACTTTAGTGACTTACATATTATTTGGGACTTCACTCTGTCCTTATCACTGTGCACTTCTATCTTGACTGTTCACGGCACTAACGTTATTAGAGTCACTGTATACCCGTATTTTCCTGGGCATCACCTGCTGCGTGTCCAGGGCGAGAGAGAGGGGCCCTACGGGGAGCCCTCCTACAGGGGGCAACGCACTGCCCGCAGGGGCGTCACTGCCCGGGTCGTAGTCGTCGTTGGGGTGCAGGGAGGCCCTCCTGTCTGGGGGCCTCAACCTGAAAGGAGGCCCTCGCACTGGAGCCTCGTCAGTGGGGTGCAGGGAGGCCCTCCGGTCTGGGGGCCTTGACCTGAGAGGTGGCCCTCGGGACTAGGGCCAAACAGCTGCAGGAGGCGGGCCTGGCGCCTCTGGCTCTGAGGAGAGGGAGAGCCCGGGTTGTCTGGGCCTGGAGGCTGCTGGCCAGGCCTGGGAGTCCGGGGGCTGCGGCCGCCTACAGGAGAGAGTGCCGTCAGGGGTGAACTGCGGTGCCACCTCTGTCAGGTGTCCGTCAGGGATAGGGACCTCCCAGGGGTAGGTGGTAAGGCTTGGACTGGGCCACGCCACCACTCCGACGGTACCTCCGGGGAACTGCTCCTGTAGGGAGACAAAGGGCGCCCCACGCAGCCGAGAGGAGAGGGGTCGGCCGCGCAAGTGACCTCCTGCTTCGGGAGGGCCTTCGGAATCACGAATGAGGGGCGTACGGTGGCCACTCCCTCCCCGTCACGTACGGTGGCCGTGAACGCGGTTTCGTGACTCCTACGGCTCGCAGCTGAAGGGCGTACGGTGGCTGCTCCTTCCCCCGCACGCACTGAGACAGTGCTGGCGGTGCTGCTCCCAAAGGAGGAAAAGGCAGGAGAGGGGTGCACGGGGGCAACGCCCTCTCCGGTTCGTGCTGAGGCCGTTGCCAAAGGGTCTACTTACCCTTGCACGCACAGTGACCATAGCCGCAGGCCTGCCTGCCTGCCGGGAAGTAACTGAAGGGCGTACGGTGGCCGCTCCTTCCCCGTCACGTACGGTGGCCATGAACGCGGTGTTACTCCCGTAGGAGGAAAAGGCAGGAGAGGGGTGCACAGGGGCAGTGCCCACTCCGGTACATACAGAGGCCATAGCCGAGAGTCTACTTACCCTGGTATGTACAGTGGCCATAGCCATGAGCCTGCATGCCCTTCGGGAAGTAACTGAAGGGCGTACGGTGGCCACTCCTTCCCCGTCACGTACGGTGGCCGTGAACGCAGTGTTACTCCCATAGTAGGAGGAAGTAGTGGATGAGGGGCGTACGGTGGCCACTCCCTCCCCGTCACGTACGGTGGCCGTGATCGCGGTTCCACTACTAATCTCTCTGCCAGTCGGGGCGCATTCAATAACTAACGCCCCAAGGCCGTCCCCAGAGGTGGCTGTGACTGAAGGGCGTTCAGTGGCAGCTCCCTCCCCGTCACGTACGGTGGACATGATGGCGGTGTCACAGGGGGAAAACAACTGAAGGGCGAACAGTGACCACTCCTTCCCCAGTACGTACGGTGGTCGTACCGCGGTGTTGCCTGGAACTGACTCTGGATCAGTCCCACCCCGAACCTGGTGAAGGCTGCCCCGCCTGCAGGGTCATTGTCTCTTTCCGCTTACCTGGTGTTGTGACAGTTGTGGGGAAGAGGGACTCTGGACAGGGGTGTCCTGGTGACCCTCTTGTCCTGGGTCACTAACCCCGCCATGGTGTCCTCCTGGGGTGGTGGTGTGGTGCTGGCTTGGTGGTGGGGTGAGGGGTGGCGGGGTGAGTGGTCCGGCGGCGGCGGGTATTTTAGTTTCCTTAATATTCTGTTAAATTAAGGACTTTCTTGGACGTAAAGGAATTGTTCGAATACTGACCTAGGCTTGGACTGTATTATAACACTTTGTTGACTCATTGTCTCTATCTTCCTGCGAAAATTTCATTGTTGTTAAGTATACAGCGGACTTCATATTGCTTTTGACGATTGCATTGTCGAAAAACTCAGTATCACATCTATTAATAAAGAATGTATCGGTTTACACAACAACGAAATCGAACAAACACCTCCAGCCAATCAGAATCTCGGGGAGAACAGTGTTACCTTGCATGCCTGGCCAGATTAATTGGTATGACGTATAGTGTTCATGTATTATTATTGTATCTCGGCAGTCATAATGGAGAGATGGTAATTTTTGGCCAGATTAGAGTACAAAAGTATATCTGGTGTGCGTTGGGGCTCAAGGAGGTTGAGGGAAAGGGCTAACAAAAAATAGTTGACCTCTACTTCCTTGGGAATCAATAAGCACCTTATAAAACTGTTCAACAAATTTTGGCGTTTAATTATACTATGATGCCTTGGGAGGAGGTTAGTGAACCGAGGCAGATGGATTGTCCAAGTAGGTTCATTAAACCGACAGAGACCGTCTCGTTAAAAATGTGGTATTAGAAAATGGGAAATAATTTTTCACCTGTTTCCTGTGATGGTTCATTTTCGTGGTATGTCCATAAAGATTTTTTTTTTTTTTTATCCAGTTACATATGGAAAATTTGCATAACAAAAGGCATCGTAGTAATTGAGTTACAGGAGCCTAAAGCTGTGATACGTAATGAATAGGAGAAGAGATGACACAAAACCTTGAAAATCGATGACCTCTGTCATAGGCCTTACCATAAATGTAGGCAGTGACTGAGGTATCACGTCCGCATGATCTGATGCGAGGTAGAGAAGCCAAGGGTTGGGAGCATGACGCCAATGCAAAAATATATCTTCACTGAGAAAGGGACACAACAGCCTGAGAAAGTCAGTTCCAGAGTCATCTATCTGTCTTCATGAAGGGCTGAGGATACTAGTCGGCTCTTATAACAGATTAATATAGAGCAAGAGTAACCTATATATAGACAGAAAAAGGTAAAAGCATACACGTGAAAGTTACACTTCAGAAAGAGGGGGAAAAATCCCAGTAGAGTTATCAATTGAGCTGGATTAAAAATAGCATCTAATTCGCTCCACACACACCCAACATCCGTGAAGCTGTTACAGGGTAGATCACGACAAAAAAAGGACACTTAGAGTGCTAAGATATGAATACTGTAATTGGTTTGTGTTTTGCTGTATGCAAAGGAATGAAACTGCTGAACTGACAGATGTGTGTGTGTGTGTGTGTGTGTGTGTGTGTGTGTGAATTAAAAACAGGGGCTTTCTTGCTCCAGTAAACATCAGTAGATCATTCAGAGAATTGGCGCGCCACAGCCTCACGGTGTGGCTACTGTCATGACTGCCGCGATAAGCATGTGTATGAGTGGATAGGGGTAGATGAACTATTGGCCACAGAAGTTTCGTTCCTCTCATTGTGGGCGATTTGATAAATGTGGCAACGTTGCATTCTCCCCCTCTACACCCCCTCCCTCCACCCGTCTCCCCAGATAGCTTCTGAGGTTTATGAACCGCGTTGTGAAGCACCTGAACGTCCGAGTTTACTGCATGTTACTCGATATGATGGGCATGATATATTATGCCTGTTGCTAATGAAAATTTGCGTGTTTCATGACTGTATTAATTTTTGCAGGAAGTATTAGAATGTATAAATGTGTCATGCCATTTGTACCCAATCACAGTAGTACTACCAAATACTAAAGCATCTGGCGTTACTTCCGACATTCTTCCAGTGTTATTAATGACTACACTCTTATAATTTGCTTAGGCCGACCAGTGCTACGAACAAGTTAAGGAAATGTTTTTTTTTTTTTTTTTTCATATATTCATTCATTTATGAATTCATTAATATGGAAAGAGTGAGAGCAACTAATTTAAAATAGAAATTAAGAATACACACAAGTCTGTCAAAGTGATAAGCACATTAGAAACTGGCAACATCCAAGGGTGAACATACTAGATGAAGTAATATTTTAATAAAAATTAAAGAAGATTACCCGACAGAACACTGACAACCAGATAATTAGATTGTGTCGATAATATAGGTGATATGGCAGCCCTATCACAATCTAGGGCTCAGCCATAAAATTCCTCGTTACGACAGTAAAATCGGTGTAATCTTTTACCTTTCTTCCATCTTGTGTTTCTCTGTAATACCAGTATCCACTAGAATAAGACCACTGATGAGGAGGGATCCAGTAATGAAGACATTATGTGAACGGATGTGTCAGTCAGAACGCATGTATGAAAAATAAAGAAACGGCATCGAAGTGTGACTGTAAAAAAGCATAATAATACGGCGCCGTCTAACAGGGGTGGAGGATGAAAAGGCTCACATAGGAAATGATGAAAGGCAAATAAAAAGTGAACACTGATGAGTATGAAATACTCTACAGACAAAAGAAGAGACTGAGCGACGACAATAACATGTCGAAGGACAAGGATAGACGTGGAAAGGCAAGGTGAGAAGGCGAAGGATAGGAAGACTGAAACCAAGTATATAAATGATATATGAGTAAGTATTTGATGGTAGTAATAGTCATTCTATCTGTAATATATATTACTGTATGCAGTTTTACAAAAGGAAAGGCAAGGTGAGAAGGCGATGGATAGGGAGACGGAAACCAAGTATATAAATGATCTATGGGTAAGTATTTGTCCGTAGTAATAGTCAGTATATTTGTAACATATATTACTGTATACAGTTTGACAAAAGGAAAGGCAAGGTGAGAAGGCGATGGATAGGAAGACGGAAATCAGGTATATAAAATAATGATATATTGGGAAGTATCATCAAGTAAGTAAACATCGTTAACTCTGAATTATTTCATCATATTTATATATTTTTCCGTAGTAGTATCATTATATCTATAACATATATTACTGTATACTGTTTATAAAAATAATACACACCATTAAGCATATATATATATATATATATATATATATATATATATAGAGAGAGAGAGAGAGAGAGAGAGAGAGAGAGGGGGGGGGAGGAAGAATTCAAATTGTAAAGTTCGAATTCTCCGAACCATCTGTAAGGAAGGCGTTTATCCACCCTCTTCCTCCCCCTCCCCTCCCTCCAGGATTTACTCCTCAGAATCCGAGGTGTTCTGATATCTCATGGCACGGTTTTGTTCTCATAACCCGTTGCACCACCGCCAGGAAATGACAACCTTAAGCAATGGATCCACCTCAAGACAAGTTAGCAAAACGAGGCCAAATTATTGGCATGAAGGAAGCAGGCCACACTGTAGCAGAGATAGCAGCACACCTCGGTTTATCTAAGCCAACTGTGCGACGGTGGATTCAAAGATGGGAGGAATCTGCCTGTCTACTAGATCGCCCTAGGTGTGGAGCACCGAGAAAAACCACCCCTCAAGAGGACAGACAAATAATTAGCGAAGTTGAAAACGATCCTTTCACCAACGCAGTTGCTATCCAGGAAAGGCTGCATATGAATGTGTCTGCAGAAACTGTTAGGAGGCGACTTCACGAAACAGGACATCATCACCGAACTCCTGCAGTGAAAGGGCTACTTGACGATAGACATCGTGAGGCCAGGCTTCGCTTTGCTTACCAGCATGTTGACAAAGATTTATCATTCTGGGGCCGAGTTATCTTCTCAGATGAGAAGTCATTTTCTTCGTCAACCCATGGCCGACTTCACTGTTGGAGGGTAAACGGCACTAGGTATAACAGGCGCAACATCTACGAGGTGGCCAGAAGTGGCCATGTGACGGCCAATGTGTGGGGTTAGATACACCTCTATGGAATTGGAGAAATGGCAGAAATAGACGGGAGGTTCAACTCTGAAAAATACATAGAGATCCTGGAAGAGGTAATGCTGCCTAGTGTACGAAGTTTTGCCCTGCCTTATCCTGAGCAGATCATCTATATGCAGGTGTGTGAGTTTGTTGTTTATAGTAAATATATATGCCATATACTATTAGTCACTTTTACAATTAAACACTTATTCATGATTAAAAATAAGTGCATCGGGGTCCTATTCATATGAACTGTCTCATCGTAATTTCAAGACCAGTTTGACAACCATTTGGGTATTTAATGGCTCTTACTAAATTCATTATACTAAACGATAGATGATTTTTTACTGGAATTAGTCTTAATCATTGCCTACAAGCAGTAGGAATGAACTTTACCGGTCACGTGTGAACACTGTAAGACAATCGTTAACCTGTCCTGTTTTCTCTCCATTCCTAGGATAATTCGCCCATCCACACAGCGAGAATTGTCAGATGCTGGTTTGAGGAGCAACGACATCTAGAGCTTCTGGAATGGCCTAGCAGGGGATGTGACCTCAACCCTATAGAAAATGTATGGGGAAGCACTGTTAATTCATGGGTGCCTGGCCAGGAGAGAACCTCCCGCCAGTTACTGGATCACAGCAGGGCTGAGTGGGAGACATTCAGACGCAATGCACACATCATATATAATGATGTTTCATCTACGCCACAGCGATTGCAAGAGGTAATAGAATGCGATGGAGGGTGGACTAAATATTAGATTTAATTTTGAACAGGTTGAAACTTTTATTGTAACCATGTTTGGTTACCTGACTGTATCAATATCATTTAAGTTTATTTATTTACCGGGTGGGAGAAGTTAAGGATTGTCCTGTGAATATATGAAATGAAATGCATGACCTTTTACACATGTATGAACGTGCGTAAATAACCAAAGGTATCGGGTCAAAATTGGAAACAATATATATATGTTTTCTTTTAAGGTTCTCCTTGCAGGGAGAATGTCACTTCATGTTGTAATAACTATAAAATAAACACTATGTATTACATATTTTTCCTTATTACATTGACATGTAGCTTAGTGACGATGATTCACTGGTTTTCATGCACGATGCGTGCCATATTATGTTAACTGTAATACATAACTGAATAATCTTCCATAATACAGTATATTTGGGAAAATAAAATGTTTATCTACATTTGTTTCATAAACATAGTCATTTGTCATGAGCTGCCTCTGACTTGGTTAACGGATAAGTTTATAGTTTCTCTCTATCATTGTTTCTCTCGGTAATTTGTTTTTCTTCTTCCACCACCCCCCTTCTCTCTCTCTCTCTCTCTCTCTCTCTCTCTCTCTCTCTATATATATATATATATATCTATATATATCTATATATATATATATATATATATATAATATATATATATATGCATAATGGTAACCTTTTTAAACAAACACAATACAGTAATGTTATAGATACAATGATACTACTACGGACAAATATGTAAATATGGTGAAATAATTCAGAGTAAATGTTTACTAATTTGATTATATTTCCCTATATATATATATATATATATATATATAATTTCAGTCTGCCAATCCTTCCCCTTCTCACTTTCTTTCCTCGTTTATTTTTATCAAACCGTTTACAGTAATATAGGTTATAGGTAGATACGCTGACTACTACTACGGACAAATATACAGATGCGAAGAAATAATGCAGAGTAAATGATGCTTAGTTATTTCATTATAGTTTACCCATATATCTTTTTAACTATATACAGTAATATGTTACAAATATTATGACCATTAGTACGGACAATATCCATTTATCTTTTATATACATGGCTTCAGTCTAACTATCCTTCGCCTTCTCACCTTGCCTTTCCTTTTGTCAAACTGTATACAGTAATATATGTTACAAATATACTGACTATTACTACGGACAAATACTTACTCATAGATCATTTATATACTTGGTTTCCGTCTCCCTATCCATCGCCTTCTCACCTTGCCTTTCCTTTTGTAAAACTGCATACAGTAATATATATTACAAATAGAATGACTATTACTACCGTCAAATATTTACTCATATATCATTTATATACTTGGTTTCAGTCTTCCTATCCTTCGCCTTCTCACCTTGCCTTTCCACGTCTATCCTTGTCCTTCGACATGTTATTGTCGTCGCTCAGTCTCTTCTTTTGTCTGTAGAGTATTTCATACTCATCAGTGTTCACTTTTTATTTGCCTTTCATCATTTCCTATGTGAGCCTTTTCATCCTCCACCCCTGTTAGACGGCGCCGTATTATTATGCTTTTTTACAGTCACACTTCTGATGCCGTTTCTTTATTTTTCATACATGCGTTCTGACTGACACATCCGTTCACATAATGTCTTCATTACTGGATCCCTCCTCATCAGTGGTCTTATTCTAGTGGATACTGGTATTACAGAGAAACGCAAGATGGAAGAAAGGTAAAAGATTACACCGATTTTACTGTCGTAACGAGGGAATTTATGGCTGAGCCCTAGATTGTGATAGGGCTGCCATATCACCTATATTATCGACACAATCTAATTATCTGGTTGTCAGTGTTCTGTCGGGTAATCTTCTTTATTTGTTATTACAATATTACTTCATCTAGTATGTTCACCCTTGGATGTTGCCAGTTTCTAATGTGCTTATCACTTTGACAGACTTGTGTGTATTCTTAATTTCTATTTCAAATCTGTTGCTCTCACTCTTTCGATATTAATGAATTCATAAATGAATGAATATGAGAAAAAAAAAAATCCCTTAACTTGTTCGTAGCACTGGTCGGCCTAAGCAGATTATAAGAGCGTAGTCATTAATAACACTGGAAGAATGTCGGAAGTAACGCCAGATGCTTTAGTATTTGGTAGTACTACTGTGATTGGGTACAAATGGCATGACACATTTATACATTCTAATAACTCCTGCAAAAATGATTACAGTCATGAAACACGCATATTTTCATTAGCAACAGGCAGAATATATCATGCCCATCATATCGAGTAACATGCAGTAAACTCGGACGTTCAGGTGCTTCACAACGCGGTTCATAAACCTCAGAAGCTATCTGGGGAGACGGGTGGAGGGAGGGGGTGTAGAGGGGGAGAATGCAACGTTGCCACATTCATCAAATCGCCCACAATGAGAGGAACGAAACTTCTGTGGCCAATAGTACATTGCTCTGCAAAAGTTCGTGGATAAACAGTATAAAGTTTCTTGAATGGACAGAAACCTGAGTATGCCTTTAGAAGAAGAGCACTGATGGGCTGCAACAGTAATCATGGTGTGACCAGAAAAAGATTATGAGCAAAAGGTACAAAAATAAGAGATTGTCGAAAACCTTAGAGATATGCAGTAGCTACAAGTACAAATATTTAAGCTGCATCACAAGAGAAGGTTTCCCAGCAGTGCACTCCATAATGAAAGTACGTTGACACTTAAAAGGATGGTTATGAGAGAAAACGTGCTTCCAAATTTGGGGGTTGCGAACAAACTAAATGTTTTACATCTGCAATAGATTAAGGTGCTTGGGGTGTTGTAAGATTGGAAACTGTCTTCTTTGGGTGACAGCGAACGAGAGCGAAGCGTCAACATGAAGGAGTGGTGCTAGCTGATAAGCAAAGATGAAAATGAATGCTTAAGTATGTGTTTGTATGAAAATACTGTAACTAAACACAAGCATGGGAATTCCGTCAAAACTATAGGCTTCATCATTACTGAGGTCAGATATATAAATCAGTCTTAATGAGAGGCATTAGAAAGTCATAGGCCTAAGGAGATAAAGAAGAGCTATGGAGTCATCTGCAAAGTTGTTACAAGCAAATGGTTTGAATGAAGAACTCGGTTTAATTAGGTGAGGAAACAACACACGACCATCTGAATGGCAGAAAGAGAGAAGGGGGAAGAGGTAATGATTTTTGGCAAGACGACAGAGAAGATGGGATCAACTTGTAGTGGAAAATATAAGTTTACTTAAAATGGATGAAACTGTTTTTGGTAAGGCGAAAAAAAGATATTGTAAGGTTTCGGGCAGAAACATAAAGTACAGGTGATACATGGAAAAGCTGCAGTCAGGGCATTTAGAAAGACAGGTTTCGTTGTGGATAAAACTGGTATGAGAAAAAATGAACCACTGATTATTGCCTTTAATATAAAGGTAAGAGATTGAAGTGGTCTTTTTCCTTATCTAAATACTAACTACTGCAAGACACACGGCACATTAAGATGGTTTTCGGTCATAAACCGCACTATATATCTTGGGAAAATAAGAATATCTGTTTGATAGCCCCTCAGACATTAGCATCACAGTGTCATGGATGTCACTTCTCCGTATGGTCTAAAGGTATTACTGGAACGATTGGTTAGGTTAGTAAGATAAGACTGGGAGGAAAAGACTGGCTAAGCAGAATGATTGGTTGTAAGAACAATGCCTAGAATTCTGGAAAACTTCATAAGGCTCCTCAGGTATTCCAGCGATTTGCTACAGCAGGGGAAAAAAAAATCTTATCAGATGAATCCTGGTAAGGAAAACTGGTGCTTACGATGAATCTAAAGGTTGAATGCAATGGAGATGTCAGAGAAAGGTAAAATTTTAAGAATGTCTTGCACATTAGATCTAATATTGTCAAAGAATTTCAGGTAGCCCCTTTCCATGAGAGAAAACTTTGCTCTTGTTGATGTGAACCCAGGCTCAACTAAAAGTGAGCCGGCTGGACTACAGGCTAAAGTCGCTCTTCACCAGCAGTCATCTTTCTTCCGGGGTATAGGAAAGGATTTGAGGAATTCAGATATATATATATATATATATACATATATATATATATATATATATATATATATATATATATATACTGTAAATATATATATATATATATGGTGGGGATGCTCACCATCCACTCACTTGACGTAGTGCTGCGCTGGAATGACTGCCCTATCCTCTCTTCCTAACTTCTTTCCTTCTGTCCTTCTGTCTTTCTTTCATTCTTTCCAATTCCTTATGCCCATGGGTGACTCTACACACCCTCTTCACTTTTCTTCCTTCATTCATTCCTCGTCCTTTTGCCCATGGGTGACTCTACACTGAGTGACAAGAGAGATAGTTTCCTGTACACCAGAACACTATTTACTACGCTGGGTGGTAACCATATAACCAGATTATGGTGCCTGGTGGTTTAGTGGGTAATTAAGGTGTTCCAATCGGATTGAGCCTGTGTCGATTTATATCCAAGGGATGGTTGGGGTTTATTGTTCACGTAATGTCACTCAGGGATAAGTGAGGCTAGTCACTCTCATCTTAAATGTAAGGACCAACTTGCCTAGCCCCGGGCTCCAACTCTCCTCCTGGGGCAACGTAGGATTGGATGATGATGATGATGATGATGATGATGATACAGTGTATATATATATATATATATACATATATATATATATATATATATATATATATATATATATATATATATATATATATATATATATCTCATAGTATGGTCATCTGGGTTCGGGTTTTCATCGTCTGAGTTTGGGTTGATGAATATCCTTCCATAACCTATTTGCGGGGTCCTTCGGGTTGCATAGCTTCTATCACAGCATGGTACATGAAAACGGTAGCTGGTATAAACGTATCGGTTGATGCAGTGAATTAGCTAAAGTATTCAGGAAAGGCAGAAGATGTATGGATCAAATATTTGCAGTAAGACAGATTGTGGAGTAGCCTTGAAAGAAGAACTATAAGGTGTTTATGGCATTCATGGATCTGGAAAAAGCATATGACAAAGCAGACAGAGAAAGATTGTAGAAGGTTTTGCGGATGTACGATGTCTATGTTAAGCTGTTAGGTGCCGTCAAGGGTTTTAGGACAACTGCCCCCTGGACAATCGCCCCCGAAGGACAACCGTCCCCAGGACAACTGCCCCCCGGACAATTGTCTCCGCAAAATATCACCCGATTCACCGTAAAAATTGTCGCAAGTGTCTAACCTAACCTAACCTAACCTGACCTAACCTAACCTAACCTGACCTAACCTAACCTAACCTAATCTAACCTAACTTAACCTGACCTAACCTAACCTAACCTAACCTAACCTAACCAAACCTAACTAACCTAACCTAACACTTTGGCGGGAGGTAATTGCCTGGGGGGGCAGTTGTCCTACGGGGGTGATTGTCCAGGGGGCAGTTGTCCGGGGGGCACTTGTCCAGAGGGGAGTTGTCCGGGGGGCACTTGTCCAGAGGGCAGTTTTCCGGATACCTCCGTCAAGAATTTTCATGATGGAAAAGAAGCATGTGTAGGGTAAATGGGCATCTAAGTGAATGGTTCTTGATCGATGTGAGCGTGCGACAAGGTTGTGTGATTTCCCTATGGTTGTTCAATTTATATATAAGGATGGGGCGATGAGAGAAGTAAAAAACACGAGTAATGTTGAGAGGGCTATATATAGATAGAAAGATAGATACCGTATATATATATATATATATATATATATATATATATTGTTACATAGCCTATGATTTCATCATCCTTTGTGTAATTTTAACGCACAGTATGCTGCATGTTTGATCACGAGCGTGTTCTGCCTCAGTTCCCCCCTTCTATCGTTATAGTAGAGTAAGTCGTTCTTTCTGTTGTTCAGAGCGGGATTGTCAACTCTTTGTCCCCATGGCTTCATTTGCGCGTCCTTCTTACAAGTTGTATCAAGCTCTGCTGGCCCCTATATAATGAGCTCAGTCTCTACATTAATTGCCACTTAGATCTACTCCTCATTTTGTTCACATCCCTGTCCTCCCCTGTACAGTTATTGTTGTGAGTGCTCAGGAAGTCTCCAACCATCTAGCAGCTGTGTAATTTGAGTATAACTGTTGTTCCATTTTTTCTTGTGCTGTGTAGTATAGGGTTAATTCTTAGGCCTAGTAACGTTTTTTTGTAATTCATGTAAAGTTCTTTTTGTCAGTCATTTTTTATAACATTTTGTATCTGTAATAATTTATCTTGCATTAACTGAGCATTACCCAGTGTATTTTCATTTTATCAGGGCTGACTTAGGTAAATTTACTCTTGCTAATTTCGTGTTAATACAGTAGAGGCTATTGCAGTTAACCATATATTTAACCTGTTTTTTTGCCATTACATTACCCTTATGAGTCCTGAATGTTTTGTTGTTAGTTTGAGCATTAAACTTTAACTTGTAATTTTACCTAAATCTTTTGTTTTGAACCTGGAACTTTACGGGACAGTAGTGATTTTTAGTATTCTCACTTAAAGTGTACATCATCTTTCTCTGTTCCGTAACATAAATTTGGCGACCTCATATCAGGATATTATCATATGGATATTGCTTGATATTTTGTGACTGTGATTTATTCATGATGTCTACCATTACTACACTTGATGAAGCCAAAGATTTTTTGTCAAATGTGCAAACAGTGTGTGATGTAGAAAACAGAACAAAGAATGAACTTAAGCTTGTTGCTCAACAATTGGGAATCGCTGTTCGCTCTCATCATTCTAAAGATCAAATTGTTGACATGATTAATGAAAGCTTGTTTAATGTAACTCCTCCAAATAAGCAAACGCAGATTGAATTAGCTAAGTTACAGCTAGCCCTGCAGGAGGCTCAGGCTAAGGAGGCGGAGTCTCGTGTTAAGGAGGCTGAATTTCAAGCACGTGCTAAGGAGGCTGAGTCTCAGGCTCGTATTCAGGAGGCTGAATTTCAGGCAAATGCTAAGGAGGCGGAGTCTCAGGCTCGTATTCAGGAGGCTGAATTTCATGCAAGTGCTAAGGAGGCTGAGTCTCAGGCTAAGGAGGCGGAATCTCAGGTTCGGATTCAGGAGGCACAGATACAGGCACAAATTGAACTTGCCAGGATTCAGGCAGACCATGAGTATCGCATGAAACAAGGTGGAACTGGATCATCTTGCTCTGATGATTTTGATGTGGCTAAAAATGTTAAACTTGTCCCTCCTTTTAATGAATCTGATTTAACAAAGTATTTTCAGTTGTTTGAGAGGGTAGCTACAGGTTTTAATTGGCCCAAAAAGTATTGGCCAGTACTCCTTCAAACTGTTCTCACTGGTAAAGCTCAAGCAACTTATGCATCTTTGCCTCAGGATCAATCTGATAATTATGATGTAGTTAAGAGCTTGATTCTTAAGGCCTATGAGCTTGTTCCTGAAGCTTATAGAGTAAAATTTAGGACAACTTATATGCAAGATAAGCAATCCCATGTTGAGTATGCAAAAATCAAAGAAGATCTGTTAGAGCAGTGGTTAGATTCTAAGAATGTGGATTCTGATTTTAGTAAATTTAAGCAGATGATTTTGCTGGAGGACTTCAAGAGGTGTATTAGTAAAGATGTAAGCCTATATCTTGATGAGAAAAGAATAGATAATTTGTCTGATGCTGCAGTTTTAGCTGATGAATATGTTCTCACTCACAAAAGATATTCTAGAGAAAAAGGGAAAGCTGAGAGTAAGTACGTTGCCTCTACTCAGAGTACAGGTAACAGGAAAGAGAATAAAGATGATGTTTCTCAGGAAGTAAATACCAGCTTCACCTCTAGATTTCAGAAAAGTAAATGTACTTATTGTAGTAAGCGTGGTCATACTACGGAGAAATGTTTCAGGAGACAGCGTGATGTGAACAAAAAGGAGTCTTTAAATATTCAGTCAATTGGTCTAGTGTCAACTCTTGAGAGTTCCCAGAATTCTTTAACTGAGTTAACTGAACCTGCTTTGAGGGGTAACTTAAATTCTCATGATGGAGCTCCTCTTTTGAGCAGCAACGTGGGTGACACTCTCAAGAGTTCATGTGCTAATTTCCTGTCTGATGGTTTTGTCAGTCCTCTGGACAGTAATGACAGGAAATCAGTTAAAATATATCGTGATACAGGTGCTTGCCAATCCCTTATGCTGACCAGTGTTCTAGGCTCTAATGTTAGTTCCTCTGATGAAACTGTAATCTTGCAAGGTGTGGGGAGTAATTGCTTCTCTGTCCCTCTGTGCAGAGTGAATTTGGAGTCTGGTTTTGTTAATGGTTCCGTTGTGGTTGGGTTGGTTGAGACACTCCCAATGTCAGGTGTAACTTTCTTACTTGGAAATGATATTGGTGGAAATCAAGTGTGTCCAGCTCCTCAGTTGTCTAGTGAGCCAGTGGCTGCGGCCCAGGATTGTGGTGTCCCTGATGTGTTCCCTGCATGTGCTGTCACTAGGGCTAAGTCTAAAGTTACTGGTGATTTAGAGGATAATGATGATGATGATGTTATCCTAGCTGACACTTTTCTTGCTAATTTGGACCATTCACCAGATGAGGTAGTACCCCGTAGTGTTGATAATTTGTCTCGTCAAGAGTTGGTTGAGTTGCAGGTTGCTGACCCTGAGCTGAAAGGTCTAGCTAACTCTGCTTACAGTGAAGAAGAGTCAGCCGGTGCTTCTACTTGTTATTATGTAAAGTCAGGAGTACTTATGAGGAAGTGGAGACCCCCAACAGCATCAGCCGACTGTGAATGGGAGGTTGTACATCAAGTTGTCATCCCTCGTGTTTGTAGGCAGGATATCATTAGAGTGGCTTATGATTCCAGTTTGGCAGGACACCTTGGAGTGAGGAAGACTGTGGCACGCATTTTGAAACACTTCTACTGGCCAGGTATCTTCAGGGATGTTTCTTGGTATTGTGGGTCTTGTCACACCTGTCAAGTTGTGGGGAAGTGTAATCAGACCGAGGGGGTTGCACCTCTGGTTCCCATTCCTCCTTTTGAGGCGCCATTCACCCGTGTGTTGGTGGATATTGTGGGCCCTCTTCCTGGGACTTCTTCAGGATTTTCTTATGTGTTGACCCTGATTGATGTGGCTACTCGTTATCCTGAAGCCATTCCACTTAGAAATATCTCAGCAAAGAACGTGGTTAAGGAAATGCTGGGGTTCTTCACCAAGTTTGGTCTGCCCAAGGAGGTACAGTCAGACCGGGGAAGTAATTTCATGTCAAACGTTTTCAAGCAGTCTCTGAAAGAGTTGGGCATCACCCAGATCACGTCTTCAGCTTACCATCCCCAGACCCAAGGAGCGTTGGAGAGATATCATCAAACACTCAAATCGATGCTCAAGAAATACTGTTTGGAACATCAGAAAGACTGGGATAAAGGTCTTCCATTCGTTGTATTTGCCGCAAGAGAATCTCCAAATGAATCACTGGGCTTCTCACCTTTTGAACTACTGTTTGGCCATGAAGTAAGAGGACCCCTTAAGTTACTCAAGGAATGCTGGCTATCTGAGGAAGATGACGTCAACCTGCTGGAGTATGTGATGAAGTTCAAAGAACAGCTGTCCACTGCTTTACAACTGGCGCGAGAGAATTTTGGAGCTGCTCAGGAGAAGATGGGGACTTGGTGTGATAAGAAGTCCAGGTTACGCCACTTTCAGCCAGGAGATCGGGTTTTGATTCTGCTACCGGTGCATGGGCAACCTCTTCAAGCCAAGTTTAGTGGTCCTTGTTTCGTGGAGAAGAAACTCAGTGATGTCAACTATGTCATCGCCACACCAGATCGTAGAAAGAACAAGCAACTATGTCACATCAACATGCTAAAGTTATATCACAGGTGGGACGAAAATAATCCAGTCTGCACTGTAGCTGTTCCACCCGAGTCTGCAAGTGAAGCTCTCCCATGCAGCATGAGCCTGAGTGATGGTGTGGGGAAGAATCCTGATATCATGAATGATCTCCAGACTAAGCTTTCTCATCTGCCTCCCATGGAAAGGCGGGAGTTTTCGGCACTGCTGCAGGAGTACCCGCAAGTGTTCCGTGCCACTCCAGGAAGAACCACTGTGTTGATGCATGATGTCGATGTTGGAGACGCAAAGCCAATTAAACTGCCTCCTTACCGTGTGAACCCAGTGAAAGTTCCTCTCATCCAGAAGGAGCTTGGCTACCTGTTGGACGACAAGATGATTGAGCCCTGTCAGAGCGAGTGGAGTTCTCCTGTCACTCTGGTCCCTGAGCCAGGTGGGTCACAGCGGCTTTGCATTGACTACAGACGTGTTAATCAGATAACTAAAACAGACACTTACCCTCTCCCTCGTGTGGAAGACTGCATAGACAAGATTGGAAAGGCTTGGTACATAAGTAAGTTTGATTTGTTAAAGGGATACTGGCAAGTACCTATGACTGAACGTGCTAGGGAGAACTCATGTTTTGTAACACTAGGAAAGAAAATGTTATTGCAGATTACTTATCTAGACTTTAGACGGATTGTTTTAGAGTAATAAGAAATTTCCTTTGTAAATTTCTTTTTCTTTGTGGGGAGGTGTTACATAGGCTATGATTTCATCATCCTTTGTGTAATTTTAACGCACAGTATGCTGCATGTTTGATCACGAGCGTGTTCTGCCTCAGTTCCCCCCTTCTACCGTTATAGTAGAGTAAGTCGTTCTTTCTGTTGTTCAGAGCGGGATTGTCAACTCTTTGTCCCCATGGCTTCATTTGCGCGTCCTTCTTACAAGTTGTATCAAGCTCTGCCGGCCCCTATATAATGAGCTCAGTCTCTACATTAATTGCCACTTAGATCTACTCCTCATTTTGTTCACATCCCTGTCCTCCCATGTACAGTTATTGTTGTGAGTGCTCAGGAAGTCTCCAACCATCTAGCAGCTGTGTAATTTGAGTATAACTGTTGTTCTATTTTTTCTTGTGCTGTGTAGAATAGGGTTAATTCTTAGGCCTAGTAACGTTTTTTTATAATTCATGTAAAGTTCTTTTTGTCAGTCATTTTTGATATTTTGTATCTGTAATAATTTATCTTGCATTAACTCAGCATTACCCAGTGTATTTTCATTTTATCAGGGCTGACTTAGGTAAATTTACTCTTGCTAATTTCGTGTTAATAGAGGCTATTGCAGTTAACCATATATTTAACCTGTTTTTTGCCATTACATTATCCTTATGTGTCCTGAATGTTTTGTTGTTAGTTTGAGCATTAAACTTTAACTTGTAATTTTATCTAACTCTTTTGTTTTGAACCTGGAACTTTACGGGACAGTAGTGATTTTTAGTATTCTCACTTAAAGTGTACATTATCTTTCTCTGTTCCGTAACAATATATATATATATATATATATATATATATATATATATATATATATATATATATATATATATATATTTCATAAACAAGTTATTTCCAATCACCATCTCTCGCTCAACATACATCCCTATCATTCGTTCCCCATTTTAATTTCTTCCAAGCATACCATGTATGCCAACTACACCTTCAACTACTACATTTCCAACTCAAGCATTCAGAACTCCCGTCATTACCACATTCACATTTACTCCAGAACTCTGCAGACACTCATCATCATTCTGGGAATGAAAAGCGAGTAAAAGCAGAGGATGGAAGGATGTAAATTGAGATGGATGCAGTAAGGACGAGATGGGCGGAGCATTTTGAAAGACAGTTAAATGTAGAGGAGGAAAGAGAGGCTGAGATTGTGGCAGATGGAAGGGTGCAAGAAATAAGTGTTGGGAGAGTTGAATGATTCTTTGATCAAGACGAAGGAAGTACAGGGGGCAGTAAAGGAGATGAAAGCAGGGAATGCTGCAGGTATAAATCGGTGTGCTGTGGAATGCCTGAAAGGTGGTGGAACAACTATTGTTGAGTCGTTAGTAAGACTGCTGAGTGTGTTTTGTGATCGGTATGGTGCCAGTTGCCTGGGCGAGTGCTTGTGTGGTTCCATTGTAAAATGGTAAGGGTGATAAGTATGGATGTACTAATTTTAGTGGCATATGTATGTTGAGTGTTGTAGGTAAGGTGTATGGTAAAGTGTTAATTACTGTAAGAGAGTTAGAGAGGGTACAGAGGGAGTGATTGGTGATGAGCAGTGTAGCTTTAGGAGAGTGAAGGGATGAGTGGACCAGGTGTATGCCGTGAGACAGGTGTGTGAAAAGTATATAGTGAAAGGTAAGGTGTTTGGGGCATTCATGGATTTAGAGATGATAGAAAGGATAGGGAGGCTTTGTGGACTGTTTTGAGATTGTATGGACTTGATGGTAGGTTGTTAAGAGGAGCGAAAAGTTTTTTAATGTAAATAGCAGAGCGTGTGTAAGAGTGGGAAATACTATGAGTGATTCGTTTTCCATACGAGTGGGGCTGCAGCAGCGATGTGTGATGTTGCCATGGTTGTTTAATATTAGTATGGAGTGACTTGAAAGGGAGGTGAATGCGAGAGTGTTAGGTGGTGGTTTGAATCTGGTGAATGCTGACGGTAGAGAGTGGAATCTGAATCAGTCGCTGTTTGCGGATGATACTGCACTGGTGGCTGATTCGGAGGAGAGATTGGGACTGTTGGTAGAGGAGTTTGGAAGGGTGTGTGAATGGAGAAAACTGAGAGTAAATGAGACTGAGTAAAGTGATGAAGGCAAACACACTCCAGTCAGAATAGTTACCAAAACCGCGACTTTGGCTGCAAACTTGGTATGAGTGAGAATAAGTCGGTGAAGTGTATTACCAGACTCCCTGCACAAACACACGTAGACTATACACAGTTTTACACTCTCCCAGCAGCACCACGCCACCGGTATATTTTTTTGTAGCCGTCGCCAGATACCAAAACCTTGTGTTATAATGGCAGACAACGGACAGACGTGCATGGTAAAAGAAATATTGCTCTCTCTTGATAAACAGTGTGTGAGTGTAGACACACGATTAAATAGTATAATGCGTCTGGAGCTAAGAATGGCCTGAATCTGCAATACGTGTATGAAAACTAATGTATGAATATTTTAAAGAGAACATAATAAACGATGAACAATGTTTGTGGATCTTGTATCACAGTTATCCAGACTAATGAAATAGCACATCGAAGAATGCGACATCATTTGTGGATTGAACACTCGGAACACCGTTATTTGAAGTATCATAATAAAAGATACGAATTCATTATGCAAATACAACATCTCATTACCTCCGAGTGATCCATCAGTATGATGACTGCACAACATTTTCGGACAACAAGCCAATAGCTGTCCAGCACTCAAAGTAGCTATAATCCTATGCAACAGGACATCTACTTATACCGTGGTTTGTGAGTAAAATGATTTTTTTTTCTTCAATAAAAAAGACTGGACGATGCACAACATGGCATGACCGTTGTGTCACGTATATTATCATGAATCATTTTGGCCACCCTGGTTCAGTCACAAAAATTTTATAGCAGTTGAGTCGCACAATCACTAGACTAAGGTGAACCACGTTTCGAGGCACTGGACATCACACCCAACATTTATGCTCAACTACAGTTTTTCACTACATTATATGACGATCATTAAGCCTCCAACATTCATCCAATACACGTTATTGCATATGGAGGTACAGAACACCTCAGAACATCTGTATAATCACACCCTTCATCATTTTAAACGAAACACGACAGTTTCGATACATGCTCCCCCATCACCTGTTCCCCCTCCCCTCCGTTCCACCTCGCCTCAAGGCCATCTCCTGTCAGAGAAACAATGGGATCCAACGTCATTACTATTTGTTTTTCTCTTTACTTTCCACTATACATGTACATACGTGGCAAACACTTGTATTTGCAGACAGAGTATGACTTGACAGAACCTTGTTTCTATGGGTACTAGATACTGAAGCGGAGGGGAAGCTCTGCCGGGTCTGCCCATTCACTTACTATTACTACGATGTAAACAAACACAGTGGTGACACATTTCACCAAACACACCACCCGTTAGAAGTGGAGGTAACTGTACATAATAATGATATAGATCCAGATAATTACCTGCTAAGCTCTCTTTATTAGAGAAATCAATCATGTACTTATATTTTTCCTAATTCCAATGACTCACATTTCCGTGAATTTCCAGATAAATAATTTTCTTTATTATTTCGCAATATCAACAGTGAACCATTGCACTTGGAAGAGTTTGCTGAACTGTGTTTGTTACCACTTGTTTATCAATTTGAGGTAATAGGTTTATGTGAAATTAAGGTAGCCAAGGCTACAGAAAATTTGTACAATCTTCCCAATTATACCAGATTCACAGACAACTTAAATCGTCACAGTGGTGGAGTAGCTTCGCACCTGAGGACAGTTTACACATACCACATAAGAACTGATCGCACGGTGCAGTATCAGTCTATTGAAACTATATTTATTGAAACTGGTAACAAAAACTCGAACATAATTATTTTAGGTGTAATCTGTCGAAGACCACATACTGATTATAGAAATTTTCTTGCAAAGTTCACTGACTTGATATCTTATCGGTAACGAAAACAAGTTATGTTACCTCAGTGGAGACTTTAACCTTGATTTACAGAAATACAACAACGATAAGACAGTTACCGATTTTATAAACATTTGCTATTCAAAGCTCTTGTTTAATGCCATCAGTAAGCCGACAGGAGTAAGTTCTACATCAGCAACCACTATAGATCAAATTTCATCAAACGCCAATAATATTATAAATGGTACTGCATATAGCAAAATTACTTATCACTTTGCTGTTTTTTTCTGTGTGTAAATCTGAAGTAGGTCTCTTAAGAAATGGGGATAATAATATTAGCAATATTTCCTGCAGAAAATAGAGCCAAGATAATATAAATAAATTTAAGCAATCCATAGTAAGCACATTATGGGACTTAATTTTGGCTTCAAATGACCCAAATACAACTTTTTAACTATTTTCAACTCTAATTTCATTAAGTACTTCTCATTAATAATTAAAAAAAAAACATTGTTACAGCAAGCCACCAATCTAAGCCTCATATAACAACAGAGATCAAGTCAATGATTAGAGAAAAAAATAACTTGGCGAGAAAGTATGCAAGGAGACCCATCACATATGGAGTGGAGTTCGCTAGAGTTCGTAATAAAGTCGCCCAAGTAATACGGAGAGCTAAAGATAATTACTTTAAGACAAAGCTTGAGGAGCGTTCTGGCAAATAAAAAAAAAAAACTGGAGCATAATAAGTTCAGTCTTGAATAGACATAAACGTGACAAATTAAGTACAACTGTCTTACACGACAGTAGAGAAATAATAGAACCAGAAGAAATCGCAAAATATTTCAATTCGTATTTCATTAAGGTTGGTAAAAATATAGTAGTAAACATCGAAGAGTGTAATATAAGTTTTACCACGTTTATGCATAATAGAATAGAATCAGCATTTTCTGTGACACCCGTTACAGATTCAGAATGACAAAATGCCTTGAATCAACTGCAGAATTCTTCTCCAGATAATGGTGATATTCCCATGAGTGTTTTGAGACAAGTGCTGTCACAGTTATCTCAAGTTATTCTACATTTTAAGTAATGCATCATTAACCACAGGTATATTTCCCGACCTTTTAAAAATTGCCAAAGTAACAACCGTCTTTAAGGCAGGAGATAATAAACGACTTAGTAATCATCGTTCAGTGTCAGTATTACCAACCATGAGTAAAATACAGGAACAAAAAGTTATGTACCTGTATAACAAAAGTACAGCTTTCTGTACATTTCATAATATAATTTTTAAGGCACAGTATGGAATGAGACTGCCCTATCTAACTTTTAAAAAGATATACTTCACTCATTTGATAACAGGCATTACACAGAAAGCATATTTTTGGACCTTTCTAAGGCGTTCGATACAACTGACCATAAAATTTTATTAAAGAAACAATACATATAACTTATTTGAATCATACTTAAGAAATTGACAATCGTTAGTGCATAATAAAGACAGCAATTCCTCTCGTTAGAATATCTCATAAGGTGTCCCTCAATGATCCATATTGGGCCAGTTATCATTAATTCTATATATTAATGATACAGTATAGTCAGCTATAGCTGTTCAAACTTATCCTGTTTGTTGATGACAGCACTGTTTATGCAAGCCACCAACACTTTCACACACTTATTGATCTAGTAAATGGTGAATAAAACCATGTTAAAAGATGAATAACATCCAAAAAACTTGCACTAAATATATAAAAAAAAATAATAAATCTGTAATCTTTCAGAAAAAAAAAACAAGAATATTCCATAGTCTAGAAGGCCCATAAAAGTTAGAGACACACAATAGTGACTGAAGAGGATAGCATTAAATGTCTTGGTAAAGAGACCGACAGTTATCATGGAATACTCACATACAAACCATATTATAAAAAAAATAATAAGCAATGCAACATTCTTTACCTTGCTCGTAATCGTTTCAGTACTACTGCCCTAAAACATATTTATTATTTACTGATATACTCTCTTCTTTCCTAGTGCCAAACAGTGTGGGGAACGGCAGGAGACTAAATTATTTATAACACAACTGCTGCAGAAAGAAAAGTTTTGCATACAATAGTAACCTATAGTTAAAAAAATGCCCATACTAATTATTTCTTAACCTACGACTTTTGAAACTGAACGATGTAAATACCTATTGTAGTGTTATATTTGTGTACAAATCAGTTCATAATTAGAATAACGAGGGCTTGTTCCATCCTCGCACTTGTGAAATATATAATCTACGTAATCTTAATGAATTAGAAACTCCACTGCTCATCACCAGTCAGTCACAGACATGCATTACCTATCACGGAGTAAACTATGGAGCAGCCTACCTAATGATAAAAAAAAAATAAACTCTCATTACCCAGCTTTAAGACGTCTCTAAAGTCTTATCTCTTACTTCATTACCAGCTCGAATGATAATCTGTAATCATAATATTTTACACCACCTCGATATATTTGTATATATTTAAATGTGTCCGGGTGTATGTCAAAAAAAAAAAAAAAAAAATATATATATACAGTATATATATATATACTGTATATATATATATATATATATATATATATATATATATATATATATATATATATATATATATATATATATATATATAGATAGCAGCCGTGGCTCAGTGGGTTAGAGCGCTCCGCTCTGACCGAAGGGTCGGAGGATGGAATCCACCCAAGGGTCATTGGTAGACATCAGGAAGGGCATCCGGTCATAAAATGCTACACGCTCCAAACCAATGTCCTCTACCCAGGGGCAACGCCTTAGCCCTTATCCAAAAAAGGGGTACCTGGAGTAAAACTCACTCTATATATATATATATATATATATATATATATATATATATATATGTGTGTGTATATATATATATATATATATATATATATATATATATATATATATATATATATATATATATATTTGTGTGTGTGTGTTGCCCCATGAGGAGCGTAGAAGCCCGGGGCTACGCAAGTCGGTCCTGACATTTAAGATGGGAGTGACCAGCCTCACTCATCCACTCAGCATTACGTGAGGAATAAACCCCAACCAACCCTCGGATATAAATCTATACAGGCTCAGTCCGACTAGAGCGCCCTAATTACCCACTAAGCCACCAGGTGCCATAAGTTGGTTATATGGGTTCCATCCAGCACAGTAAATGGTTTCCTGGCTTACAGGAAACCAATTGGCCTGTCACACAGTGTAGAGTCACCTGTGGACAGAAGGGAGAGGAAAGAATCAAGGAAAGAAAGACAGAAGAGGAAGAAAGGAAAAAAGGAATGAAGAGTGGAGAGTGCAGTCAC
>NC_137020.1:20252179-20317179 GCF_032717465.1 Coenobita brevimanus | reverse complement strand
ATACATTTTCTGTTCGAGATATATATATATATATATATATATATATATATATATATATATATATATATATATATATATATATATATATGAAAATGTATGTATTGTACATATGTGTGGGTGTATACTTTTATGTACATATGTGTATTTATATATGAATAAGCGTATTGCTTTATATCTGCATTTTTCATTACATATACTGTAGTGTGGGTGCACAGTAGGAGTGCGTGTACGTCCAGTCGTGGCCATAAATAATCACCTATCCTTCCCCGTACCCCGTGACTCAAACTGGCTCCTTTATGCGCGGCAAGTCACATGGGCGTAAGGGGGGCTGAGAGGGAGGGGCCAGAGAGAGAAGGGAAGGTGGGTGGGGGGACGAGCGATGGCACTGGGGTGGAGTGAGGGAGGGGAGTTATGGTAAGTAGGGGAGGGAGAATGAAATGCGAAGTTGTAGCTCTATAATTTCCCTATTTTCATTCAGGGCATCATATAACGGAGTTACTACTCGGCAGATAAAGCTGCATTACACCTTGTATAGCGGCGTCAGATAACAAACTTTAGTTAGGTTGTGATATCAAAGACTGGCTCGTGAGAGAAGTATACTGATGTGACAAAACAAATATTAGTGTAGAGCCATCGAGATTGTGTGGGCCCACATTGTCAATGCGTGGAAGCCAGAGAACGAGAGGACACTGGCCCGCCTCCTCCAGCACACCAAGGACGAGTGGCAGCTGTTCAGACGAAACCAGAAAACCATCAACAACATTGTTTCCCCTATGCCGTGAAGCCTGCATGAGGTTTTTAAGGCATAAGGACACTGGACTACTTACTAAGGCGTTCCTAGTTGCTTTGGCTTGACCAGTGCTGCTAAACATTGACATAGATATATTTTGGGAGTTTGGGTAGGATTTTGTTTCATTTTCCCTCTAACAGATTTTGAGAGATACCGTTATCCACCTATGAGAAAATTTATTTACCTTTTCTGCACAGTTATTTTAATGAGCCTTTTCATATAGAGATGTCATTAAATGATTATTGAACTGACATGATGGTGACTGTGATTTTCAAACTATGGCTCACGACCCAAAGGTGGATCACAATTTCAATGGGTCGCAGGGACATAGAATAAGCCTAATGCTTTCAAGGTATTTTATTTACTTGAGTGAAATTGTAATTATCCTTATTACCCTATTAGCATATTCATAATAACGATAGGCTATATACCGGTTTCTCTCTCTCTCTCTCTTTTTTACCCTGTGGGTCAAGAAGTCTTGAAATACTCCAAATAGGGTCACACTTCAAAAAGTTTGAGAACCGCTGGTATACCGAAAGGGTGATCATATTTACTGTGGACACAGCCATGTCAAAGGTTGCATATAATATTTAGTTCCAAAAATTATTTGCATATAAGGGTAGAGGATGTTTCTTACACAAATATTATGGAAGTCAAAGCCATCCAGATTCCAGTCTGCGTCTGGAGTCAAAATACACGGATAAACACAAATATCTGGCTCTGCACTAATGTTTGACCTGTCACGTCAGTACAGTATATTTCTCTCCTGAGGCAGTCCCTGATATCACCACCCATCTAAAACTTGTTATCTGACTCTGCTATACAAGGTGTAATGGAGCTTTATCTACCGATCTTAAATTTGGGTCTCCTTCGTATTGTTTTTTTTATTTCTTGGAAGGAACGGTTTGCAGGCTCCTGGCCTTTGGTTCCTTCTTCCTTGCATAAAAAAACAAAGAATAGTACTCCTTTATCTGATGCCCTGAATGAAAATAGACAAATTATGTGGCTACAACTTTGCATTTCATCCTCACTCCCCTTCATACCGTCCCCTCCCTCACTCCACCCCAGAACCATCGCTCGTCCCCCCACCCACCTTCCCTTCTCTCTCTGGTCCCTCCCTCTCAGCCCCTCTTACTCCCGTGTGACTTGCCTCGGATAAAGGAGCCAGTTTGAGGCACGGGGTACTGGACGATAGGTAATTGTTTATGGCCACGACTGTACAGTACATATGAAGTGAATATTAGTGTCGAAGGGAATTGTGCACATGTATGTATGTATGTATGTATGTACTGGATATGAGTATGCATTCTTGTATTTGGAGGTGTATATGAGTGATTATGTTTGTATATGGTTATACAGCGTGTATGAGTATAGCGAGTATGTTAGAATATGAATACATATGTATGTGTAGATATGTATGTGTGTGTATGTATATATATGTGTGTATGTGTGTATTTATATATATGGATATGTTAGTGTGTAAATAAGTGCATAATTATATATGTAAGTAGGTGTGTATATATGAGGCGCTGAGTTCATTACCGGGCTAAGCGCCAAAAGTACAAAATGCCAGAAAATGCATTCAAAGTCTGGCGACTTCAAAACTTTGATACCTCAGTAATCGCTTGTGTTATTTTGATGTGTGTGTTTTTTTAATGTAGTTCATGGTATTTTCTTTATTGCAATAACCTCTGTTTTGCTCTGTCATTAATCATGATGATATCGTGTGAAGAAGTAAAATTTTGCCCCCCACTGCTGGACCGATCGGCCAAGGAAATATTTTTATCCTACCAGTAATTACAGCAATATATCATAGCAATAATATATTAGCATGATGTCCTAGGAGTGTCATATTGTGGAATAAAATCAAAGTTCTATGACTTAAGTATTATTATTTTCACAATAATAGCAGTTGAAAGGTCGGAAACTTTATGCTTGTTTTTCTCGGAGTTTTTAACCACCAATAAACACGAACCACATCCCAGACATCAAGAAAAACGTAATAAATTATTGCTGATAAAAATATAAAAGCAAGACAGCAATCAATGTATGAGGACATTAGAAAACCCCTGTAACCTGAATGATAAAAAAATGAACTTGTAACCTGAAAAAAAAAAAAAAAATTGCCACCAGTACCAGTAACTTCACAATGACAATAATAATAATGGTAATAATGGTTAAAAAATATTATAATAATAATAATGAGAAAGCAGCAAACTACTGTGCACTACAGCTGCTGGTGATAGCATGGTGACAAAATGCTGCTCCCTGTTATGTCTACCAGGAATACCATACATATGACTTATGCTGTGGCAGTATATTCATCTTGGTCAGCACCTTCTGTGCGCCACCTGAATTTTGCAATGAAACAGCAGGATATGTTTACGTGGTTGTTCTCCATTTTTAGTTGATTCCAATATAGTGATGTGCGACTCTTACATTTGTGGTGGTTTATTTGTTGGTTTATTACATAACCAGATTCATACGATAGTTGCTGGTGAACCTTTTTCCCGAAACCCTTTGCCAAGCTACCCACAGTGGGAGAGCTTACCCCTCCCCCCTCCTCCCTTCACCCCACCTCTAGCCATGCTTCCTCCTCACCAAACTAGACACCCGATACAGGGTCCAGTTATATCCTAATGCTTATTGCTATTCAATTGATACATAGGTTCGATATTGCACAGACGCTGAGAGAACAATTCCATTATTCACTGTCCTTGCCAGGTCACTGTTACGAGGTCCCAGCACTTCATACTGTTATGTGTCCAAAGATCCAAACAAATACAGTGGTGCCACATCGCTGACTATGGGTGAAGTTCAGGGAATGAGGGAGTGCTGCCAACTGTACTTCCATGATTTCTGTGAATTATTATTGGCTAAGTAAACATTTCAATTTAAAAAAAAAACTGCATTTATATTTTATCTCTTTTATAACTCCATCCATATACAAATTGAACATCCAGGAAGACATGACACATCCCTGTTTCAATCCAATATTCAGATTGAAATATTCACCCAGTTCACCATCCACGTTCTCTGCAGCCCTTGCGCCCTCATATATAATCTTCACGGCTCTTAATATTTTCAACACTGCTCCTCTATCCATTCTTTCATATGCTTCTCCAAATCCATGAAGGCCTAATTCAACTTCTTTCCCTTCTCGAGAAACTTTTCTACCAAAGAACTTGGGATGAATAATCTGGTCTAAACTACCACTTTCTTTCATTGAACCTCCCTGTTCTTCAACTAATTCCTCTGTTATTTTCCAAACTCTGCTATTAAGTATCATACTATATACTTTTACTGTTACACCAAGAACACAATACCCCTATGATTACCACACACTTCATTTTCCCCATTTCCTTTTTACAGGGGAATAATTAAACCCAACTTCAAATCCTCCGGGACTTTACCTTCCTCCCAGGCCAATCTGCACATCTTCCATATCCATTCTACTACTATCCTTCGCTCTTGCATCTGCATTTTATCACACACAGGATCAATTCCTAGGGCTTTTCCATTTTCTGTTCTCGTGACTGCTTCCACTACATCCATCCTACTGATCTCTTCCTCCATTCTCATCTCCCCTCCTTCTCCCAGTCATTCCCCAGCCACTTATACTGGCACTACTTTCATTCTCTGTGTTTAACAGTTCCTTAAAGTGTTCTCTCCTGCTCGTTTTTTCTCCCTTCTCCACTAGCAATCTGCCATTTTTATTTTTCACTCCCCTACTATCTTCTTTATCATCCATTCTGTCTTTCCCTCCTTCCAGAAATTTTTTTTACAATCTCTCCACTTTAAACTCATATTCCTTCCAAACTCCTCATCTACTCTCTTCTTACTTTCTCCACCTTATTAATTTTTTCACCTCTCTTCTTTACACATAACTCTATTCCCTCTCTCAGCTTCCTCCTTGCCTCTGCTTCCCATCCATTCGTTATATGCTTTCTTCTTTTGCTACTCACAGATAACCTTATTCATATTAGAATAGAATTCTGAATTTCAGGGGTTAAATATAATCTTAATTAAAAGAGTCAGCATAGATAATTAATCTTTCATGATTTGATTATAGTCGTCTAGGGGCAGCAAGAATAAACTGAAACTGCATTACCGAACACAAAGGGTTGAAAAAACGTACATTGTCTGCTGTGTTTGTCGAATTAGTATAGAATCAAAGGAAAAGAATAATATAGATGAAAGTATAATGTCACTGAAAAGAAAAGATGCAATGGAAGATCATCAGGAGAAGGTATTCTGGTTAAATGGGAAACCCTACATCACTATAGACAGTTTCAGCGAGCTGCAAGTCTGACGCACTGATCTTGCCTGCTCAGGACAGGTGGAATTGGTAACACTGCACGATGCTCTAGGGTGGTGATTGGTCAATTCCCGTCGTGTTTGAACGTACACCAAATTATTGACTTTGTATTCCAACCAAGGACCTCATTTATTTGTAAGATACTGGATTATACAGATAGATTAAAACAATGATATCTTTAATGATAAATACGTGCCTCTTAAATGATTAGAGATAAACCTGAATGACACTGATAACAAAACTAAATTCGCAACTGGACGCATACGGACAACAGTCAGCGCCTGATTTATTTGTTTAAAATAATTTCATTATGTTTGATTTTGTTCACACTGCACGAGGTTTTATTATACCAGCATAGTTCAACTACTCATTTTTCGTGGGGGTTTGTTTTTATCTTATTTACCTTTCTTTCACCATTAACAAAAACTCGGTTCATTCTACAGTGATGTAACTCATTATTTTCCCGGCTCCTCTATGTCAAGGGCAGGGTTGCCAGATTGGGCTACAAGTAGCGAATTGGGCTACTTTTGGAAGCCCTTCGCTACTAAATTTTGAATTTCGCTACTTGCGACTTTTTGGGCTACTTTCAAAATAAGTTGGGCTAACTTGGGCTACTAATGAGACGAAAGTCAAAGATTGATTAGTGATTATGTATCATTTAAAATATAATTACATTTTGAAGACACACAAAGAAAATGATTTATAAAATATTTATCATGTTCTCCCTCTTTAAATTTCCCGCACTCTCGTATTAACTCTTGATTGGCTATTTAATTCGAACTGAACGTGTGAGATTACTAACGATTGGCTGGGCCAACATTTGTGAAGGGCAAATTCCAACATATGGATCGTCATTTTGGGGCAAAGCTATAATTGTCAAAAATGCTCCTGGAGACTGAAGAACCTATGCTGACTGACCGCTCAGTTTGCATAGAACATTTAGGCTACAGCTTACCAATCAGTAATGCCCTGGTTGAAAGGGTATTTTCAAGAGTCACATCTGTGAAAACTAAACTGAGAAATCGAATGGGACTGGAGCTGTTGACATCAATCTTGATAATCAAAACATATCTTGAAGACAAAAGGGACTTGTTGCGCATCATTTGACCCACCCACGTCTATGCTGAAACATGCTTCTTCAGTATACAAATATGTGGTCGTGGATGCAGAAGACCTTCTTGATAATCTTCAGCTGTGAAGACGTGGTCGTGGAGACTTACTAAATGATTAAAATATGTAATTATAATGAGATGTGCAAGAAAATATTTTCCTTTAGTTCCAAAAAGTTCAAGTTGAAAAAATGATTAACTTCAGACAGTAAGAAAGTTATGTTTTGTTAAGAAGAAAACAGCTTGGTTCCGAGAATGAAAAGGAAATGAAATAATTTGGTTGATGCAGTAATTAAGGAGTTCTGTGTTAATTAACTTTAGGTTTACATCACTTCGAACAACCTTACAGGAACACTGCAGCAGCATTCAGCTGGTAAGTTGTGCAAAGTTAAATCATTTGCGTTTGTATGTATAAACTCGCGAGTGCGTATATATATATATATATATATATATATATATATATATATATATATATATATATATATATATATATATATATATATATATATATATATTGTTACATAGCCTATGATTTCATCATCCTTTGTGTAATTTTAACGCACAGTTGCTGCATGTTTGATCACGAGCGTGTTCTGCCTCAGTCCCCCCTTCTACCGTTATAGTAGAGTAAGTCGTTCTCTCTGTTGTCCAGAGCGGGATTGTCAACTCTATGTCCCCATGGCTTCATTTGCGCGTCCTTATTACAAGTTGTATCAAGCTCTCCTGGCTCCTATATAATGAGCTCAGTCTCTGCATCATTGCCACTTAGATCTGCTCCTCATTTTGTTCACATCTCTGTCCTCCCCTGTACAGATATTATTATTGTGAGTGCTCAAGAAGTCTCCAACCATCTAGCAGCTGTGTGTAATTTGAGTATAACTGTTATTGCATTTTTTCTTGTACTGTATAGCATAAGTTTAATTTGTAGGCCTAGTGAAGTTTTTGTAATTCATGTATGGATCTTTATGTCAGTCATTTTTGATAATAGTTTGTATCTGTAATTATTTATCTGGCATTCACTGAGTATTATCTGGTATCTCATTTTATCAGGGCTGACTTAGATAAATTTACTCTTGCTAATTTCGTGTTAATAGAGGCTATTGCAGTTAACCATATATTTAACCTGTTTTTGCCATTACATTATCCTTATGAGTCCTGAATGTTTTATTGTTAGTTTGAGCATTAAACTTTGACTTGTAATTTTACCTAACTCTTTGTTTTGAACCTGGAACTTTACGGGACAGTAGTGATTTTTAGTATTCTCACTTAAAGTGTACATTATCTTTCTCTGTTCCGTAACATAAACTTGGCGACCTCATATCAGGATATTCAGGATATTATCATAAGGATATTGTTTGATATTTTGTGACTGTGATATATTCATGATGGCTACTATTTCTACACTTGATGAAGCCAAAGATTTTTTGTCAAATGTGCAAACAGTTTGTGATATAGAAAACAGAACAAAGAATGAACTTAAGATTGTTGCTCAACAATTGGGATTTGTTGTTCGCTCTCATCAGTCTAAAGATCAAATTGTTGCCATGATTAATGAAAGCTTGTTTAATGTAACTCCTCGAAATGAGCAAACGCAGATTGAATTAGCTAAGTTACAGCTAGCCCTGCAGGAGGCCCGTGCTAAGGAGGCTGAGTTTCACGCACAAGTTGAACTTGCTAGGATTCAGGCAGACCATGAGTATCGCATGAAACAATGTGGAACTGGATCATCTAGCTCTGATGATTTTGATGTGGCTAAAAATGTTAAACTTGTCCCTCCTTTTAATGAATCTGATTTAACAAAGTATTTTCAGTTGTTTGAGAGGGTAGCTACAGGTTTTAATTGGCCTAAGGAGTATTGGCCAGTACTCCTTCAAACTGTTCTCACCGGTAAAGCTCAAGTAACTTATGCATCTTTGCCTCAGGATCAGTCTGATAATTATGATGTAGTAAAGAGCTTGATTCTTAAGGCCTATGAGCTTGTTCCTGAAGCTTATAGAGTAAAATTTAGGACAACTTACAAGCAAGATAAGCAATCCCATGTTGAGTATGCAAGAATCAAAGAAGATTTGTTAGAGCAGTGGTTAAATTCTAAGAATGTGGATTCTGATTTTGGTAAATTTAAGCAGATGATTTTGCTGGAGGATTTCAAAAGGTGTATTAGTAAAGATGTAAGCCTATATCTTGATGAGAAAAGAATAGATAATTTGTCTGATGCTGCAGTTTTAGCTGATGAGTATGTTCTCACTCACAAGAGATATTTTAGAGGAAAAAGGAAAGCTGAGAGTCAGTACGTTGCCTCTACTCAGAGTACAGGTAACAGGAAAGAGAATAAAGATGATGTTTCTCAGGAAGTAAATACCAGCTTCACCTCTAGATTTCAGAAAAGTAAATGTACTTATTGTAGTAAGCTTGGTCATACTACGGAGAGATGTTTCAGGAGACAGCGTGATGTGAACAAAAAGGAGTCTTTAAATATTCAGTCAATTGGTCTAGTGTCCACTCTTGAGAGTTCCCAGAATTCTTTAACTGAGTTAACTGAACCTGCTTTGAGGGGTAACTTAAATTCTCATGATGTTAGCTCCTCTTTTGAGCAGTAACGTGGGTGACACTCTCAAGAGTTCATGTGCTAATTTCCTGTCTGATGGTTTTGTCACTGCTCTGGACAGTAATGACAGGAAATCAGTTAAAATATATCGTGATACAGGTGCTTGCCAATCCCTTATGCTGACCAGTGTTCTAGGCTCTAATTTAATTCCTCTGATGAAACTGTAATCTTACAAGGTGTAGGGAATAACTACTTCTCTGTTCCTCTGTGCAGAGTGAATTTAGAGTCTGGTTTTGTTAATGGTTCCGTTATGGTTGGGTTGGTTGAGACACTCCCAATGTCAGGTGTAACTTTCTTACTTGGAAATGATATTGGTGGAAGTCAAGTGTGTCCAGCTCCTCAGTTGTCTAGTGAGCCAGTGGCTGCGACCCAGGATTGTGATGTCCCTGATGTGTTCCCTGCATGTGCTGTCACTAGGGCTAAGTCTAAAGTTACTGGTGATTTAGAGGATAATGATGATGATGATGTTATCCTAGCTGACACTTTTCTTGCTAATTTGGACCACTCACCAGATGAGGCAGTACCCCGTAGTGTTGATAATTTGTCTCGTCAAGAGTTGGTTGAGTTGCAGGTTGCTGACCCTGAGTTGAAAGGTCTAGCTAACTCTGCTTACAGTGAAGAAGAGTCAGCCGGTGCTTCTACTTGTTATTATGTAAAGTCAGGAGTACTTATGAGGAAGTGGAGACCCCCAACAGCATCAGCCGACTGTGAATGGGAGGTTGTACATCAAGTTGTCATCCCTCGTGTTTGTAGGCAGGATATCATTAGAGTGGCTCATGATTCCAGTTTGGCAGGACACCTTGGAGTGAGGAAGACTGTGGCACGCATTTTGAAACACTTCTACTGGCCAGGTATCTTCAGGGATGTTTCCTGGTATTGTAAGTCTTGTCACACCTGTCAAGTTGTGGGGAAGTGTAATCAGACTGAAAAGGTTGCACCTCTAGTTCCCATTCCTCCTTTTGAGGCGCCTTTCACCTGTGTGTTGGTGGATATTGTGGGCCCTCTTCCTAAGACTTCTTCAGGATTTTCTTATGTGTTGACCATGATTGACATGGCTACTCGTTATCCTGAAGCTATTCCACTTAGAAACATCTCAGCAAAGAACGTGGTTAAGGAAATGCTGGGGTTCTTCACAAAGTTTGGCCTGCCTAAGGAGGTACAGTCAGACCGGGGAAGTAATTTCATGTCAAACGTTTTCAAGCAGTCTCTGAAAGAGTTGGGCATCACCCAGATCACGTCTTCAGCTTACCATCCCCAGACCCAAGGAGCGTTGGAGAGATATCATCAAACACTCAAATCGATGCTCAAGAAATACTGTTTGGAACATCAGAAAGACTGGGATAAAGGTCTTCCATTCGTTGTGTTTGCTGCAAGAGAATCTCCAAATGAATCACTGGGCTTCTCACCTTTTGAACTACTGTTTGGCCATGAAGTAAGAGGACCCCTTAAGTTACTCAAGGAATGCTGGCTGTCGGAGGAAGATGACGTCAACCTGCTGGAGTATGTGATGAAGTTCAAAGAACGGCTGTCCACTGCTTTACAGCTGGCGAGAGAAAATTTAGGAGCTGCTCAGGAGAAGATGAAGACTTGGTATGACAAGAAGTCCAGGTTACGCCACTTTCAGCCAGGAGATCAGGTTTTGATTCTGCTACCAGTTCATGGGCAACCTCTTCAAGCCAAGTTTAGTGGCCCTTTTTTCGTGGAGAAGAAACTCAGTGATGTCAGCTATGTCATCGCCACACCAGATCGTAGAAAGAGCAAGCAACTATGTCACATCAACATGCTAAAGTTGTATCACAGGCGGGACGAAAATAACCCAGTCTGCACTGTAGCTGTTCCACCCGAGTCTGCAAGTGAAGCTCTCCCATGCAGTATGAGCCTGAGTGATAGTTTGGGGAAGAATCCTGATATCATGAATGATCTCCAGACTAAGCTTTCTCATCTACCTCCTAAGGAAAGGCAGGAGTTTTCGGCATTACTGCAGGAGTACCCGCAAGTGTTCCGTGCTACTCCAGGAAGAACCACTGTGTTGATGCATGATGTCGATGTTGGAGACGCAAAGCCAATTAAATTGCCTCCTTACCGTGTGAACCCAGTGAAAGTTCCTCTCATCCAGAAGGAGCTTGGCTACCTGTTGGACCACAAGATGATTGAGCCCTGTCAGAGCGAGTGGAGTTCTCCTGTCACTCTGGTCCCTAAGCCAGGTGGGTCACAGCGGCTTTGCATTGACTACAGACGTGTTAATCAGATAACTAAAACAGACACTTACCCTCTCCCTCGCGTGGAAGATTGCATAGACAAGATCGGAAAGGCTAGGTACATAAGTAAGTTTGATTTGTTAAAGGGATACTGGCAAGTACCTATGACTGAACGTGCTAGGGAGATCTCATTTTTTGTAACATTAGGAAAGACCTTTGGATGGTCTGTAATGCCATGTACAGATTGTTTTAGAGTAATAAGAAATTTCCTTTGTAAATTTCTTTTTTCTTTGTGGGGAGGTGTTACATAGCCTATGATTTCATCATCCTTTGTGTAATTTTAACGCACAGTTGCTGCATGTTTGATCACGAGCGTGTTCTGCCTCAGTCCCCCCCTTCTACCGTTATAGTAGAGTAAGTCGTTCTCTCTGTTGTCCAGAGCGGGATTGTCAACTCTATGTCCCCATGGCTTCATTTGCGCGTCCTTATTACAAGTTGTATCAAGCTCTCCTGGCTCCTATATAATGAGCTCAGTCTCTGCATCATTGCCACTTAGATCTGCTCCTCATTTTGTTCACATCTCTGTCCTCCCCTGTACAGATATTATTATTGTGAGTGCTCAAGAAGTCTCCAACCATCTAGCAGCTGTGTGTAATTTGAGTATAACTGTTATTGCATTTTTTCTTGTACTGTATAGCATAAGTTTAATTTGTAGGCCTAGTGAAGTTTTTGTAATTCATGTATGGATCTTTATGTCAGTCATTTTTGATAATAGTTTGTATCTGTAATTATTTATCTGGCATTCACTGAGTATTATCTGGTATCTCATTTTATCAGGGCTGACTTAGATAAATTTACTCTTGCTAATTTCGTGTTAATAGAGGCTATTGCAGTTAACCATATATTTAACCTGTTTTTGCCATTACATTATCCTTATGAGTCCTGAATGTTTTATTGTTAGTTTGAGCATTAAACTTTGACTTGTAATTTTACCTAACTCTTTGTTTTGAACCTGGAACTTTACGGGACAGTAGTGATTTTTAGTATTCTCACTTAAAGTGTACATTATCTTTCTCTGTTCCGTAACAATATATATATATATATATATATATATATATATATATATATATATATATATATATATATATATATATATATATATATTTCTTCTACTGATAAAGCAGATCTCTTCGCACAGACTTTCTCCTCCAATTCCACCTTAGACGATTCCGGTGCTGTTCCTTCATCACATACCCCCTCTGACTTCCTCATGGCTGACATTAAAATTTCTTCAGTTGATGTATTTTCTGCCATCACTGTCCTCAGTACTAACAAGGCATATGGGCCTGATGGGGTCCCTCCTGTTGTCAAGAACTGTGCTTCTGTGCTTACACCCTGCCTAGGCAAACTCTTTCGCCTTTGTCTGTCAACTTGTACCTTTCCTTCTTGCTGGAAGTTTGCTCTCAATCAGCCAGTCCCAAAGAAGGGTGACCACTCCCAACCCTCCAACTATCGTCCAATTGCTTTTACGTCCTGTATTTCGAAAGTTTTCCAGTCAATTCTCAATAGAAAAATTTTAAGACATCATTCTTTCCTATCACAACCTTCTTTCCGATCGTCAGTATGGGTTCCGTCAGGGACGCTCCACTGGCGATCTTCTCACCTACCTTTCAGGCTCTTGGTCATCCTCCTTTCGGGACTTTGGCGAAAGCTTTGCCATTGCACTTGACATCTCTAAGGCTTTCGATCGAGTCTGGCATAAATCTTTAATTTCCAAACTGCCCTCCTACGGTTTCTATCCTTCTATCTGTGCCTACATTGCTAGCTTCCTTTCTGGTCGTTCTATAGCCGCTGTTGTAGACGGGCATCGTTCTTCTCCTAGATCTATCAACAGTGGTGTTCCTCAGGGCTCTGTCCTATCACCAACTCTTTTCCTTTTATTCATCAATGATCTTCTAAGCAGTACATCTAACCCTATCCACTCATACGCTGATGACTCCACCCTTCACTTTTCCATTCGGTTCCTGCAACGCCCATCTCAACAGTTACTTCAACAAACAAGGGATGAGGCTATGGCACACCTAATGTCTGACTTGGCTCGTATCTCTGACTGGGGTAAAAATAATATGGTTGTTTTTAATGCATCTAAGACTCAGTTCTTACACCTATCAACCCGACAAAATCTCCCACAGGTATACCCACTAATGTTTAATAATATTCAGCTTAATCCTGCATCATCCTTGAACATGCTTGGGGTTTCATTTACTCAGGACTTATCTTGGAAAGATCATATTACATCTCTTGTAAAATCTGCTTCCAAGAGATTGGGTGTGCTAAGCCGACTCCGCTCTTTCTTTACCCCTGCACAATTGTTGACTCTATACAGGGGTTTTATCTGCCCCTGTGTGGAGTACAACTCTCATGTGTGGGGAGGCTCCCCACATACAGCTCTTCTCAATAGGGTGGAGTCAAAGGCTTTTCGTCTCATTAACTCTCCTCCTCTTACTGACTCCTTTCAACCTCTGTCTCTTCGCCGCACTGTTGCATCTTTATCTCTTTTCTATCGTTACTTTAATGGTCACTGCTCCTCTGAACTGTCTGCTTGCATTCCTCTACCTCTACGACGGGCGCGTAGCACCCGTCTGGCAGCAAACTCTCATCCCTTTTCTGTCCAACTCTCTAATGCAAGAGTTAACCGTTACTCCCAGTCTTTCATTTATGCAACAGGTCAGCTCTGGATCTGTCTCCCTCTGTCTGTATTTCCTGCTGACTATGATCTCCAGTCTCAAACGCAGTGTGTCCAGGCATCTCAAAATGATTGGATCTTGAATTTGGCTCTCTATTGTATTTTGTTTTTCTCTTGGAGGGATCTGTTACTGCGGGCTCATGGCCTTTGGTTCCTTCTTCCTCGCATAAAAATATATATATATATATATATATATATATATATATATATATATATATATATAGTTACATAGATATGTATATATACTGTACATAATTACCTTATGTTGGGCTACTTTATACCGAAATTCGCTACTTTTCAGGCCTGTTTCCGCTACTTTTGGTCACAAGAATCTGGCAACCCTGGTCAAGGGGACATTATTTATCATGCTTGAGGAGAGGGTGCATGGTGGTTAGGGATAGGGTGTCCGTCCGTCTGTCTGTCTCTTATGATGCTTATGAAAATGTTCAGGAAAATCAAACACCAAACATTAATGTAAGAAATAACCTTACTGAATCTGACTATGAATACAAACAGGATGCAAATTTTTCAAGCTAATGTTACCTGTGAAGGTAATGAAAATATGTATGTACAGTATATATACTGTACATTGAGAATAGCATGTAGGGTATCGGCCCCAGTGACCCAGTGAGGTGTGTGTGTGTGTGTGTGTGTGTGTGTGTGTGTGTGTGTGTGTGTGTGTGTGTGTGTGTGTGTGTGTGTGCTTAAATCATAATTATTAGAAGATAAGCTAAGCATATCTAGGTTTGGTTGTATATTAGGTGAGGTAATGAAAGGCATGGTGTATACTGTAGACTGACACTGTGTAGTAGTGGTGGGAAAAACATTCGAGCCTTCACAGGACCTCGGAACCACCTTGCAATGAACGTCCGAATTCCCGCCACAATAGCTAACTGAGTCCGTATGCTTCCAGTTGCGACTTTACTTAGTTTTGTTTATCAGTGTGGTTCAGGTTTATCTCTGATAATTTAAAAGGCACATATTTATCATCAAAGATATTATTGCTTTAATTTGTATCTGTATTATCATGTATCTTACAAATAAATGACAGCTTTGTTGGAATACAAAGTCAGTTTGGTGCACGTTCAAACAACGGAAATTGACCAATCACCGCCCACGAGCATCACACAGTGTTACCAAATCCACATGTCCTCAGCTGGCAAAATCAGTGCGTCAGACTCCGTGGAACCGATTATAGTTGACGATCCGTGGGAGTAATGCCGCGTTTGACTGTTTTTATTGCCTTCTTCAAACATGTTTTCATCTTTATCGTAATGTAATAGCATGAACTGACCTAGTATATTAGTGCTGATCTGGGTACTGGTGCTGCCTGACCTACTGTGTTGGTGCTGACTGGTCTGATGTGATACTGATAGTCTGGGTGTTGGTGCCAAGTTAACTTGTGCGTTAGTGCTAATATGGTATGCTTGTGTTGACTGACTCGGTGTGTTATTGATGATATATAATATGTCTGTGGATGCTGAATAACTTAGTGTGTTACTGTTGACTGTGTAGTGTATTCATGCTAAAATGGTGTATTGTTGGTGACTAAACCAGTGTGTCGGTGTTCAATGGCATGTTATGTTTGCACTGACTAACCTGGGATGTGTAGGGCTTTACAAAGCCCGCAAGGTCAGCAGTGGGAACAGGCCGGATGTAAGACAGCACCTCATCAAGGGGCATCAGTGCTTGTCCCACGTCAAAATCAGCCCAACGTTCCTCGTTTACAAGCAACATCACTCCCGTCATGTCTACCTCCTGTGAACAAAATTACCGTTGTTCCAATATCCCCATCTACAGTAGTAGGCAAACAACAGTTAAGACGTACTAGGTGAAAAACAAAATCGATATTCGCCAATATCTTTCAGATACACAGTAGGTAACAATAACTTTCATGCACTGATGCAGAGTTCTAATAAAAAACGAAAATATATGGGGTTTACAGTTGACCTTCGGAATAAAATACATAAAAATACGTCAGAAGCATTACGCTGCAGTAAGACATCACCATTAGGAAGTCGGACATACACTCTCTTTACATGAAAACAATGCTGTGGTTCATTGCGATGTTGGTTTGGACGAGACACTGGGTGCTATAGGTTCTCTGTGAGGTAAGTCCATTTGCTCCTCCCAGTATATTAGTGTGGTTGATGAACACACTCCTCTTGGTCCAGACAGAAGAGAGAATTCGCTTTACGTCGCTTGACATAATAGGATACGATTTTACTGGGACAAGGTGACGACTGCTTCTCTTCACGTTGGAAGATTCCCTGTGGATGTATATTGCACTTCAGCAAAAAACTTCTGAAGTAGAGCTGTGAGCTAACTTGTGCATAGTCCCTATCAAAATCAACATTTCTACCCTGGATGTTTGTACACTCATCAATGAATAGAAACACAGCCACAGCTAGTGTACCTGAAGAAGGGATGGTATTGGAAGAGCAGGGCTCAGTGGGTGCTATGAGACGCATCGTACAGAAGTCAAGGTTGATGGCATCTTAAGAGATATGGTAAAGTTCTTATTGATAACTTGGCTACTCCTTCCATCAGCAGATGCTTCAGATGATGATGAGGCATCGCTAGCATCAGCTACATTTTGCCAAGAGGGTCCTCTAAAAGGCTGGCAAGGTATAGCAGCTTCTGCTTCCTTGAACTGGGACCCTGGAAAGAAGGATGCACGATTCATGTTGTCCCTCCTTTGCCTTCTGTTGTCGACATCGAAGGGGCTTGTCAAACCTCCGTCGCTTGCATTTCTGTAATTTTGCCCAAGTACCAGTAATAAATCACTAATCGTAGGTTTGTTTAGGGAAATTGCAAAATGATGAAAAGAAATATATATATATCCCAGAAGACAAAGTGATACAAAAGTTAAAGAGATATGATAAAATTACCACATTTGTTTAGGGAATACTATTGAAACCAGTGCTAATGAGAACTGCATTACCAGTATTCCATTCAATCTGCCCCTTTTGGGGGGGTCTTTATATTGGTGTATGGTTGTTTCTGTGTAAAACCCGAGTGCAGAGAAATGAGAGTCATCAAGCGATGTTATTTACTGAATTGTGTGGTAACCATAATTACTCGTATAATCCAATGGACGCTGGGTGATCTAGCGGTTTAGGGAGCAGGATGTCAAATACTATCGAATATTCGATCCAAGCACTGAATATAACAAAAATATCAGTGTTTCTCAGCATGTCATAATTTCCTCAAAGGTCTTGTAACTCTAGGTCATTTTTGTTTCTGCGTTGCCAGGCCCCAACAGACTGTATTTTTAGTTTCCTACTAGCGTCTCCTGGTAATATGTGGTGCCCATCATCCACTCACTTGAAGTACTGCTGTCTACTACTGCCTTCACCTTCTTAATTCTTTTCTGTGTCTTCCCTCCTCACTTCCTGTTCTCCGATGTCAGCTTTTTATTGCTCCTCTTTTCAGTTAAGGTGACACTTCATTGAGTGACAATCCTACTGGCTTCCTGTAACCCAAGAAACCACTTACAACACTAGGGAGTAACCATATAACCAAATAACGGGGTGATATGGAGCCTACTGTGGTGTCTCTGTTAACTCGATGGGGGGGCGCGGTAGCACAGTGGTAGCGTGCTGGACTCGTAATCGGGGGATTGCGAGTTCGAGCCTCGCCCGGGCTGCCGTGCCGGGAGTGGTAGCTCGCTCCTGTAACCCTAGCGGGGCTATATAGTCCAATACAGGGCTTAGCTCGGGGGAACTCCATTTCTCCCATTTCTGTTAACTCGGTGCTGAGACGTAGTGTCGGCATCCAACCAGAAATCAAAGCTCCACACTCCTCCCCGAGCATCGCTGTGGCGAGACTCTGTCTGCAGCAAGGAAATATCAGTTTACTGCTTGGGACGGCGCCGTGCAGAGACGATTGCTTGCCTGCACCTGATAAATCTGCTCGGCCAAATAGATCGGAATTACTCAGCATAAAAAAAGAAGCTTATCCTATAGTCTTTGGGTTTGTCAAATGTGATAAGATCTTCCAGGAGAATGATACAGTGCCATAATATAAGAAACCTGCACACTTGCAAGAGGGGATTAGGTGCCAGACAAAAATAGGAATGGTTATAAAAACTTAGCTAATCCCTGTTTTAATTCTTAAAAGCATATTGTTGCCTAAACCAGGGGTTCTCAATCTGGGGTTCGTGAAGCCCCAGGATTTCGCAGGAGGGTTGCCAGGAGATACACTCGTGATCACTAATCTCTGACCAGAGAGTTAGCTAAAGTCGTGGCCAGGCGTAGGCTACACAGTCAGACACACTCCACCATCGTTTCAGAAAGGTTTAGTGCTTCAATGAACAATTTTCTAAGCCTCACTGAAGCATTTTTGTTTCACATATTATATTATTTTCTGAAGTAATATGTGCATGGTAAGAAATAGACAAATTTGGTCGTAGCTGTTAGTTTTAGTCTATAATGAGTGCTTGATATTTGAATTTCATACTGTTTTATTAATCTATTCATTTTTTCACTGACCTATTTCTTGAGGCGAGCCTTTAACCGAGCTGTTGGTAGGTTATATTAGAGAAATATCCACGATTGTCACAGCAGCCGGCATTCACATGACATATTCTAAGTAAGAGTGCTTTATAATACTTATATCATTGACAAAAATTTACTCTTACTATTACTTTGAACTGAATGTTTTTCTCTAGAGATAACAGGCCCAGTTGCCCATAGATATAAATAAGCCTAAATGCCACATGACGCTAATTGGATGCGTCTGCGCGGCCGCCATCTTGGAACGGTCGAGGCAGACGATGTCGTGTTCCTGACGATGATCAAAGCTGACCACTATTTACCTAGACATGCAACAGCACTGTGCTGCTTTTGGGTGTAGAAAGCGTCGGAATATATCTATGGTGACACCGATAGCACGAGCGGCTCAACGTTTGGTTATGCAACCGTCCCTCAGCTGCATCTCTATCCTCCGAAAGGAGGATGGTTGGTTGCAGAAGTGAAATTTAAGCCTGCAGTCCGCCGAGTTCACGTTTCAGATGAACCAGGAACCACAACAACACTACCATCACAACAACAGCCACCACCATAACAACCACCACCACAGCCACCACCACAACCCCCACCACCACCATCACAAAAACAACAACAAGAACAACAACCACTACCACCAGCACCACATCCACCACCACAACCATCACCACCACAACAACATCAACAACATCCACATCCACCACCATAACAACAATCACCACCAAAACAACAGTCACCACCAAAACAACAACCAGCACCATCACAAAAACAACCTCCACCATCACAACAGCAACAACCACCATCACCACAACCACCAGCACATCAACCACCACCATCACAACAATAACCACCACTACAGCAACCACAAAAACCACCACCACAACAACCACAAAAACCACCACCACAACAACCACAAAAACCACCACCATCACAACAACCACCACAACAATAACCACCATCACAACAACGACAAAAACAACCACCACCATCACAACAACCACCATCACTGCAACACCCACCACCACAACAACCACCAGCACAACAACAACAACAACAATAACCACCACAGCAACAACCACAACAATAACCACCACCACAACAACAACAACCACCATCACAACAACAACCACAACAATAACCACCACCACCACCACAACAATCACCACAACAATAACCACCACAACAACAACCACCATCACAACAACAACCACCATCACAACAACCACCATCACAACAACCACAACAACAACCACCATCACAACAACCACAATAACAACCACCGCAGCAACAACCACAACATCAGTCACCACAACAATAACCACCAATACAACAACAACAACAACCACAACAAGAACCACTACCACCACCAGTGCAACAGCCACCAACACAACAACCACCACCACCATAACAACAACAACAACAACAACAACAACGAACACAACCACCACCACCACCACCACAAGAACAACCACCACCACAACAGCAACAACGACAACAACCACAAAAAACACCACAACCACCACCACCACCACTACAACCATCACCACAACCACCACCACCACCACAACAACAGCAGCAACAACTGTAACCACCATCACAACAATGACCACCACAACAACCACCACCACAACAACTACAGCATCCGCCGCCACCACCACCACAACCACCACAACAGAAACAACAACCACAATTACCACCACAACACTCCCATTATAACCACCATCACAACAACCACCACCACCACAACAACCACCACCGCAACAACTACGGCATCCACCGCCACCACCACCACAACCACCACCACAACCACCACAACAGCAACAACAACTACAATTACCACATGTAACTACGATATGTAACTATATAGCTATAGGTAACAATATGTAAAACAGGTAGTTATGTCAGAAGTTCTCCAGGAAGAGACTACACATCACCTAGCCTAGACTAATCAAGAATGCCAAACACCTCTGATCATGTGCTGGATGTATGACCGACACACACACACGCACGCACACACACTTTAGCCAGAAGCGAGAGGGGGATATAAGTCCGACATCACATGTAGGAAGGTTAGAACACGAGAAAGAAGTAGAGAGGGCACCAGAGAGAACCAAAGAGCAGGAGAGAGCTGGTTAGAGAAGGAGAGAACCAGAGACGGCCATGAGAGAAGGAGAGAGATCCCCAGAGAACAATAGGGAGTAGGAGAGTGACATTTAAGTATGAGGACCGCAGCTAGCTCAAAGTGCTACTAACCATACATGGGTCACGCCAAACTCTTAACTGTTATTCAGGCAACTGTCTCACAATAAACTTCATCGACCCCAATCGGCCTATTTCATCACCCCACTTAAAATATGAAGAGGATACACTGACATCTACAACGCTTCACCGTTTACTCTCTCCTGGTGCCACTCCCATCGACGATAAAACCAGATAACCTTCTCTATCTAATTAAACACCTAGACTACAATTCTAAGTTATTGATATTGGTGGCGAGCGGTAACAATGAACCGACTACAAGCAATCTACGCTTCAAGCGGTAAAATACGATAAACTACGTCATTGATATTGGTGGCAAGCGGCGAAAACGATTCGAGTACAATCAAACCACGCATTACGAGTTTATACAGTGGTAAACAACAGTGGTAAACGAAGCCGATTAACGTCTCAATCAACAGTCAAAGAACAAATTACAATCAGAACAATCTACGACTTCTCTAAAAGCAGCAGTCATCAGTCAAAGTACAAGTAAATGCAGTGAGAACAAGAAGTGAGAAACGACAAGCAAGAACAAGCAAAAGCGGGAAAGAAGGAAGTACATCTTTACTGTTCTAATAGTGTTGACCCAGCATGGTGGTGTATCAACACATCTGACCTCCATTCTTCCCTCCTCCTTGAGCCTCCACCACCCTCCACCACGACCTCCACCTTCTCCGGTACTACCACCACCACCATCTTCTCCACCATAACCACCACAGTGAGGCAGCGAGTCAGTAGTGTCATCATTTGCTAAGAGCATCATAACACGTCAATCACTCCAAGTGCCTGACAGCACTTGCCCGTGATCCTGCACCTGCCCGCCTGCCTGCCAGCCTGTCTGCATACCCTGCAGTCATGACACCTACTGCTGACGCAGTCATACCAGGACCCTGACATATCTCAATCAAACCCTACCAACACCCTTCAACCAACATCACTATCATCACCACTACTACAATTAATATCAGTGGGTTGAATATTTACTCCATTAGTTTAATAGTACTACATCGTTTACGTACAACCTTACTTATATACACAGTGATAGACAACATCCTTACATCAGCATACAATGCATATACTCGTATATGAAAATCTAGTGAGACCAGAGAATTAAAATATAAATACACATATATCCTTCAAACTGCAGTGAAAAGGAAAATCAAGTGATAATGCCTAACACAAATGGAGCTAGCAATTATGCTATACTCAACCAAACAGATTAATACTTACCACCTATACCTAAAGATGAATTTTAAAATGAGCAAACATGTCAAGTTGACTTCACAACCTTTGGAGGACTACTGAATCAAGTGATGTGTGGTACAAATGAAACCAAGTGAATACTGTACATACTGTGAATATTATTTATCTAGTTTTATATATAATAACAAAATACGGAATTGCATATAATACAATTTAAAATATAAACTGTGTAACATAACTAAGCCAATACACCTTATGGTGTCTCAAATAAAGACGTACATCAAATATGACTGATTCGTGATATGATGGTACTGCTATTATTGTACAAATTTTATACACGTATATCAGTTATATAGCTACAATGACCACACTTGTGATTCCTACGATAATGTTACAATTGCTTCATTATGTAACTACAAACATTAACGTTACTGCAGTTATATTACAATTGCTACACTAATGTAACTACAAACACTAGTGTTACTGCAGCTATGTTACAGTTGCTACAGTTAAGTAACTACAAACACTAGCATTACGGCAGATATGTTACAAATCCTACAGTTATGCTACAGTTGCATCTTTATCTCTTTTCTATCGCTACTTTAATGGTCACTGCTCCTCTGAACTGTCTGGTTGCATTCCTCCACCTCTACGACGGGCGCGTAGCACCCGTCTGGCAGCAAACTCTCATCCCTTTTCTGTCCAACTCTCTAATGCAAGAGTTAACCGTTACTCCCAGTCTTTCATTTATGCAACAGGTCAGCTCTGGAACTATCTCCCTCTGTCTGTATTTCCTGCTGCCTATGATCTCCAATCTTTCAAACGCAGTGTGTCCAGGCATCTCAAAATGATCGGATCTTGAATTTGGCTCTCTATTGTATTTTGTTTTTCTCTTGGAGGGAACTGTTACTGCTGGCTCATGGTCTTTGGTTCCTTCTTCCTCGCATTAAAAAAAAAAAGTTGTTACAGTTATGTGATTACAAACAGTAGCATTACTAAAGTAGTTACAAATTCTACAATTATGTAACTACAAGCATTAGCATTACTGCAGTTATGTTATTATTGCTACAGTTATGTAACTACAGACACTAGCATTACTGCATTTATGTTACAGATGCTACAGTTATGTAACTACAAACACTAGCAGTACTGCAGGTATGTTACAATTGCTACAATTATGTAACTACAAACACTAGCATTACTGCAATTATATAACAGTTTCTACAGTTCTGTAACTACAATTTGTTACAGCCACATTTTGTGGCAGTTGCATTAACACGATGTAACAAAATTTTTTTGGCAAACACAATCATGTAACAGTTACATTAACAAGATGTAACTATAATTTTATTGCAACCACAATTATGTAACAGTTGAATTAACATGATGTAACTACAGTTTTCTTGCAACCACAGATATGTAACAGTTGCATTAACAAGAGGTAACTACAGTTTAATTGCAACCACAATTGTGTTACAGTTGCATTAACACAATGTTATGTTGGAGTCACACTTGCGTAACAGTTGCATTTACACAATGGAACTAGAATTGCATTAACACGTAACTGCAATTATGATAAAATATTTCTTCAATTATGTTACTTTTACAATATTATGTAGTGTGCTTAATTAGCTTACAAATTGATTGTAATGTGTATATGATATGCATTAACAAGTTATGACAATATATACTGTCGTTGGTACGACAGTGGACGTGACCGAGCGATATGTAGGCATGAGACAATACTATATGTAACTACGGTATGTAACTGTATAGCTATAGGTAACAATATGTAAAACAGGTAGCTATGTCTCAAGTTCTCCAGGAGGAGACAACTTCATATCTCCTAGCCTAGACTAATCAAGAATGCCAAACACTTCTGATCATGTACCGGAAGCATGACCGACACACACACACACACACACACACACACACACACACACACACACACACACACACACACACACACACACACACACACTTTAGCCCGAAGCGAGAGGGGGATATAAGTCCGATACCACATGTAGGAAGGTTATAAATGGAGAGAGAAATAAGAGAGAGCACCAGCGAGAGCCATAGAGCAGGCGTGAGCAGATTAGAGGACCTAAGGCCTGATAACATGAGGGTCAGCTAGGAGGCTTTGCCCTCACACTAAGTTATGCTGTAAATCACTGTTCGATATAACTGTACAGTAAGCTCGGTACCCAATAGTGCTCTAACTCACCTCGCTGATGCACAAAGGGGGAAGGTGAAAAAGAGAGAGACCTACCTATTCACTCTAACCGACAACCCACCATTTAATAAGCAGCAACAAGTTCGAGCCATACTACGTCTCATGGCTTTATTCTGGCAGTGATTCGACGATCTACAATCGACCTCCCTATCTCCCTACAAGTACCTACAACTATGCCCAATTTGGTGACTTCACGCAATCACAAGTAACAAAAAAATAATTAAAACAGGGAGCGAGAGCTGGCGGAGCATCATCGCAACTTAACTTCGCCTCTAATCGCTCCTAACCACCTCAACCACAATCAAACCATGCCTTACGAGTTTAAACAACGATAAACTATGCTCATCGGTATCACCTCATGCACAGGACAATACATCTCCACCAGAACAATATATTACCAGCCTCTTTTCCAGACATCCACCCATTGGACGTATCTTAGAGGTGATCAAGTTCTAGCTAGGCTTAGAGGAGGACATCGTCCAGCTCCCCACACTTCCTAGTTTAGATGTGGGTTAGGTGAAATCTCAGATTTTTTTTTTTTTTTTTTTTATGTCCGACTCTGGGCAAAGGCTTCAGGGCCTATATCTTGGGGGCAGTAGCCTATCCCAAGGCCCAGCAGTCCTCCTACACCTCCACATGTCACCACTTCGGCGCTAAAACCCACCGTCCATACTGAATACATGCTAGGGCTGTCTCATACAGGACTGGTGTATTGGTATTAGCGGGGGTATTTTTACGACATGTGCCCAGCTTTTAGAATACGCTCATACAATTTAACACACATAATGGAGTACTGCACAGCACATACCACACTAAGACAGACAAAACATCAACGGTGTGGGGAACCTATGGGACAGTCCCATAAGGGCGGTTATTTGCCAGCGATCAGGCGGATCGATGTTGAACAACAACATCCTCTTATCTGTCACCCCACTAAGGAACTTAAACTCTCTCACTGATTCAAGTCTCTCCCCATTCACTATAGTATAACATCACACTGGATGTCACCACACTCAACAACCATCTGCTTATTTTCGTGTACACTTACTCTCAAGGCAAGGTGGTCTCAGACATCTGCAAAACTATGAAACCGTCTGCACAGTACCCTCCCTCGATTCGAGAACTCGGGTATAATAAAGTGGTGAATGGGTGGCTGATGAACAGTCATAAATCTAAAAAAAAAAAAAAAAGGGTCAATAGTAAATCGGTGAGACCTAGTGGATGTGTCAAAACTGTGATAAAAAAAAACTGACCTAGAACGAATGAAACGGAACACGGACTGAATTACATAGTAATAACTAAAAAGCATCTTAACATATTGTCATATCTCATTAGTACAATATGATGACTTCAGGCAACTGAGTAGTTGTGTACGTAGAGAGAGAGAGAGAGAGAGAGAGAGAGAGAGAGAGAGAGGGAGAGAGAGGTTGTAGGTGTTTGCCTTTTACTGGTTAGGAAGAGATGGGATGCATGTCCACCATTTCATGTTTCTTACACCGGTCAACAGCCAAAATTGTTCTCATACGTAAGTGTCCTTGACTAATCTGATAGCATTTATTTCAACTCCGATATTCATTTTGTGCTATCGGACCAGGTTTCTTGAAAATCAGACTGAAAACATATTCAATGTGTCATAACTGATCTCAACCTTGTAACATATACTGAGGCACACACAGATAATATTGCGATGATTTATGGTTCAAAATATGGAAATCCAGTGCACACACTTTACTAGCAAGAGATGAAGTTCCAAAAATACTTCTGCACTTTACTTTTCCACTTGTTCAGCTGACTCTCTTCACGTTGAAGCATCCAGCAGTTTTCGCCCATCATGTTGGAACTGAATCGGCCTTGATACCTGCTCTCCATTCTAACACTGTCTTGGTGAAACCTTTCACCGTTCTCGTCACTGATGTCTCCGAGGTTATCTGTGAAAAAATCGAGGTGGGAGTGAAAGAAATGAATCATCAAGGTCATCCGTAGGCGCAGAGCTCGATAACTCCATAACACGCCTGCCATAATTTCTTCTTAGTTGTCTGCACGATGGTTTCCAAGATCGTTCTGTGAGACATTAACGAATGATTCCCATGCGTCCCTCTCCAACAGGTTGAATGTCTTAATGAAGTCACCATCATTAACTAGCATGCGGATCTGAGGATCATTCAAGACCCCTGCTTTCAACTTGGCTTTGGATACCACGCCACCGAGCTTTATAGACAAATATTGAAACCCAGTACCCGTTTGATCCATGGCTTTTACGATTTTTTTTTCGCCAAGCCCAGCTTGAGATGCTGTGGAGGCAAGAATATGTTTTCTGGATCCACAAGGGTTTGTGATGACAATTGAACCTTCCGGGTGCATCTTTTGGTCCTGCTGGCCCTTCTTTTCTTTCATAGTGCTCGGCATTAGCTCTACTGTTCCACAAGCAGATAAAGCGCTTGTGCTTTGTGTAACCGATCTGAAGGCTGAGAAGTTGACTGATCACTTTGAGGTCCCTGCATATTTTCCTCTGATGCATCTCATACTCGATAGCAGAAAGCACAATCTTCATAGTTGCATAGCTCTCGGTCATCTCCGCATGTGCTATTGGCATGGATGGAAGCCGATTCCCGTTGTGTAGGGGGACTGCTTTCAGAGTGTCATTTCCTGAATCTATAAACAGCCTCCAATCATCCGGCTTGTATGGATCAGACTTGCAGAGTTGTTGCATGAGAAGCACCGCATCATCGCATTAGCAAAGGTTGTTCGTCGTTTCGATAAACACAGACAGTTGTCTATGCCAATGACGTGCCATAGTGATGCAGACCCCATCTTCCAGCAGGTTATGCTGCTTCAATCGTAATCCCAGTAGCTCTGCCTTTTCTTTAGCCAAATCAAGGTCCCTTTTGAGATCATGAAGGGCTCCCTGTTTGAATGGTTTGGGCCCACTGTTTCCTAAGTCGTCCTCGCAGTCATCATCCATGGGGCTATGACTGGAACCAGATTCACTGCTTTGCTTGTGTTCAGCAGGTGGGTTTGGAACCGGTAGTTCTGCACTGTGTGGCACTGGTTAGATTGCAGAAGCAGTATTGAGGCACTGTACAGTACTGTGGCTCATGTCTTGACAGTTATTCCTTTGATATTTGTGAGACAGAAGTAGCAGTCATTGTTATGGTCTTTGGGCTCTCGCCACACTATTGGTACAGCAAATGGCAAACCCGAACTTCGTTTTCAATGCATCCATTCACTCAGGAGATTGACATAGGATCTACACGCTATGTGAAACGCCCATTTCTAGTCTTGGTCGCCCAACAGACATTTACAGTAGCTTTTGCAGTTCATTCAAATAGCCTTCGAGATGGGTTTCCTGAAGCACTCCGGGGTGAACACTCCACAAATATAACAAAAACGGTCAGGGTCGTTTACACCTTTGCGGTGTTCCATCTTTCACCACTGTCAAAGTGATTGAGAATTTCTGCAAGAACAGAAGTGGAAAGAATATATGTAACCTGCAATAAAAATACAAATTTAATCGTGGAACTAAACAAACAAATGTGTGAGTCACATCCTGTGAGCAAGATACTCTGATATACTGGTTTTCAAGAACCAGACCTGATACCGCCTTACTGATGCCATATTCGAGTTCAGCACCTTCGATTACCCTGGAATCAGGCCATTTTAATTCAGAACCATGAAGTAATTTTTTTTTTTTTTTTTTTTTTAACCAGTGTTAGCCTATTTATCGATGTCATGTGAAATGGAGCAAAGAAGATAGTCTTTATATTATTAAGGATACATAAGCCTTTTGCTATCTTAGGGAATATCTGCTGGTTCAGTTAATCCTTTTAGCACAATAACTTGTCCTTTCCTGACTAAAATAATCTGGAGTTAACTAAACTGGACTGTGGTATGACATTCACCATCCTATCACTTCCCCAGACCTTACTCTATCTTCATGATTCTTCCTTTCACTCGGCATCGTCCTGCACTCTCCATGGGTAAAAGTACTGACTTCTTCACAATGACAACTCAGCGAGTCTGTCATAAAGGGAATGAGTCATAAAGGGAGATGCATAATTGTCGAACCTCCCCAGGGGGTGGCGTAGGAACCTGTGTGTCTCATCGAGAGCAATCCAGGATCCATGAAAAAATACATATGTCCGACATACTCAAAACCCATCACTTCGAGTCGAAAGACAAAGGTTTCAGCTCAGTGCAATTCCTGCAAGAACTGGACCCATTCACATACAAAACACTTGCGCCCAGAGAACATTGTACGTGGACCTGCTCCTCATGCTCCTTCCCCCTATCCTTTAATCTACCCCCACCAGCCCCACTCTTGCTTCCTCTTCACCTCCTCAGCTTAATACACTGATCCTTTCCCACATCATCTGTTGTCACCACACGCTTTATTGTTCATGGATTGAGGTGTTTTGGGCAGATCGTTGGTGATTAATTGAGAGTTAAATTTACTGCTGATTAAAGTGCAGGTGCTAATGAATAAACACGAGTTTTACTGCTGATTAAGGCGCAGGGTGGCAACACATGGTGAGAGGAGTTTTTTTTATGTGAGATAGGGAGGTCAGACTCTGAACGTATTCGTCATCTGTCATGAGGAGGAGCGCTTATACCGCAGCAAGTGTTGGGAGAGAAGTTAGTCTGGAGTTGGAAGTTGGAGAGTCGACACACAGAGTTCGTGACCTGAAGCGGCTGGGAGTGTGTCATTGCTGTAGGTAACAGTACCGTCAGTAGTCACATACTACGCCCGTGAAGTCATAAACCTCCATAGGCCCTCACCACGTAAGTTGCGTTATCACGTGTGTGGTGGCATTTAATTGTTTGAGGATTGATGTAGCTGTGGCATGCACATGTGTGTATGTGTGTAAATATACCAAGTGATTTTGATGGATATGACTGACCAGTTGCTTATATCGGTAAAAATATGATGCCTATGCCGTATGTTAAACGCTAGGACATATGGATGTAGAGTCTCTGTTATTACAGGTTTGACAGATATATCAACAAGTCCAACTGGGGGGTCCTGTTATATTCCAGAAGATTAGGGTACAGTAGTGTGGCGCCTGCAGTCAAACGTGAGGTCTGTTGAAGAGCTGGTTGGAAACTATAGTACGAGCTGGATTACTAAGAGGTGATTATTTGTCTCGAGGAACAAACCGGGGAGTTGAGTGAGCAGGGTTAATGGCGTGACCTGCCTTATCAGGACCCAGACATTGACGGACTCCTGGGCGAGTCCCGACCACGCCCGTGTATACATCACGCATGGCATACATATGTATTTGTGGATAAGACAGTGTTATACGGTAATACTTCGTATCTTAACGTGGAGTTATGAGATGTGTTATGTGAATTATTAATACATGAAGTGATGTATGCAGGTGATAAATATTATAAGGTAATTAGTGTTAATCACTCACATATTTAATTAGGTGCGAAGGTACTAACCAACACTGTAGTGGGAGTTTTACAAACCTATCAGTATCGAGTCAGTAACAGAGTTATCCTCTAAGAGTGCTGTTACAAGGTATATTGTGCAAGTGAGTGTCAGAGGGTCCACAGGTTGGGTCTGACGAGTTAGCTGAATGTGCTGTGGAAGAGGTCACCAAACTTACATGCAATACACTCATGTATTTGTAACTGGTGGGCAAAGCTAATGTAATACAGTCCATTCCTCATCCAAGGTGTTTACAGTATCTAGGTCACCAGCTGCACTGTAATTACTGGCCAGTAAGTTGCTGAGTGTTGGCACATGTCACGATCACAACGAAAGCACAGCAAATGTGTGCGAGTAACACCCAGTGAAAGCTGTACAATATGCAAAGAGAGGGCTTAGTGTATGCAGTATTCAGACGAATGCACTGGTGCATAGGGCCCTTGTTATGAAGTAGGGCAAGGGCATAAATTAACCACACTGCCTTCTGTGTATGGAGAAACCAAGTACGGAGATGAATCATGGATGAAATGTAGCAGGAAACGGAGACCACTGAGTCCAGCTTCACGGATGAGGCGACACTTATAGTTGACACTGATGAAACAGCTTCTTGAAATGCAGATTCAAGTACAGAGTTGATGTTACTGGGAGAGGGCAGTAGCTCCTCTGGCCAAAGGCAAGAGTCTTACCAAGCCTTGGCGACAGTTGTGACTATAGCACCTAGAACTTAAGGTGAATTTGACGCATTCAAAACGATTGCAGCAGACACCATGAGGGAGTTCAGAGCACTTGCAGTTGAACTAAGAGAGAATCTAGGAGAATGAACCATTGAGCAGCCTCCTATGCATGAAACAACAGAAACTCAAGGGCTGGAGGATGGGGAGAATTCTGGCCCCAGCCCTTTATGCAGCAATGCATGTAATCAGGTCATCAAGGCCCCACCACCTGACCCAAGGGCAAATGAAGAATCTGAGACTGAGAAAGTTCTGGAAAAGGAGAATGCTCGAGTGTCTGATGTGAAGTTCTTATAGCGATGATTTGAATGCACCAAGCAACACTGCCGAAATTTCATGGGAAGAGTAGGGCAGAATTCTGGCGCTTCATGCATGCCTTTGGACGATATGTGAAGTATGAGAACTTGTCTGACGCTCACAAAACCCAAATGTTAATGGATGCTTGTGTGAGTGAGGAACTGCGGGCAGTACTACTGGGATGCAATTACCTAGACCCTCCACAAGGTACTGAATATTCTGCAGGAGAGGGTTGGAGATGACTATGCATATGCCGATCACATGGTACTGACACTCCTGGATTTTCCACCTGTGAGAGCCGATGATGACGAGGGAACAAAACCCCTAGCACAACCTGTGTGGGCCACGGTGAACCACCTTGAGCAAGTGGACCTTATACAAAAGCTGGAAACCAGACAAAGCTTCCCCATGATAGTCACGAAATTTCCCCCCAGACTGAAGGAACAAAGCATATATGCTGTGAGGAAGTACCAGGAGAAATCTGGCAAAAGGACAGGACTAGTGAAGTGGCTGGCAGAATATCTTGAAGAAAATGCAGATCGTACAGAAGAAGTCAAGAGTGACTTACAGGAACAGCAGAGCATAGAACATCTTACTGGAACAGAAACAACCTACCAGCGGAGGCAACCTGGCCCCTGCCGGCCTGGATGTCCTTTATGTGGTGAACTACACAGCTTGGTGAGGTGCAGTCACTTCAGATGCATAACACTCAATGAGAGGGAATGTATGTACGGTGTGTGAACTTATGGGATGCTTTCTGTGCCTCAACATGGGACACACAGTCAGTGAATGTTGAGCAAGCTTGTGTTGTGGTAAAAACGGTTGCCAGGAGAAACATGCAAGTCTGTTTCACCACCCAGCCATTGCTCAAGACCCGGGACCATCAAATCTGGGCTTATCAAAGAAGGGTGGCGACCATACTGTGAGCATGGTGCAAGAATATGCAGGACACAGTTACAGCTGAAAGAGAGACTCGGACAGACAAGTGAAGGATAGTGCAAGTACAGGTGGGCAAAGGATTGTTGAGGCTGAACAGGGGGACAAGGCCACACACATAGATGGGAAAATCCCCACCACAAAGCAGTCAAGCTATGTCCATGCAGTTGAGATCCACTCTGTCCGTAGAGATGTGAGCCTTGGCAAAGATGTAAACATTCGAACTTTACAGAAGAAGGTATCGTTGCCGGCTGTCGAAGTTGAGGTGTGGTGTTCAGAGCTTCCCACTAAAGGTACGATAATCTGGCTCTCTTGGACACAGGTAGTGACTGGTTATAATGTATGTGGATTCAGGCCAAGACCTTTCAGTTTAAAGGAAACCTACATGACTACTCATGGGGCTCTTGCCCGTGACTCCAGATATCAGTCATCAGAGGTGGACATGACAGTTGCTAGTGTGAATGTTAGGAAGAGAAAGCTCCCGTTTCATCAGCCCTCAGGGCTAGTTCCTGACCATCCCCCTTTGCTGAACTTTTTCAGTGTCTCAGTTACACAGAGAGTAGGCCAGCATACTCTCCGATACAAATTTCTCTAACTATCTACACCAAACTACATGCACAGTACACACTACACTTCCTTTTCCAAAATTCAAAAAAATCATGGCATCCCAACACTCAGCTTCAGAGTCCCCAGGGGGGGGACCATAAATGCCCCCACCTTCCGCCCCTCTCCTGGTGACGACTTGAGCTGCCTGGAACCACTGTCTGACTCACTTCTTCATTTTTGCAACATTCGCGGCCTTTCCTCTAACTTTCGCTCTGTTGACCACCACCTCTCCTCCTCTAAACCTCACCTTCTCTTTCTAACTGAGACACAGCTGTCTGAGGCAACTGACAGCAAACCCTTTTCTGTATCCTCCTACTTTCTCTATGCTCATTTCAAAGCCAAAGATGGCTGTTGAGTATATATATGCAACGACTTATCTTGCTCTCGTTTTCCTGAACTCGATTCTTCTGAATTCTCTACACTCTGGCTTCAGCTTTCCTGTCATTCTCTGACTAAATATATCTGTGCTGTTTACTTATCCCCTAATTCTACTGACTATCAAAAATTCTTCGACTATCTTACTTCTACAATGGAACACATTCTATCCATTTCTCCTTTCTCAGAAATCTCCATTTTAGGATATTTCAATGTTCACCACCACCTTTGGCTCTCCACTCCTTTCACTGATCCACCTGGTGAACAAGCCTAAATCTTTTCTATCCTTAATGACCTAGAGCAACTTGTACAGCACCCTACCCATATCCCAGACTTCCTTGGAGAGAGCTCCAACATACTTGACCTCTTCCCAACTAATCCTTCTGCTTACACTGTTAATCTTTTCTCTCCATTGGGCTCCTCCGATCACAACCTTATCACCTTAACCTGTCCTATCACTCCAGTACGGCCTGTGGACCCTCCAGGGAAACGTCGTCTGTGGCATTTTGGAGCCGCAGATTGGGTGGCCCTCAGGCAGTACTTCTTTGATTTTCCCTGGAATGATAATGGCTTCCACGGCCGGGAGCCACCTGAGTGTGCCTTTTGCATTACGGAGGTTATTCTCTTGGGCATGGAAGTATACATTCCTTTCTCGTATCGTTTGTCTAACGCAAGAAAGCCTTGGTTTAATCACCCTTGTTCTAATGCTGTCCGCAACAAGGAGAGGGCCTACAAAAGGTACCGGAGCCAACCCACCCCTGAATCATATCATCTCTACGTCGTGCTAAGTCTGTACTTCGCTCTGGTAAAAATAATTTCATCCATACTAAATGCTCTCAACTCTCCAGCTCGAATTCTTTCCGTTCCTTCTGGCACCTTGCCAAAAACCTTTCTAACAACTTTACCTTATCATCCTTCCCTCCTCATTTCTACTCTGATGGTTTTGTAGCTATTTCTTCTACTGATAAAGCAGATCTCTTCTCACAGACTTTCTCCTCCAATTCCACATTTAACGATTCCGTTGCTGTTCCTCCATCAATTCCCCCCTTTGACTTCCTCATGGCTTACATTAAAATTTCTTCAGCTGATGTATTTTCTGCAATCACTGGCCTCAATACTAACAAGGCATATGGGCCTGATGGAGTCCCTCCTGTTGTTCTCAAGAACTGTGCTTCTGTGCTTACACCCTGCCTAGGCAAACTCTTTTACCTTTGTCTGTCAACTTGTACCTTTCCTTCTTACTGGAAGTTTGCTCTCATTCAGCCACTCCAAAAGAAGGGTGACCACTCCCAACCCTCCAACTATCGTCCAATTGCTTTAACATCCTGTATTTCAAAAGTTTTCAAGTCATTTCTCAATAGAAAAATTTTAAGGCATCTTTCCTATCACAACCTTCTTTCTGATCATCAGTACGGGTTCCGTCAGGGACGCTCCACTGGTGATCGCACCTACCTTTCAGACTCCTGGTAATCCTCCTTTCGGGACTTTGGCGAAAGCTTTGCCATTGCACTTGACATCTCAAAGGCTTTCGATCGAGTCTGGCATAAATCTTTAATTTCCAAACTGCCCTCTTACGGTTTTTATCCTTCTATCTGTGCCTTCATCTCTAGATTCCTTTCTGGTCGTTCTATAGCCGCTGTTGTAGACGGCCATCGTTCTTCTCCTAGATCTATCGACAATGGTGTTCCTCAGTGCTCTGTCCTATCACCAACTCTCTTCCTTTTATTCATCAATGATCTTCTAAGCTGTACATCTAACTCTATCCACTCATACGCTGATGACTCCACCCTTCACCTTTCCATTCAGTTCCCGCAGCGCCCATCTCAGCAGTTACTTCAACAAACAAGGGATGAGGCTACTGCACACCTAATGTCTGATTTGGCTCGTATCTCTGACTGGGGTAAAAATAATCTGGTTGTTTTTAATGCATCTAAGACTCAGTTCTTACACCTATCAACCCGACAAAATCTTCCACAGATATACCCACTAATGTTTAATATTATTCAGCTTAATTCTGCATGATCCTTGAACATGCTTGGGGTTTAATTTACTCGGGATTTATCTTGGAAATAACATATTACATCTCTTGTAAAAACTGCTTCCAAGAGATTCGGTGTGCTAATCCGACTCCGTTCTTTCTTTACCCCAGCACAATTGTTGACTCTATACAGGGGTTTTATCTGCCCCTGTGTGGAGTACAACTCTCATGTGTGTGAGGCTTCCCACATACAGCTCTTCTCAATAGGGTGGAGTCAAAGGCTTTTCATCTCATTAACTCTCCTCCTCTTACTGACTCCCTTCAACCTCTGTCTCTTTGGCGCACTGTTGCATCTTTATCTCTTTTCTATTGCTACTTTAATGGTCACTGCTCCTCTGAACTGTCTGCTTGCATTCCTCCACCTCTACGACGGGCGCGTAGCACCCGTCTAGCAGCAAATTCTCATCCCTTTTCTGTTGAACTCTCTAATGCAAGAGTTAACCGTTACTCCCAGTTCTTCAATTATGCAACAGGTCAGCTCTAGAACTGTCTCCCTCTGTCTATATTTCCTGCAGCCTACAATCTCCAGTCTTTCAACCGCAGCGTGTCCAGGCATCTCAAAATGATCGGATCTTGAATTTGGCTCTCTATTGTTTTTGTTTTTCTCTTGGAGGGAACTGTTATTGTGGGCTCATGGCCTGTGGTTTCTTCTTCCTCGCATAAAAAAAAAAAAATCCATTTATCACGAGTCCCGACTGTGGGAAGGTGTCCTTCATTGCTGCATCAGGTGACATCCAATGGTGTGGCATTGCCCAACAGGCAGTGGCCGACTACATAGCGTCGCCCAACAGGCGATGGCCAATAGTGTGACGTCACCCCCAACAGGTGATGGCCAATAGTGTGGCATTACTCCAACAGGTGATGGCCAATAGTGTGGCATCACCCCAACGGCCAATGGCCAGTAGTGTGGCAACACTCCAACAGACCATGGTCAATAGTGTGCCATCGTCCAACAAGCAATGGCCGATAGTGTGGCACCACCCTAACAGGCCATGGCCGATAGTGTGGCACCACCCTAACAGGCCATGGCCGATAGTGTGGCACCACCCTAACAGGCCATGGCCGATAGTGTGGCACCACCCCAACAGGCGATGGCCAATAGTGTGGCACCACCCCAACAGGCGATGGCCAGTAGTGTGGCACCACCCCAACAGGCGATGGCCAATAGTGTGGCATCGCCCAACAGGCGATGGCCAATAGGGTGGCATCACCCAACAGGCAATGGCCAAGTGTGGCATCGCCCCAACAGGCAATGGCCAATAATGTGGCATTGCCCAAAAGGCAATGGCCAATAGTGTGGCATTGCCCAAAAGGCGATGGCCAATAGTGTAGCATTGCCCAACAGGCAATGGCCAATATTGTGCCATCGCCCCGACAGGCGATGGCCAATTGTGTGGCAATGCCCAAAAGGCGATGGCCAATAGTGTGGCATTGCCCCAACAGGCAATGGCCAACTATGTGGCATCACCCCTACGGGCAGTGGCCTACAGTGTGGCATTGCCCCAACAGGCAATGGCTAGTTGTGTGGTAACACCCCACAGGCGATGGCCAGTAGCATGACATTGCCTGACAAGCAATGGCCAATAGTGTGGCACCGCCCAATAGGCAGTGGCATTGCACCTAGGCAATGACCGACCACATGGCATTGCCCCAGCTGGAGATGATATATAGCGACATTGACTAACGGGCGTGAGGCAAGTGTCGCTGTAGCCTACTTTTGTTTGAGTGCATCCGCTTAAGGGAAGAGGTGCTGTTGCTACATGCTTTGTTGATCATGGATTGAGATGTTTTGCACAGATCATTGATGATTAATTGCAAGTTAAATTTACTGCTGATTAAGATGCAGGTGGCAATGAATAAACACATGTTTTACTGCTGATTAAGGCGTAGGGTGGCAATGGATAAACACGTGGTGAGAGGAGTTTTCTTTTTGTGAGATAGGGAGGTCAGACTCTGAACCTGTTTGTCATCTATTATGAGGAAGAGTGCTTACACCACAGAAAGTGTTGGGGGAGAAGTTAATCTAGAGATGGAGGTTGGAGAGTCAACACAGAGTTCTTGAGCTGAAGCCGCTAGGAGTGTCATTGCTGTAAGTAACAGTAACGTCAGTAGTCACATAATCCACCCGTGAAGTCATAAACCCTCATAGGCCCTCGTCACGTAAGTTGCGTCATCACGTATGTGGTGGCATTTAAGTGTTTAAGGATTGATGTAGCTGTGGCATGCACAATTGGACATGTGTGTATGTGTAAATATACCAAGTGATAATGTTAGATATTAGATCTAAATATGGATGTAGGGAAGAGTGAAGTTATGGTCTCCGAGAGAAGTCAAGTCAGTGAATGTACAGTGAGGCTGGATGAGGAGGAAATGGAAAATGTGAGTGCGTTTAAGTACTTGGGTAGTCTGATGAGTAAGGATGGAAGTTTAGAGGGTGAAGTGCTTGAAAGGGTGCAACAGGGTAGAAAGGTTGCTGGTTCCCTGAAAGCAATGATAAGAAACAAGGAAGTGAGCATGGAAGTGAAAAAGCTGTTACATGACAGTAATGTGATACCAACTCTAATGTATGGAAGTGAAGCTTGGACCTTGTTGGAGGGACAGAAGTCAGTAGTGAGAGCAGTGGAAATTAGTTATTTGAAAGGAGCATGTGGAGTCACATGGAGAGACAGACTGACAAATCAGGAAGTGAAGGAGCGTTGTGGTGTGAATGTGGTTGTGATAGGAAGTTAGAAGAAACACACTGAGGTGGTTTGGACATATGGAGAGGATGGAGAGCAAGAAACTGACGAGAAGAGTGTATGTGAGTGAGGTGGAGGGGGGGAGAGGGAGGGGGAGGCCAAGGATGAGATGGAGGGATGGAGTGGACAGGTATATGAGAGGGAATGTGAGCTGGGAGCAGGGCAATGAAATGGCGGGGGACAGGACGACATGGAGGCGATTTGTCTGTGGCCACCCCTTACGGGATTAAGGCGTCTGGCAATAGATAGATAGATAGATATATAATGATTGATATTACTGACAGTGTGATTATATCGTGAGTAAAGATATGATGCTTTAGCTGTATGTTGAACACTAGGTCATATGGATGCAGAGTCTCTCTCTGTAATTGCAGGTTTGACAGATACAAGTCCAACTGGCGGGTCCTGTTATATTCCAGAAGACTAGGGTACAGTAGTGTGACACCTACATCATCCAATCCCCCAACCCCTCCCATTCCATCCCAATGTAATTCACCCCAACGTATCTCCATCGCAACCTTCTCCTACCCCTTCCCCTCCACCCTCACCCCCACCTTCCCCCCCTCCCCCCGTGCTGTAGCAGTCAACACATATAGTACACAACATCAATATTCTTCAAATAAAAGATGGAATAAATTCCAAATAAAGAACTCACACAATTCATGAAACAACAAAACACACACATTGCCATCTTACAAGAAACAAAACTACACGAACACAAAAAACACCAACATTTCATAATTTCACCACCATCAGACAAGACAGGGCCGACGGCGGTGGCGTTGGACTCATCACCCTAGTACACCAATCCATCAACTTTTCAGATACTAGTGCACACACAAAATCACTTCTGTCCCCCACATGACACCACAACAAAAATACAGTCAATTAAAAAACGCATTGACAACAAATCACACATAACAATCGCCAATATATATATATATATATATATATATATATATATATATATATATATATAAAACAATCGCCAATATATATATATATATATATATATATATATATATATATATATATATATATATATATTCCCTCCCTATCATCCCCAACAGTACCACACAATTATTCTCCTCAAATACACCACATTGCTAACATACCCAACAGCATCCTGGGTGGTGATTTCAACGCCAAGGCGAAGGCCTGGCATGTCAACAACACTGACACAGATAGAGGGCTGGTACTACAATCCCAAACAGATGATCTTTTCATCATCAGCAATCTCGAACATATCTATATCCCGCACCGTGCCCATTTCCTCACATCATCCCCAAACATCATCTTTTGCTCCCCAAACCTTGCCCCTACAACGTCCTGGAGAATGGCCAAAACCCTTGGCTCTGACCACCTCCTAATCACTATCAAAACCAGAATCACCCCAGCTGGCCATAGACGCATATCCACTAACTATAGGAGAGCCAACTGGGAGGCCTTCACAACTGAAACAGAACAATGCTTTGAAACATTAAACGTGCACCTATCACAAACATCAACACCGCTGTGCACACTTTCAATACAATTAGCCTATGCAAAACGAAAACAAAAGACACATCTCTATAGGCAACAGAAAGTGACACAATCCCAATTTCACACCAGAAATTCAAAGCCTCATCAGACAATGCGACACGCTACAACGCTATCCAACACCCCATATACAAGGCACGTACAACAAATACAAGAACTCAACACTAAAATAAACAACAAAATATCAGAGCAGCAAACGCCAAATTGGAATAATTATCTCCAAACACTTGATCACAAAACAAACACCAGCAAACTCTACAAAAAATAAACAGCATAACATTCTCCAATGGCAACACTACACAATTACACCATGCCATTACAACAACAGACACCATACCCTCAAACAGACAGTAAACATTCTCATCAATCACTTTTCACAGGTAAGTCATTTAAACCCCCGTCGTGACGACCGACGCGTCATCCGACGCAAGAGACAGTTCCCCACAGACCCAGATTTCACACCTTTCACTTACAACCAGACGAAGCACATCATTAGCAACCTTAAGTACTCATTTGATTTTGGCCCAGACAACATAAGCAACATACACCTTAAACATCTTGGACCACAAGGCATACAAGCACTCACCAACATATCAAACTACAACTACTCACACAACATAATACCCAACATCTGGAAACATGGTACTATCATCACTCTCCCGAAACCCAACAAAGACACAACGCTACCCTCCTCACACCGCCCCATCACCCTCCTCTGCACCCCCTCCAAAGTAACTGAGCGACTGGTATTACAATTAGTAACACCTCACATCCCTCTCGCCCCATCACAACATGGTTTTAGGCCGCCACACTCCACAAACACTCTTCTTACAGACCTTACGCAAAAAGTTTTTGATGGCATCAGTTCAGCTAGGCCTCCACACAGAACACTCCTAGTTACACCAGACATTAGCAAAGTTTCTGATGCCATCCCCCACCACAACCTCACAAACAAAATATTCAATGCAAACATGCACAATAACTCAAAAAGTTGGCTGGCAAACTATTTAACAGGCAGATGTGCACATTTAACATTTGCTGCTCAGTCATTGAACATTAGAAATTTCACAGACGGCGTCCTTCAAGGATCTGGTTTGCCCCCCTACACTCTTTAACCTATACATGCACGACATACCAACATCCCTCACCACAAATACACATAGCTTCCTATGCAGATGACATAAAACTTGCATGTACACACCAAAACGCAAAGAGCTGCACATCCTCCAACCTTACCTCAAAATGCTACACGATTGGTTCACCACAAACAGACTCACAATATCTCCAGCCAAATCTAGTGACCCTTCTCACAAACTGGAGAGCAAAACATAGTCACATTCCACACCTCACTATAAACAACACTCCCCTACCCCACACACACACACACACACACACACACACACACACACACACACACACACACACACACAAAATCCTTGGTGTAACATACAATACATCGATGTCATTTTAACAACACATCACAACCATTGAAAATAAATTACCATCAAGACTCAATGCCCTAAGGACACTTGCCCATACAACAATAGGATACAGCAGTATACAAACAATATATATGTTCATTGATGAACTATGCAAGCCCTGCTTGGGCTTCAAACCTCACTGAAACACATTACAACACCCTACAGACGATACAGAACAATGCCCTAAAAAGGTTGTACAGCTACTATGCCTACAAACTACCTACACCAAGAAAGCCAAGTCCACAAAGTCAAGGATCATCTAGACATGAGGGTCACACAAATTCTTGCCACAGCCTCCACAAACCCACACCATCCAGTACACTACATGACAATACATCCATTCCAGGGAACATCAAAACAACGCCCAGCACACGATATCATACACAAATACTGTCATCTTTCCCTTCTCGACCACCTCAAACCAGCTTCCTGAAGCATATCCATGCTCAGATCACAAACTGCTCAATTCAGTCACTCAAAGACAACACACAGTTGCATGCACGGCCTCCTGATATCAACCCTTCTGAATCCTACCTCCCTTGTAAGGACGGGTTCCACTTGGCCTGGCTGAGATGTGGGCATCATCCAGCCTTCTTGAGTTATCAGAAGAGGCTGGATGACTTCATTGCTGATCCCTGTCCAGGATGCACGACAGCACGTTATGGAAGACTGCAATGTACAAAATCGCCTGCGCCGACAGCAAAACACACTCCTTGAAAGCTATGTGGGAAAGCGCGGTCTCGGCCACGGCCTTCCATAGGGATTTGGGCTGTTCGGCCAGACTGCCTAGGGAACAACTACTAGTACTATTACTACTAGTAGTTTTAATTTGCAGCCGCTAGCCCCGCTGTGCACCACCAATGCGGTCTACACTATCTTCCTGCAAGACTGAAATATCTATCATGTGAACATTCTGTTTAGATGATCCAGATATATATATAATATTTCAAAGGCATATTGTATACATGTAACAGATATGGCGAAAATGAGAAGTAAATGAACACAAACAAACGCAAATAATTTTTCAGCTTGTGTACATCTCTGGCATCCCAAAATAGGCATCACATCTCTCTCTCTCTCTCTCTCTCTCTCTCTCTCTCTCTCTCTCTCTCTCTCTCTCTCAGCTTTAATAAGCAAGTGCGGCCACATTAATTGTTTTTTTCTTTCCCCTTCCCTCTCCTCTAATCCAACCAAAATAATAGACAGAACTATATGATGTATATAGTTTAGTTATGCCTTTTGGAGCGTCTGGCAAAAACATTCTGAGCATGCACAAACACACTCTCACATACACCACTGCCACATTAGCTAATACCTTGCCACCAGGTGTACCACTTAGAACCTTGACTGACTGTAAAAATTCATTTGTCCATAACACCATCCTTTTTGATCTGCTTATTACAACCACACTTATGGAAGGAGAGTAGATGTTTTGTTTTCATTGGCTCGAGCATTTGCATTTGTGTGTGTGTGTGTGTGTGTGTGTGTGTGTGTGTGTGTGTGTGTGTGTGTGTCAAGAAATTAAGTCAGTGTTTTTTGCAATTCTATCCAAACTTGGTGGAAGGGGTGATGTTCAAATATTAGCCCTGAAGGGTTCTGTCAGACATGAACTTACAAATTTTATCCAGTTTAGACCAAACCTAAGGGATGATATAAAGGTATGCCATGAATGAACTGATTCAGTCTTGACAACAGTCAAAGGTCAAGATCACAGTGCAAGGCCACAGCTCAACCTGTCTGTTTGATTGTTTAAAAATGATCCAATTTTAGCCAAACTTGACGGAAATCCTGAGGATCCAGCACATATTGAGAACAAGAAGGTAAAGTCAAGACCAAAACAAGATTAACTTTATATATATATATATATATATATATATATATATATATATATATATATATATATAATCCCTCTAATATCAGACGTAATTCAGCCAAAGGCATGTCCGGAAATTGGTTTTGTCTGGATATTGGGTCCCTGCCTCCTGGACTGGTACTTATGGACCCTAACCCAGCCCAACTCAGAAAAACACCTATATAACTCCATACCGGACATGCATAGCACCTACTTTAGGGCTATAACACCAATGAGGGACATAAAAGAGTGAAATAAATGCAAAGGAACCAGGGAATGAGGTTTTAGAGGTGAGTATGTAAAACACAGTACACTATTAAATATTCTGGGTACTTACAACAAGTCCATGGCCATATTGATGAATAACCCGCCCCCTCTCAGACTCTGACAGTAAAAATGTGCACCTGAAGCACCTACTGTAATCAAGTCTTGCACTGCACTTGGTCATTCACACTCTGAATTCAAATTTCTTAACACTGCGCATTATTTTCCCACTTGTGCTCTATTGAACTTTCCAGTAACCAGTGTTGCACTCTGCACTTAAGTCTTTGTGCTCTGAACTCTAATTTCTTAACACTGCACATTCTTTTCTCACTTGCACTCAATTGTACTGTACAGTAACTCCCATGTAACCAGTGTTGCACTCTCCACTTAAGTCTTTGCACTCTGAATTCTGATTTCTTCACACTGCACACTGTTCTTCACTGCACAACATTGTAAATTCCCGTGTGGTCTAGTGACGAGTTCTTCCCGTTTATTCACTCTCAGAGTCCGAGAGTAGGTGAGGCAGGTGGCCTAGGGGCGCATCACTGGGACGTGGTGATGGAGTACCCACTGCAGAGAACTCTGAAGACAGGCGCAAACTCACATCCAGTGGCAACTCCACCGTGGCTGATGCGTCAGGCTGTGGCTCAGAGGTGGAAGGCCTGTCTTGGGGAGGCAGTGGTGTTGAGCCAAGGCTGGGCACGGCAGGGGTAATGGGCCTGAAAAAACTGTCAATTGTTGTTTTATGCATGTAACGACGATTCTGGCGATTGGTGATGTGCTGCCTGAAAGCACGCACTTCCTCCACAAGTCCCAAGGACCCCAGCTCCCTGTCACAGTCTGGGTGTTCCAGGTAGTCGAGAATGAACTCGACGTGCTCCTGGAGTGTGTTCAGCTTTGGGATGGCTGGAGTAGTGGCATGCTGAGAGGAGTCCCCATCACTGTCGCTTTCCTTGTCAGAATCTTCAAGCTGAGTACTTGTACTGGCAACTGAAGATGAGATCTCAATATCAGACATTATCTGATACCCAGGATCGCCCTCGTCATCATCCAACCTCTCATGCACTTCGTCCACATCAACATCGTCGCCATCCACACGAAGACGTACATGGAAGTCATCCACGTCAAAACCTAGAAAATCATGCACCACATCGGCCCCGAGAAGCAGACTAGACCAACCATTTTCCAGAGTCTTGGCAGAGACTTCCTTTCATGCACTGGCCCAGTTGTAGATGGCAAACTTGATGTTGTAGCAGCAACGGTTTCCAAAGTCTGCTGGCCTTGTGTGTTCCGTCCCTCCCTGCGCTTGTCCTTGTCCTCGAGAACAACCATCACCTCATCCAGGAACTTCCAACAGTACAGCCTCTTCGTAGCCACGATCACTCCTTGGTCCATTGGTTGGATGAGAGCAATCGTATTAGGTGACAAAAACATACACCCAATGTGGCCATTCTCAGCCACCAACTCCTTGTCAGGTGCATTGTCCAGGAGAAGGAGGGCCTTTACCTGGTCATGCAGGATTCCCAGTGTCTTCGTCTGATAATGGATGACCTCCTTGACGAAGTGCTGGTGAAACCAGTCTCTGAAGATCTTGGCTGTGAACCAAGCCTTCACAGAATGGTACCAAACGACAGGAAGGACATCTGTCACCCCACGAAGACACCGAGGCTGCTTTGCACGGCCAAAAATAACGGGCTTGAGCCGGTGCATGCCATTAGCATTGGCACAACACAAAGCAGATATCCATTGCTTGGAGAGCTTGTGGTCAGGTACACGCTTCTCCGTCTCCTCTGCTAGAGTGTTCTTTGGTAGCGAGCGATAGAATAGTCCAGTTTCATCAGCATTGTAGACTTGACCAAGAGTGAGGCCCTCCCTGTCGATCATGCCCTTCATCTTCTGCTGAAACTCCTCTACTCCATCCTCATTGTCCTTCAGAGCTTCACCATGGGCCTTATGGCTGATAAGACCATGCCTTAACTTGAAAGCGAAGAGCCAACCCTCAGATCTTTGAAGTCTGGGGCATTGTGAAGCCTTGTGAACTTCTCAGCAGCAGCCTTCAGCTCCGTACCACGCACCAGCATACCAGCAGCATGTTGTTGATGATACCAAATCAGCATAGAGCAGTCGATTTCTGCAAACCTGGGAGGGTACACAACTATCCTCTCCAAGTTGCGTTTGGTCTTCGATGCGAAGTCAGCCATGTACTGGATAAGTTTGTCACGGGATTTCTTGATATCAAACAATGTAGAGAGGTCCAAGTTGAATTCACGGAGGATGCGTGAGGTCGACCATCCCGTGTCCTCCTTGTCCAATATCCCCCTCTTTTTCTCCAGAGTCAGAACCATTCATTTCCATTTCTTGGGAGGTGGGGCCATCATCACACACGAAGAAGAGGCAGGAGAGGAACAGCAGAGCCTGCAGGAGGTATGGCACCACCACAAAAGCTAGCACGTGGGCGGTCATGGTGTTAAGCTTGCACTCATGATGAAGGACGGATGGGAAATGGGGAGGCTGCAGGGGCACTCTAGAGGACGTCGGTGGAACTATGCCCAAAACACAGTTAGTCCGCGCCGTGCGCCAGTTTCAAATTATGGGGGAAAAAAGGTCAGATTTTTTTTCCTGTTCTTTGGGCAATTTGGGGGTTACGAAGTCCCAGGCCAAAAATGTCCATAAATTAGGGTGTCCGGGAATTGGGCATCTGGATATTGCGGGTATTAGTGTATATAATATATATATATATATATATATATATATATATATGAGGGTTGGGAATGGTCACGCTTCTTTGGGAGTGGCTGAATGAGAGCAAATTTCCAGCAAGAAGGATAGGTACAAGTTGACAGACCAAGGTGAAAGAGTTTACCTACGTGGGGTGTAAGCACAGATGCACAGTTCTTGTGGACAACAGGAGGGACTCCATCAGGACCATAGCCTTGTTAGTATTGAGGCCTGTGATGGCAGAAAATACATCACCTGAAGAGATTTTAATATCAGCCATGAGGAAGTCAGAGGGGGGAAGTGATGGGGAAACAGCACCGGCATCGTCTAAGGTGGAATTGGAGGAGAAAGTCTGAGCAAAGAGATCTGCTTTATCAGTAGAATAAATAGCTACAGAGCCATCAGAGTAGAAAAGAGGAGGGAAGGATGATGAAGTAAAGTTGTTAGAAAGGTTTTTGGCAAGGTGCCAGAAGGAGTGGGAAGAATTCGAATTGGACAGTTGAGAGAATTTAGTATGGATGAAATTATTTTTAGCAGAGCGAAGAACATAAACAAGATGTGATTCATGGGTGGGTTGGCTCTGGTACCTTTTATAGGCCCTCTCCTTGTTGCAGACAGCATTAGAGCAAACGTGATTAAACCAAGGCTTTCTTGCATTAGTCAAAGGATAAGAAGAGGGAATGTATGCTTCTATACCCAAGAGAATAACTTCCGTAATGTGCAAAGCACCCTCAGATGGCTCCTGGTCATGGAAGCAATAATCATTCCAGGGAAAATCAAAGATGTACTGCTTGAGGGCCTCCCAATCCGCAGCTCCAAAGTGCCAAAGTAAACGTTTCTTTGGGGGGTCCACAGGCCGTACCAGAGCAATAGGACAGGTCAAGGTAATAATGCTGTGTTCGGAGGAGCCCAATGGAGAGGAACGATTAACAGTGTAAGCAGAAGGATTAGTTGTAAGGAAGAGGTCAGGTATTTTGGAGCTCTCTCCAAGGCGGTCAGGGATACGGGTAGGGTGCTGTACAAGCTGCTCTAGGTCAGTAAGGAGAGAAAAGATGTAGGCTTGTTCACCATGTGGATCTGTGAAAGGAGAGGACAGCCAATGGTGGTGGTGAACATTGAAATCTCCAAGAATGGAGATTTCAGAGAATGGAGAAATGGGAAGAATGTGTTCCATCATAGAAGTAAGTCAGTCGAAGAATTTTTCATAATCAGTGTAATTAGGAGATAAGTAAACAGCGCAGATGTATTTAGTCAGAGAATGACAGGAAAGCCGAAGCCAGAGAGTAGAGAATTCAGAAGAATTAGGTTCAGGAATACAAGAGCAAGATATGTCATTGCGTAAATATCGTTACCCTCATAAAGAAACTGCCTAAGTCATTTTTTCTACTTTTCAGGGGGAAAAAAAAAAATCTCATTTTCTTAAGTGTCAATGACTTAGGAAGAAACTTGAGGTGCATTTTAGACCACTCACACCCTAGAACTGGCAAAGGCAGCTATACCAATACATGCGCCACGTGATGAAGAATTGATTTAGACAAAAATCCAGAAATTGCCGAAAAATGACTTAGGCAGATTCTTTATGAGGGTGACGACAAACACAACAGCCACCTTTGGCTTTGAAATGAATATAGAGAAAGTAGGAGGAAACAGAAAAGGGTTTGCTGTCAGTTGCCTCAGACAGGTGAGTCTGTCAGGAAAAGGTGAGGTTTAGAGGAGGAGAGGTGGTGTTCGACAGAGAGAAAGTTAGAAGAAAGGCCGCGAATGTTGCAGAAATGAGGAAGTGAGTCAGACAGTGAGTCCAGGCATCTCGCTGAGTTGTCACCCGGAGAGATGCGGATGGGGGCATTTATGGTCCCCCCCTCCCCCGGGGACTCCGAGGCCTGGTTATTCTGTGCCTTTTTTTTTTTTTTTTTTTTTTTTTTAAGAAGTGTAATGTATATTGTGCATGTAGATGAGTGTTGACAGTTAGAGAAACTTGTATTAGAAAGCATGCTGGCCTACTCCCTGTGTTACTGAAACATTGAAAAAGTTCACCAAACGGGGATGGTCAGGAACAAGTCCCGAGGGCTGATGACACGGGAGCTCCAGCTCTCCTTGTCATCGGCTTTCCATCCACCTTGGGAGTACTGCCCTGCTCGACTGATGCCACAGTCTATTCCTCCTCACTAACCCTGGCTTCCTTTTCATTCAACCGAGGGAGGTACAGAAACTTTGGTGCGTGGGTGACCTTTACCATTAAATCCAACACTTCCAGTAAATATAAATGTCTTTGGAAGATACAGTTGCTGCGCAGTAATAACATTTTCTCTAGAGTGTTATCATGATTCCCAAACACCCGGATATACTTAGAACGCTTTAACATTTAACTACACCAGTCTCATTGCTTCGCTTTTTGTTAATAATCTCGTCAAACTGGGGAAGTCAGTTGTGCTGCTAGAAGACGTTTTATTTAGCTTAGGAGAGCACACATGATAAAAGAATTAATGAAGGTTTCATCTAACCCTTTTACTTCAGGTAGACTTTTCTGAGCAAAATGAACTTTTCATGTGATACCAATAATAAACAAGAAAGCTGTCATCGCTGTGAAAGTGATATGGAGCCCCTATACCATGGAACGAAACTCTTTATTTCTTTTGCTATTTCACATTCTGTTATTATTTCCCTCCATACAGCTTAGTGCTGCCTCACCCACTATTATTTTTGTCCCACCTACCTTCATTTCAGCCTCGCCTACTGTTTATTTCTGCTCAGTTACTGTTTATTCCTTCCTTACAAACGTACTGTTTGAGTTTCCCTCTAGTGCTCTTTGTTCCTGTTTCAGTTCCTATATATTCTTGCTCTCCTATTGTATATTTCTTACCTGCATTCCTCCCTCCTTCTTTTGCCACACAATTCGTCCGACTGTCCCACTTTCTCCTCCTGCCTATTCTGCCAGCTGCTGCCTCACCTGCCACTTCCTGTCTTGTCCTATCTGATCTGCTTCCTTCTATCTCACAGAGTACCTCCTGTTTCATCTCTCTCTCTCTCTCTTTCTCTCTCTCTCTCTCTCTCTCTCTCTCTCTCTCTCTCTCTCTCTCTCTCTCATCTGCTTAGCTTTTCCTCTTCCTTGCTTAATTCCTTCCTCACCTGATTTTCTCTACTTCACCTGCATTCGCCTGACTTATCTGCCCTCTAACCTATCTCAGCTGATTCTCTCCTGCCTCCTTTCTTCACCTGCTTCCCCTTTACTTCATCTGCCTCCTGCCCTTTATTACCAGCCTTCCTCTGCCTAACCTGTGTCCCCATTTCCTCCCGACTTGTCTACATCACCACTTAATTTACCTGCCTCTTCCTAATCTGGGCTACCTTTTCTCCTGTCTCATATGTTTCTTCACTCCCTTGCGTACCCTCTGCTTTACCTCTTTCCTCACTCCCTTGTCCCCTCTCTGCCTCATCTGCTTCCCCCCACCCACACTTGTCTCCACCCTGCCTCACAGGCTCTGTCTTGTCAACACATGCGAGAGAGGCCGTTCGCAGCTAACAACTAGCGATCGATATGCGTTTAATACACGAGTGAATCCCTGAATTCGTGTGATTTTTATCAGTTCTTCAATTGATTTTGCTTGTGTGATCTATTGTAAGATTGCAGGTGTGTTCTTGTGTGAAAGCAGTTCGGGAGTGTTTGTGGGTGAGTGCTGAGTTTAGTTAACTTTTTATTTTCTTTGAAATATCAATTACTACTTTCTCTTACTGTGTGTATGTCTGTGCATCATGTACTTTCAACTGTCCCAACTCAGTGTTAGGTTTATTAGCTTGATAATATAGACATTTTTACTCGTACTCACTGTGATGCCAAACTCCAGTGTTTTGATCGAGCAGCACGCCAGAAAGTCTAAGCTACATTGTTTGATCAAGGGATACTTCCTCTGTGCTGTTATTTGTAGTTTTTCTCAAGATCTAGATAATACATTTTAGTTCTATTTTGCAATTCATTAATTGTTGTTACTGATATAAACAGTTAATAACTGGAACAAACAACCGTTACTGGCAAAATTGAGTCCTGCGTGAAAGTTTGTCCCGTTTTTTCTCGCTTTGTTTTGATTAACCTGGCATACTAAAGCCTACTGTATTCGATCTCTTTCGAGAAGAGAAGGGGGCGGATGTAGTTACGCCTGCCCTTAAGGTCACACTTTGATGCATGGTCGTGAGGAGTGCAGACGTGTTTTCCATCTGCTCTCTTCTCTAGCTTTCAGGGCTGCCTCACCGGCAATTAGCATTTTTTTTTTTTCACCCTTCTGGTGACGTATAGGTTAGCTAGTTTCTAACTTTCCACCCCTCCCTATTAGTTTGGAACAGTACGTGTCTGTTCCTATTTACTGAGACTACCTTTGCTTATCGCCCACGGAGGATCCCCCCCACTGATCGCTCTGGGGCGTGAATTAACACGGTCGGGCCTCCCTGGAGTGGTTTGAGAGGGCAATTTCAGCCTTAGGTGTGTGGTCCCCGGTTGTTTGTCCCTTGTTCGTTTTTCCTCCTCCTTCCCACTTCCCCCGTTAGGGGGAAGTGGTCCCTATGGCGGACAACCCTACTGCCTCCCCCCCTAAAGGGGGGGGAGGTGGTCCTGACGATACCCCAACAGATTCACGGACTGACCGCCCGCAGACTGAACGACCCCAGACACATCTCTTGGACATCCCTGTAAATAATTCCCAATATATGACCCTACATGCCCTAGGTTCTACTCCCTTGAGCAGTCTCAGTCCTTTCCTCATCAAGAAAGTGATTGATTACTGTGCTAGGGAGGTGGAACAAGTAAGAAAATTTGGTAACGGAGACCTCCTCATCAAAACAGTAAACTCATCCCAGGTAAAAGACTTGATGAAACTGAGTAAATTCCATTCATATGATGTCGAGCCGAAGATCCCGCACGCCATGAATTCCTGCAAGGGTGTCATCACCTGCAGGGCTCTCATGGTTATGGAAGAGGACGAGATCATATGGGAACTTGCCCAGCAGGACGTAATCGATGCCCGGTTTATCACTAGATTTTCCGAAGGTGTGAGGACGAAGAGTGCCACCATTGTCTTGACTTTTGGAAAAGTGTCACTCCCAGACCATGTTAAAGTTGGATACGAAATTGTTAACGTCAGGCCTTATATCCCTAATCCACTTCGTTGCTTAAGGTGCCAATTGTATGGGCACGGTGATGAGACTTGTCGGGCTTCCCAGTCAGTATGTGGCAAATGCGGAACACAGGGACATGATGCTGAACGCTGCACATCGGAGACGGTACGTTGTTTTCACTGCAAGGGCGCACACTCCACTTCCTCTAGGGATTGTCCCAAGTGGAAGGAGGAGAAGGAGGTCTGTGCAGTGAAAGCAACTGAGGGCATTTCCTACTACGAAGCTAGGAAAAAGGTGAAGGAGTTGCATGCAACTCCCACGCCGAGTAGGTCCTATGCTTCGGCGGTAATGTCCAGTCCCGTCATGTGCACCGTGGAAACAGACTGACCCTGAACCTGCTCCTCTTGCCTCACACTCTACCTCTCCATCTGAGCCTCCTGTCCAATCCGCCTCTCAAACTGACACCCCTGTTGCACCTTCCTACTCTCAGGCTGCTGCTGCTGCCTCTCAGTCAGTCAAGCCTAAGCCGAAGCCTGACAACTCTAGTAAGAAAAATATGACCACCCTCACCAAGTCACGACCTCATGTCCTTCCTGCTCCTGGTCCAGCGAGGGAGAGAAGAGTTAGCTCTTCCTCGGGGGGCTCTGGGAGCCTAGTTATTGATGAGCAACATATGGAGGTTTCCGTTAGTAAGCACCGGGATAGGTCCCCCGGTAGCCACTCGTCCGGCGGCGGGTGGCATAAAAAAGCTAAGCACACTGGCCCCTCTTGTAAATCTTAAACCGCCACATTCACTGTGTTATAATGGAATTGTAGGACTCTTGGGAATAAAGTCCACAATATAGCAATTTTGCTATCTATACACAGGCCAGACGTTGTTTGTTTACAGGAGACGCGCTTGGTGGATCACCCTGATCCTCCACAGTTCAAACACTACCATTCGTATAGAAGATATGATGGTCACAGAGTTGCCATATACATACACAAATCACACCCACAAACAGAAGTGGTTCTAAATTCTACTTTGGAAGCTGTCGCGTGCAGAGTAAAATTTAATAACACGTATCTGTCTATTTGTTCTATCTACTGTCCTCCCTGTGGTCCCATTGATGGTGATGCTTTCACTTCCCTAACCCATCAACTTCCGGGTCGAAAATTAATTTTAGGCGATTTTAACGCCCATCACTGTCAGTGGGGAAGCTTGAGGAGTGATGGTAGGGGGGAGCAAATAGCCGACCTAATATTACAGTTAAACATCTGTCTTCTAAACAATGGTAGAGCGACTCATGTAGATGACCGCACTGGCAACATGTCATGTATAGATCTGTCCTTGTCATCTCCCGATATACGCACTAACATCTCTTGGGACCCGTATGACGACTCGATGGGTAGCGATCATTTTCCAATCTTTCTTTCTTATACACATGACAATTCTCAGCCTCCTCCACCATCTAGATTTAACTTTAAGAAAGCAGATTGGGGATACTACTCAAGGGTCGCCAATCTAGATATATCGGGAGATAACATTGATGAGAAAGTTGCACGCCTACAGACTTCCATTATACATGCAGCTGAGGTTGCTATTCCCAAGACATCTACAATTCCAAACAAGCATAGAGTTTCGTGGTGGACACCAGACTGCCAACAAGCACTCACAAAGCGCAATAAGAGATACAGGATTTTTGAGAAACAGCCAACAGAATCAAACTTTATTGCCTACAAAGCAGCTAAGGCTGAGGCAAGGAGGACAATTAAAGCAGCAAAACGGAATAACTGGCGTAGCTTTGTGTCCACGGTGAATCGCTCCACCCCACTAAGTCAGGTCTGGTCCACCATAAATGTACTAAACAACAAGTACACCCGGTCACCGATCACCACACTTGAGGTGGCCGGGAATGTCATTGACGATCCCGTGGACATTGCCAATACTATTGCCGACCATTTTGCCCAGGTAAGCAGCTCAGCCAACTATGATCCTCGCTTTCTTCACCATAAGTGTACGGCTGAGCTGCAAAATTTCGACTTTGCCACTGAAGACGGAGATACCAGCTACAACTCCGAATTTACATTAGATGAACTTCTCCTTGCCCTTAAATCCTGTAAAGGCTAAAGTCCCGGTCCATCCACCATTACATACGGTATGATTCAGCATCTTACTCAGGCCAACCTGAGTAAGCTGTTAGAGGTGTACAATGAGATTTGGGCGTCTCGCACGTTGCAAACTCATGGCACTACGCGCATGTCATACCGATACCTCACCGGGATGGTCACCTTACGAGTCCCAGTTCGTTTCGACCTATTGCGCTGACTGACTGTCTATGTAAGGTCTTTGAACGTATGTTTAATAAAAGGTTACTTTTTGTTTTAGAGTCGAAGGGTATGTTAAATGATCAACAGAGTGGATTCCGTAAATACAGGTCCACTTTGTATCATTTAGTGCACCTGGAGCATTGCATAGCCGAGGCTTTTGCCAATCGCTAATTCATGATAGGAATTTTTCTGGATATTCATAAGGCTTATGATATGACCTGGTGAAACGGAATACTACGTAAACTCTACACTTATGGTTTAAGAGGTAATTTGCCCATTTTCCTTCAGAACTTCCTTACTGACAGAACGTTTTCTGTCAGGTTACCCTGTAATGTAACTTCGGACATATTTGTCCAAGAGAACGGGGTACCACAAGGAAGTGTGCTTAGCCCTATTTTGTTCAGTGTTGCCATTAATGACATTCTGTCGTCTGCTTCTGTCCCCAGGACGATTAGATACTCACTCTATGCTGATGACTGTGTAGTGTGGCACTCCTCCCACAATGCACAGTCCTCGGCAGAGCAAATTCAACTGGCACTTGAATCTGTTCAGCGTTGGGCCCTGGAGTGGGGATTTAAATTTTCCGTCCCTAAGTGTGTCGGTGTTGTATTTACTCGTAAACTTAACATACCTCCTTTGCATTTGACTTTAGACAATCAGCCGATACCTTTTCAAAATTCAGTAAGATTCCTGGGTCTACATTTTGACAGTAGGCTTAGTTGGAGAACACATATTAATCATTTGCTTGTTTCTTGTAATAAAAAAGTAAACGTCCTCAAGTTTCTTTCTGGTAAATCGTGGGGAGCAGACAGAACATCTTTATTGATGGTGTATAAGTCCCTTATCCATTCTAAGCTTGACTATGGCTCACAAGTGTATGGGTCGGCATCGGATGCTGTACTCCGTAGACTTGATGTGCTTCAGAACGTGTGCTTGCGTATATGTCTCGGAGCCCTTCGATGTACTCGTGTGGAGCGGTTGGAAGTGGAGGCTAATGTGCCTCCCCTCCGTCTACGACGTGACCACCTGCTATTTTCTTACGGTATCACCACCCACCATAAACGCTCACTTGGCCCTCCAACTTGTCGGATCCTCCTACAGTGGGAATACCTGCTGTATGCGGCCCTCAAGCCGGTGGCTGTGAGGCCTCACCTCCTCTGTGAGGTGTTAGGGTACGACCTTTCTAATGGGGATCAGGTTTTAACATCAAAAATAGCGCCCTGGGAGTCTCTTGCTACCACATTTAATACTGACAGGCTTCCCATTGCAAAGTACAAGGCGCCAGAGGTGGAGGTACGACAGTTGTTCCGGATGATCCTCATTAGACACCTAGCATCATTCCACTTGTACACCGATGGTTCTAAGACGGATGAATGTGTGGGTGCGAGTGTGTGGTCTATGGAGTGCCGCATCCGTTTTCGCTTGCCCCCCCATACGTCTGTATTCACTGCCGAATTATTTGCCATAGATCAAGCTATAGACTTTTCTTTGCGTTCAGATCACGACAGTTTTGTCATTTTTTCGGACTCTAAGCCAGCCCTTCTGGCAATTCATTCATGTAGGACTGATTCACATGAGGTCCTGGGCCGCATTATCAATAAGCTGCACACATGTGCTAAATCCTTCTCTCTGATCTGGGTGCCTGGTCATTGCGGTATTTACGGCAATGAGCAGGCTGACGGACTAGCTAAATCGACTGTAGAACTCGAGGAGACTTGGGACGTTCCTCGTGAGCTACAGTCTAGTCTCTCTTTCGGAAAGAAATCAATTAATCTTCTGTGGCAAAGTCAGTGGACCGACCTGGCAATTCCATCTGTCAAAAGGACCATATGTGACTGGTCCAGTTCCTCCCGAGGAAACAGACGGGAGGAGGTCGCTTTAGCCCGCCTCCGCATGAATTCCACCCTATTGACACATATGTTACCATACATTAACAGACAATTTCCACCGCGTTGTACCACCTGTGACGCTGTGTTATCTATTAGTCACATCCTTTTGTACTGCAGTAGGTATGCTAGGGAACGTACTTCTCTGGCTGCCTACTGTAGGACAAATGCGCTTCCTTTCACACTTGATTCTGGCTTGGGTGATGGGGACGTTGGTGTGACTAATAAATTGATGACTTTCCTGAAAGAGACCAGATTACTCAGAGAGTTGTGATTTATTTTATGAACTTGGTTATGGTTTCCTTATTTATTGTATATATATATATATATATATATATATATATATATATATATATATATATATATATATATATATATATATATATATATATATATATATATATATATATATATATATATATATATGTATGTATATATGTATGTATATGTATATGTATATGTATATATGTATGTGTGTGTATATATATATTGTTACGGAACAGAGAAAGATAATGTACACATTAAGTGAGAATACTAAGAGTCACTACTGTCCCGTAAAGTTCCAGGTTCAAAACAAAAGAGTTAGGTAAAATTACAAGTTAAAGTTTAATGCTTAAACTAACAACAAAACATTCAAGACTCATAAGGATAATGTAATGGCAAAAAACAGGTTAAATATATGGTTAACTGCAATAGCCTCTATTAACACGAAATTAGCAAGAGTGAATTTATCTAAGTCAGCCCTGATAAAATGAGATACCAGATAATACTCAGTGATTGCCAGATAAATAATTACAGATACAAACTATTATCAAAAATGACTGACATAAAGAACCCTACATGAATTACAAAAACTTCACTAGGCCTACAAATTAAACTTATGCTATACAGTACAAGAAAAAATGCAACAACAGTTATACTCAAATTACAAACAGCTGCTAGATGGTTGGAGATTTCTTGAGCACTCACAATAATAATATCTGTACAGGGGAGGACAGAGATGTGAACAAAATGAGGAGCAGATCTAAGTGGCAATGATGCAGAGACTGAGCTCATTATATAGGGGCTGGCAGAGCTTGATACAACTTGTAAGAGGGACGCGCAAATGAAGCCATGGGGACAGAGAGCTGAAAATCCCGCAAAGTATAACAGAGAGAACGACTTACTCTACTATAACGGTAGAAGGGGGGACTGAGGCAGAACACGCTCGTGATCAAACATGCAGCAACTGTGCGTTAAAATTACACAAAGGATGATGAAATCATAGGCTATGTAACACCTCCCCACAAAGAAAAAGAAATTTACAAAGGAAATTTCTTATTACTCTAAAACAATCTGTCTAAAGTCTAGATAAGCAATCTGCAATAACATTTTCTTTCCCCTTGACATGTTGTATGTCTAATGAATACTCCTGAAGAAGTAGACTCCATCTTGTCAATCTCTGATTTTTATCTTTAAACTTACTAAGGAATTTCAGTGGGTTATGATCGGTATAAATGACTATGGGGTCAAAACCAGAACACAAATAAAATGAAAAATGCTGTAAACCCAAAATCAAGGCCAAAAGCTCTTTCTCAATAGTTGAGTAGTTCTTTTGAGGTGGAGTGAACTTCTTACTGTAATAAGATACAGGATGTTCAATACCCTGATCATCCTCTTGCAGCAAAACAGCCCCAGCTCCTGTATCACTTGCATCAACAGCCATCTTAAAAGGCTTAGCAAAATTTGGAGTAGCGAGCACTGGCTGACTTAATAGAATAGCTTTAAGTTTGTTGAAAGAGGATTCACAGTTATCGGTCCAGACAAATTCAACTCCCTTTTTCAGTAGGTCTGTAAGTGGTGATAGAAGAATAGAAAAGTTAAGAACAAATCTCCTGTAATAACCTACCATTCCCAAAAATCTTTGTAGCTCTTTCCTACTTTTAGGTCTGGGAAGATCACTTATAACCTGAACCTTAGCTCCTGGTGGTGCAACATGTCCATCACCAATTACATACCCAAGGTACTGAACTTTAGCTTGACCAAACTCACACTTTGATAAATTAGCTACAAGATTAGCATGAACTAAACGGTCAAGAAATTTACTGACATGGCATAGGTGATCTTTCCAGTTGTCACTGAAGATTAATACATCATCAATATAAACAACACACCCTGCCAAACCCTCTGTTACAACATTCATGAGCTTCTGAAATGTGGCTGTTGCATTCTTCATACCATACGGCATTACAGAACATGCAAAAGCCTTTCCTAGTGTTACAAAACATGAGATCTCCCTAGCACGTTCAGTCATAGGTACTTGCCAGTATCCCTTTAACAAATCAAACTTACTTATGTACCTAGCCTTTCCGATCTTGTCTATGCAATCTTCCACACGAGGGAGAGGGTAAGTGTCTGTTTTGGTTATCTGATTAACACGTCTGTAGTCGATGCAAAGCCTCTGTGACCCACCTGGCTTAGGGACTAGAGTGACAGGAGAACTCCACTCGCTCTGACAGGGCTCAATCATCTTGTGGTCCAACAGGTAGCCAAGCTCCTTCTGGATGATAGGAACTTTCACTGGGTTCACACGGTAAGGAGGCAATTTAATTGGCTTTGCGTCTCCAACATCGACATCATGCATCAACACAGTGGTTCTTCCTGGAGTGGCACGGAACACTTGCGGGTACTCCTGCAGTAATGCCGAAAACTCCTGCCTTTCCTTGGGTGGTAGATGAGAAAGCTTAGTCTGGAGATCATTCATGATATCAGGATTCTTCCCCAAACTATCACTCAGGCTCATACTGCATGGGAGAGCTTCACTTGCAGACTCGGGTGGAATAGCTACAGTGCAGACTGGATTATTTTCGTCCCGCCTGTGATATAACTTTAGCATGTTGATGTGACATAGTTGCTTGCTCTTTCTACGATCTGGTGTGGCGATGACATAGTTGACATCACTGAATTTCTTCTCCACGAAATAAGGGCCACTAAACTTGGCTTGGAGAGGTTGCCCATGAACTGGTAGCAGAATCAAAACCTGATCTCCTGGCTGAAAGTGGCGTAACCTGGACTTCTTATCATACCAAGTCTTCATCTTCTCCTGAGCAGCTCCTAAATTCTCTCTCGCCAGCTGTAAAGCAGTGGACAGCCGTTCTTTGAAATTCATCACATACTCCAGCAGGTTGACGTCATCTTCCTCCGACAGCCAGCATTCCTTGAGTAGCTTAAGGGGTCCTCTTACTTCATGGCCAAACAGTAGTTCAAAAGGTGAGAAGCCCAGTGATTCATTTGGAGATTCTCTTGCGGCAAACACAACGAATGGAAGACCTTTATCCCAGTCTTTCTGATGTTCCAAACAGTATTTCTTGAGCATCGATTTGAGTGTTTGATGATATCTCTCCAACGCTCCTTGGGTCTGGGGATGGTAAGCTGAAGACGTGATCTGGGTGATGCCCAACTCTTTCAGAGACTGCTTGAAAACGTTTGACATGAAATTACTTCCCCGGTCTGACTGTACCTCCTTGGGCAGACCAAACTTTGTGAAGAACCCTAGCATTTCCTTAACCACGTTCTTTGCTGAGATATTTCTAAGTGGAATGGCTTCAGGATAACGAGTAGCCATATCAATCATGGTCAACACATAAGAAAATCCTGAAGAAGTCTTAGGAAGAGGGCCCACAATATCCACCAACACACGGGTGAAAGGCGCCTCAAAAGGAGGAATGGGAACTAGAGGTGCAACCTTTTCGGTCTGATTACACTTCCCCACAACTTGACAGGTGTGACAAGACTTACAATACCAGGAAACATCCCTGAAGACACCTGGCCAGTAGAAGTGTTTCAAAATGCGTGTCACAGTCTTCCTCACTCCAAGGTGTCCTGCCAAACTGGAATCATGAGCCACTCTAATGATATCCTGCCTACAAACACGAGGGATGACAACTTGATGTACAACCTCCCATTCACAGTCGGCTGATGCTGTTGGGGGTCTCCACTTCCTCATAAGTACTCCTGACTTTACATAATAACAAGTAGAAGCACCAGCTGACTCTTCCTCACTGCAAGCAGAGTTAGCTAGACCTTTCAACTCAGGGTCAGCAACCTGCAACTCAACCAACTCTTGACGAGACAAATTATCAACACTACGGGGTACTGCCTCATCTGGTGAGTGGTCCAAATTAGCAAGAAAAGTGTCAGCTAGGATAACATCATCATCATCATTATCCTCTAAATCACCAGTAACTTTAGACTTAGCCCTAGTGACAGCACATGCATGGAACACATCAAGGACATCACAATCCTGGGACGCAGCCACTGGCTCACTAGACAACTGAGGAGCTGGACACACTTGACTTCCACCAATATCATTTCCAAGTAAGAAAGTTACACCTGATATTGGGAGTGTCTCAACCAACCCAACCATAACGGAACCATTAACAAAACCAGACTCTAAATTCACTCTGCACAGAGGGACAGAGAAGTAATTATTCCCTACACCTTGTAAGATTACAGTTTCATCAGAGGAATTAACATTAGAGCCTAGAACACTGGTCAGCATAAGGGATTGGCAAGCACCTGTATCACGATATATATGAACTGATTTCCTGTCATTACTGTCCAGAGGACTGACAAAACCATCAGACAGGAAATTAGCACATGAACTCTTGAGAGTGTCACCCACGTTACTGCTCAAAAGAGGAGCTCCATCATGAGAATTTAAGTTACCCCTCAAAGCAGGTTCAGTTAACTCAGTTAAAGAATTCTGGGAACTCTCAAGAGTGGACACTAGACCAATTGACTGAATATTTAAAGACTCCTTTTTGTTCACATCACGCTGTCTCCTGAAACATCTCTCCGTGGTATGACCAAGCTTACTACAATAAGTACATTTACTTTTCTGAAATCTAGAGGTGAAGCTGGTATTTACTTCCTGAGAAACATCATCCTTTATTCTCTTTCCTGTTACCTGTACTCTGAGTAGAGGCAACGTACTTACTCTCAGCTTTCCCTTTTTCTCTAGAATATCTCTTGTGAGTGAGAACATATTCATCAGCTAAAACTGCAGCATCAGACAAATTATCTATTCTTTTCTCATCAAGATATAGGCTTACATCTTTACTAATACACCTTTTGAAGTCCTCCAGCAAAATCGTCTGCTTAAATTTACCAAAATCAGAATCCACATTCTTAGAATTTAACCACTGCTCTAACAGATCTTCTTTGATTTTTGCATACTCAACATGGGATTGCTTATCTTGCTTATAAGTTGTCCTAAATTTTACTCTATAAGCTTCAGGAACAAGCTCATAGGCCTTAAGAATCGAGCTCTTAACTACATCATAATTATCAGACTGATCCTGAGGCAAAGATGCATAAGTTACTTGAGCTTTACCGGTGAGAACAGTTTGAAGGAGTACTGGCCAATACTCCTTAGGCCAATTAAAACCTGTAGCTACCCTCTCAAACAACTGAAAATACTTTGTTAAATCAGATTCATTAAAAGGAGGGACAAGTTTAACATTTTTAGCCACATCAAAACCATCAGAGCTAGATGATCCAGTTCCACCTTGTTTCATGCGATACTCATGGTCTGCCTGAATCCTAGCAATTTCAACTTGTGCCTCAGCCTCCTTAGCTTTTGCCTGAAATTCAGCCTCCTTAGCCTGTGCTTGAAATTCAGCTTCCTTCACACGAGACTCCGCCTCCTTAGCCTTAGCCTCCTGCAGGGCTAGCTGTAACTTAGCTAATTCAATCTGCGTTTGCTCATTTGGAGGAGTTACATTAAACAAGCTTTTATTAATCATGCCAACAATTTGATCTTTAGAATGATGAGAGTGAACTGCAATTCCCAATTGTTGAGCAACAAGCTTAAGTTCATTCTTTGTTCTGTTTTCTATATCACACACTGTTTGCACATTTGACAAAAAATCTTTGGCTTCATCAAGTGTAGAAATAGTAGCCATCATGAATATATCACAGTCACAAAATATCAAACAATATCCTTATGATAATATCCTGAATATCCTGATATGAGGTCGCCAAATTTATGTTACGGAACAGAGAAAGATAATGTACACATTAAGTGAGAATACTAAGAGTCACTACTGTCCCGTAAAGTTCCAGGTTCAAAACAAAAGAGTTAGGTAAAATTACAAGTTAAAGTTTAATGCTTAAACTAACAACAAAACATTCAAGACTCATAAGGATAATGTAATGGCAAAAAACAGGTTAAATATATGGTTAACTGCAATAGCCTCTATTAACACGAAATTAGCAAGAGTGAATTTATCTAAGTCAGCCCTGATAAAATGAGATACCAGATAATACTCAGTGATTGCCAGATAAATAATTACAGATACAAACTATTATCAAAAATGACTGACATAAAGAACCCTACATGAATTACAAAAACTTCACTAGGCCTACAAATTAAACTTATGCTATACAGTACAAGAAAAAATGCAACAACAATTATACTCAAATTACAAACAGCTGCTAGATGGTTGGAGATTTCTTGAGCACTCACAATAATAATATCTGTACAGGGGAGGACAGAGATGTGAACAAAATGAGGAGCAGATCTAAGTGGCAATGATGCAGAGACTGAGCTCATTATATAGGGGCTGGCAGAGCTTGATACAACTTGTAAGAGGGACGCGCAAATGAAGCCATGGGGACAGAGAGCTGAAAATCCCGCAAAGTATAACAGAGAGAACGACTTACTCTACTATAACGGTAGAAGGGGGGGACTGAGGCAGAACACGCTCGTGATCAAACATGCAGCAACTGTGCGTTAAAATTACACAAAGGATGATGAAATCATAGGGTATGTAACAATATATATATATATATATATATATATATATATATATATATATATATATATATATATATATATATATATATATATATATATATATATATATATATATATATATATATATATATATATATATATATATATCTTGTGTGTGTGTGTGTGTGTGTGTGTGTGTGTGTGTATAGGGATATGGTTTTTGTACATATGTAAATATGTCAATACACTTTTATAGATTTGTGAACCGCAGGAGGAGGTTACATTTATATAAATGTGTATTATTTTTTCTTTTGTTCAGGACCAGTAAATTTGTATTTGTTCTTTTTTTTTTTTTTTTTTACATAAATTTGATAATTATTTGATTATTTTGTAGTAGTATAGTAATGAGTCTACATGTGATGTATAGATGGAAGTATTTGTCCTGGTACTATCCATGTATACTGATGTATTCTTTATTACTTATTGTTTCATAATCATGAATAATAACTTAATATTGGTATGAAATAGATGCAAATATTTCATATCATTATTTTGGCTTTTCATGATTATTGATTCTTGCTGGCCTAATGCCCCTTCAGGGTGATGGCCAAAAAAAAAAAAAAGAAAAAAAAAAATGAAGGTCACGGTAAGGGCACCGCCACTACAGTCTCCGTACAAGAGTCGGCGTTTTGTTATGAACGAACTAATATTTCTCCCATCATCGTGCAGTGACCGTAAGCAAAAGGCAGGAAAGAACTCGCTGTGTTGGGGAATACTTCGCCGCACAGCTGAAAAACCCTTTGGCTAGTTACAGTGCAGGATGCTTCTCTCTTTAGAAGCTTAAATCATTCAAAGTGTTTGGAAACACTGAGTCTCAGCTGACGATAACAGAACAAAACAAGGGATAGGCCCTTTTGCACTGGAATGAAGCATATGAAAAGTGTCACTTGGGGAATTGCAGAGTGAGCAGAAAACATTCCCTACTTTAATGCTGTACAGCATTTGCTTTCACAACTACTACAGTATTCTATGCTGTGAAACAGCACTGTACATTACTATTAACATACGTACACTACTTTTACTATAGTGTACAGAATTGTACGATGATACTTCAGCGTTGCAGCTATACAGCACTGCTACAAAATTAATGTGCAAATATAACTGTAAACTGACACTGCTGAACACTGTACGCTAGTGTACACTACAGTATATGTAAGACAAATGGCCCGTTGATTAAATGCCCCTTGGGTAAAAACTCTATCTAGGAACATAAATATGAATATTATTTCCGTTCCTTATTTAACCTAGCCGTACCGAACTGGTACGTAAGCCAACTGAACAACCTAACCAAAGCTAACGGAACAATCTGACCAAAAGGTCCTCAAACTCTTCAGCTCATCGACCCCTTCCTCCAGTTTCAGACTGTTCATCGACTCCCACGTATTTCATATGTGGAAGTAATTCAATAAATAGTACTTAAACTAATAATGTTATGAATGATGATGATGATGATAATAATAATAATAATAATAATAATAATAATAATAATAATAATAACAATACCTTAAAAAATAGGAAACAATTAAATTATAAAAATCATACTAGATTTAACATACGTTTTTTATTGATACTGTTGATATAATTAATGGGAAGGATGCGTCTGATGAGCGTTAACAAGGGCACTGATATTTGGTTGGAGATTGTCGAGTTTTAGATGTAAGTCACAACGCTCTTCCAGGTTCTGTCTGTTCCTCTACCTTGTTACAAGTGCATTTGCATGGCCAAAACAGCTTCAGCCATGTAATAACTTAGGAATGTATGTAATAATGACTTAACCACTTGCTCAAAGCCGGGGTATTAATTTACCTTCAGTATATTCATTGCTCCAGTAGTCATTGAATCTTTTGCTTCTGAACAGTCTTTTCCATAACTGAGAGTCAATTTCTGCATTTTCTGTTTCCAATTCAAGAGGTATAAGAATCCAGGGAAGCTTGTACATTTTCTCCAGGTCCTCAAGGCGTACTTTAAGGCCGTTCCTTAATTTGTCAAAGTGCGTTGTGTATATCTCCAGGTCATTATCTGAAATATTTTCATTTTCTTCCAGTTCCTGAAATGTGAAAAATACTGAGAATGTTCATGTGCCAATGGAGCTTTTAATAGGCCTATTTTGGTCTAGAAGCCTAATAGATTTGTCCTGTCATGAACAGCCGCAACATCTTTGCCCTGCAGACGTTTCTGTACTTCATGAAATTTTGAATATAGTTCTGTCAAGTGGAGGAGAGAATTCTTACGTGTGTGTTTTTTTTTTTTTTTTAACTCTTTGCATAGTGATGGGCCTACATTTGTTAGAAACTGCTCAGCTGATTTGTAAAAGACAAGCTAACTTTGCAAGCTATCACCCCTAGACAGCCACCTTAATTGTGTGTAAAAGTAATTGGTTCAGAGTTTCATTTTTTTTTCACATAGCATTGCAAACAGTCGTGAGTTAAGTGAATGTGCTTTGATTTTATTAATTGTTCTGATACACACTTTCAAGGCATCATGAAGTTCACCACTGAGTTTCTTGGCTACAAAATGGTGCCTATGTAATACACAGTGTACCTCGGGTACTTTTTCCTTGAGTGGCAAATCCTCTGTACTGGCCGACCATTGGTGGTGCACCATCAGTAGCCACTGCAATAATATTGCTGATGTGTATACTGTGCTTCTCCAAATACTCCTCCAAACACCAAAAAAAGGTATCACCTTTTCCATCAGCTTTAAAATTCTTTGCAAATACAATTTCGATAACATTCCATTTTTAACTTGGATTGTAATATCTTATCATAGCTCATAAGAATATTTGAACTGCCGAAAGTTGACTCATCGAGTTGGAGAGAAAACATGTCGATTTTTTTTTTTTTTTTTTTTTTCATGTCATCGGCCATCTCATCATTTCGTTGTAACACCGCATTGGCACTTAATGGTAGAGATTTTAGGAGAGATTGAGAGTCTTTCTTAATAACAGGGTCAATCACTTCTTTAATTGCTGGAATTATCATCTCCCCAAATGTATACGATTTTACTTTCTTTACTGTGGTGAGGGAGATACAATATGATGCCTTCAGTCCTCCTTCAGAAACAACATTGGCAAGTGTTTTGAAATTAATATCTTTGAATTTTGATCGATTTCTTTCTCTTTCAGTGTCTTAAAATAACCAAGACCTTTGTTTTCGTTATCTCAGTGAACTCTTTCAAGGTGGTCTGTTATCTTCGCGGGTTTCGTGGCATCATTGCTGAAAAACTTTTCACATAATAGGCACTCAGGCATTGTTTCACTGGTAAACGAAGCAATGAATCCAAATTTTAATATTTCTTGCGAATATTGTCGGCACTCCCTCTTGGGATCAGCAGCTGCCATTATGTTCGTTAGTAAAGGCACTGCTATTACCTCATAGACACCACTCTTTTTGCTATGGGTATTGAGGCTGAACTGGCTCTCCAGGGTTCAGAGTCAGGGTTCGTATGTGGTGGCGGGGAGTACGCTCAGTACGGGAAGTGGACAGGAATACTACAGGGGAGATGAGAGAGACAAGTGGGAGGGTGAGAGGTACGAGGGGCGTGGTATAGATATACAGGAAGTGGACGGGACAAGAGTTATGATCTCATGTGTACAGTAAAGACAACTAATATGTTTATGCATTATTAGTAAGAATAGTGCATATGACTAAAGAACATGAAAGTCGTCACGTCATGTGATTCTGACTAATGACATAAATTATGATATCATTTTGTTTCAGTAAAACTGATCTAAAATGTATGATAAAAACTAATTATATGTAAATCATGTAGAAATACATAGTAATTTATTGCATAATATTGTACGTACTTAACTAAAGTTTCTGATAAGCATTTCATCTCTCGACCCCAGTTGATTGATTGATCTCCACTCGACTTTCCATCGTTCGT
>NC_137020.1:20177179-20247179 GCF_032717465.1 Coenobita brevimanus | reverse complement strand
CCCCCACTAAAAACTGACTCCAAATTTGCAATTCTTACATGCATTCTGTGCATTGCGAACGGCACTACTGCAAATACAATGCAGATAATAAAGACAGTAGGTGCTGGCCTGAACATACTCAAACTCAAATCTTTCCAGGGCTTCAGTGTTTCATTGATCAGTTGCATAGTTTCAAACTTAGGCAAAATCAACTTAATACTTGTGCTCATGTCTAAGTCCATATTAGGTAGTTGGTGGAAATATTTGTGTGTATGATTGAGGATGGCGTAGTGATTGATGGTGGATAATGTGGACATGGATGGTGTAAATCCCGCACAGTAGTCTGGTGCTATATATAATCCTGATGCTGAAGTATGAGATGATGGTATATCTGGACAGACTATGTAAAATGATGTGTTATGAGTGAAATAAAAAAAAACTGTGAGTGTCCGATGCGTTGATGGTGTACAAGCTTATCTGGAGCAAAAGTGAAGTTGCAACGATTATGAATATTGTGATTTCTTATGATAGCCATTTCACAAGGGACTGTTTCAGTAGGCTGAAATGTGAAAATGTACGCACCCAGGACAAGGTGAACAGCATGCAAGGATGTGCGGCACTCTCGTTCAATCGTTGATTCACTTGCGAAAGTGACAGTGTTCCGTCTGCTGGAGACCATGATGAGTTCGGTATCTGTGTTGATGTTGATGATGACCAAAGTGTTATTATTTTTAGACGAGAACGGGTGTATTTCGTATACTGTGAACAGGTCCTCAGTTATGAATGGTACATGAACTACTACCGATGTTTGTGTTAGTGTTGCTTCTAAATATGGATAATATAACATGAATTCCCTACTTTGGAACAAAGGCTTCAATTTATATTTATGTATGCCTTGACTAATTATCTGACGTAGCTCATGAACTGGAAGTAAGTCAATTGTGATCTTGCCATCACCGGCATTCGAAATTCCTTGCATAAGTGCCCCGTAACGAACTCTAGTGTTGTCTAATTGGAGTAGCATTGTGTCAATGTGTTCCGTGATGATGGAGAAGTGTTATGTTTCCTTCTATGTCATTTATTTTATGTAGGAGGAGGCCATAGCACGGGCCAAACAGGGTAGTACTCCCAAGGGGAATGGGAATGCTCGTGATAGGGAGAGCTGGAGCTCCTGTTTCACTAGCTATCTAACCATACCCCTTTGCTGACCTTTTCAGTGTGGCAGTAACATGGAGAGTAGACCAGCATACTCTCCCAAACATTTCCTCTAACTATCTATGCACTACTCCACATGCACTTTACATTTCACACAACGTATCCCACTAAGTTACAGGGGTTGGCGCCAGCAAGGGCATGCAGCCAGAAAACTCTGCCCCCGCTACCTAGTGGCAGACTTCTGGGGGGAGGCGTGGTGGGGTTTATGCAGGCATAGATCATGGGTCTAGGGCGAGATGGGGCTCAGGCCTGTGCTAGAGGATACAGGGCATTGCGGTTCCCAGGCTGCCGCTTCCGCCCAATAGAGAGGGGCCCCAACCTGGGAGTAGCGCCCCAGGAGGCTGCCCTATCAGTGGGTGTATAATGGCGGGATAGTTGTAGTGCCAAGGCACGCTTGGAGGGTGTCCCTGCAGCTGTCCTGGCAGGGTGCCCCGAGGCCACTACCACAGCCACTGGTAAGCTGGTGGGCTAGGGGTCCCAGATCCATTGCCTGGACCTGGGACTGTGCAGTGAGTGGGGCCTGTGCTATGTTTATCCCCTTTTATTAATACTGAAGATGACAAAACAAAATGTTTCAAAGCAAGCCTGAGGACAGTAAATCACCCAAGGGGATGAGGGTGAGTTCATGGAATGTGGGAAGTTTAAGGGGAAGAGAGGGGGAAGTCGTTGAGGCATTCAGTAGGAGGTGGGTGGATGTGGCGTGTTTGCAGGAAGTCCAGTACAGGGGTGGATCAGCCAGAAAGATTGTTGGGAAGGACTGTTGCTATAAGTTGTTTTGGCAGGGGGAGACAGACGGATATGGAGGTGTTGGTGTGATGGTTGCGGAGAAATGGGTGGAATATGTTATGAATGTTTTGAGAGTAAGCGATAGGATATTGGTAGTGAAAATTCTGTTGGGTAGAAAGATAGCTGCGATTATATAGGCATATGCTCCACAGGCAGGATTGGATGTAGCAAAGAAAGATAGATTTTGGGATGATTTAATACATGTAGTGGGTGGTATGTGGGATGGTGAGAGTGATTTTGGGAGGGGACTTAAATGGTCATGTAGGTGAAGCAGCACAAGGTTATGAAGGAGTGCATGGGGGATGTGCATATGGTATAAGGAATGCAGAAGGGGAAAGGATACTCGAGTTTGGGGAGGCAACGGACATGATTGTGTGCAACACATATTTTAGGAAAAGAGATAGTAGGTTAATTACGTATGAGTCTTGGGGAAATAGCAGTCAGATATATTATTATCTGGTTAGGAGGGCCGATAGGAGGTTAGTGAGGGATGTTAAAGTTATAGGAAGTGAGGAGTGTGTGCAGCAGCACAAACTATTGATCTGTGATATGGTGCTTAAAGAACAAGTGATGAAAAAGAGGACTTATGTACCTGTATTTCAAAAGTTTTCGAGTCAATTCTTAACAGAAAAATTTTAAGGCATCTTTCCTATCACAACCTTCTTTCCGATCGTCAGCATGGGTTCCGTCAGGGACGCTCCACTGGCGATCTTCTCACCTACCTTTCAGACTCCTGGTCATCCTCCTTTCGGGACTTTGGCGAAAGCTTTGCCATTGCACTTGACATCTCAAAGGCTTTCGATCGAGTCTGGCATAAATCTTTAATTTCCAAACTGCCCTCCTACGGTTTCTATCCTTCTATCTGTGCCTTCATCGCTAGCTTCCTTTCTGGTCGTTCTATAGCTGCTGTCGTAGACGGCCATCGTTCTTCTCCTAGATCTATCAACAGTGGTGTTCCTCAGGGCTCTGTCCTATCACCAACTCTCTTCCTTTTATTCATCAATGATCTTCTAAGCTGTACATCTAACCCTATCCACTCATACGCTGATGACTCCACCCTTCACCTTTCCATTCGGTTCCCGCAACGCCCATCTCAACAGTTACTTCAAGAAACAAGGGATGAGGCTATGGCACACCTAATGTCTGACTTGGCTCATATCTCTGACTGGGATAAAAATAATATGGTTGTCTTTAATGTATCTAAGACTCAGTTCTTACACCTATCAACCCGACAAAATCTTCCACAGGTATACCCACTAATGTTTAATAATATTCCGATTAATCCTGCATCATCCTTGAACATGCTTGGGGTTTCATTTACTCGGGACTTATCTTGGAAAGATCATATTACATCTCTTGTAAAATCTGCTTCCAAGAGATTGGGTGTGCTAAGCCGACTCCGCTCTTTCTTTACCCCTGCACAATTGTTGACTCTATACAGGGGTTTTATCCGCCCCTGTGTGGAGTACAACTCTCATGTGTGGGGAGGCTCCCCACATACAGCTCTTCTCAATAGGGTGGAGTCAAAGGCTTTTCGTCTCATTAACTCTCCTCCTCTTACTGACTCCCTTCAACCTCTGTCTCTTCGCCGCACTGTTGCATCTTTATCTCTTTTCTATCGCTACTTTAATGGTCACTGCTCCTCTGAACTGTCTGCTTGCATTCCTCCACCTCTACGACGGGCGCGTAGCACCCGTCTGGCAGCAAACTCTCATCCCTTTTCTGTCCAACTCTCTAATGCAAGAGTTAACCATTACTCCCAGTCTTTCATTTATGCAACAGGTCAGCTCTGGAACTGTCTCCCTCTGTCTGTATTTCCTTCTGCCTATGATCTCCAGTCTTTCAAACGTAGTGTGTCCAGGCATCTCAAAATGATCGGATCTTGAATTTGGCTCTCTATTGTATTTTGTTTTTCTCTTGGAGGGAACTGTTACTGCGGGCTCATGGCCTTTGGTTCCTTCTTCCTCGCATAAAAAAAAAAAAAAAAAGGAGGAAAATATGGAAGCTGAAAAACCAAGTAGTAAGGGATGCCTTCTATAGCGAGTTGAGGAGAGTGGTGGCTGAACAGGGAGCTGTAGACAGAGGCTTTAATGAACAGTACAGAGCCCTCAAGATCAATTTCTTGAGAGTTACTGATGTAACATGTGGTTGGACAAGAGGACCACCAAGACATAAATTAACTTGGTGGTGGGATGAGGGTGTAGAAGCTGCAGTTAAGGAGAAAAGAAGGCTTTTCCGGGAATGGAAGAAGGGTGGTAGCAAAGAGGAATATTTGGCTGCCAAGCGGAGGGCTAGAAGAGAGGTATACAGGGCAAAGTCTGAGTCACAGGGACTATTACTTGATAACCTAAATCATGGGGAAAGGAAAAATATATTTAGGGTGGCAGGTCAGGTGAAGAGGGATAATCGAGATATTATAGGTGAGCAGTGTGTGAAGAATGATGAAGTATGGGTAGTGGTGAACAGTGAGGATATTAAAGATGCATGGAGAGAGCATTATAACCGGTTGTTGAATGAGGAGTTTGACTGGGACAGGGAAGGTTTGGAGCCAGCAGATCCAGTGTCTGGCCCTTGGCCTTTGATTGATGCTGCTACTGTGAGTGAGGCAATAGGCAGGATGAAGGTGGGGAAGGCAGCAGGTGTGTCTGGGTTGACTGCCGAAATGTTGAAGGCCTCAGGCGATATAGGGGTGAGCTTAGTCACTGACCTGATAAATCGGATTATTTATGAGTGTGTTGTCCCAGATGATTGGCTGAAGAGTGTAATTGTAAATGTGTATAAAGGGAAGGGTGATGCCCTGGAAAGAGGAAATTTTAGAGGTATTAAGCTTTTAGATCAGATAATGAAGGTAATGGACAGAGTTTTAGAAGGTATGATTAGAGAAAGAGTGAATATTGATGAGATGCAGTTTGGGTTTATGCCAGGTAGGGGGACCACTGATGCTATATTCATTGTTCGACAGCTTCAGGAAAAATATATTGGTAGGAGAAGGGATCTTTATTTTGTTTTTGTTGATTTGGAAAAGGCCTTTGACAGAGTCCCTACAGAGGTGGTGAAGTGGGCAATGAGAAAGCTTGGCTTGGAGGAGTGGCTGGTTAAGGTAGTTTTGGCTATGTATGTGGGTGCTCACACCAAGGTAAGAGTGAATGGAGATTTGAGTGATGAGTTTTCCGTGAATGTTGGTGTGCATCAGGGGTCAGTCTTGAGTCCCATGTTGTTTATCATGGTACCTGAAGCCCTTTCACATGACTTTAGAAACGGACTCCCGTGGGAGTTGTTGTATGCTGATGATTTGGTGTTGATTGCAGAGAATGAAAGGGAGGCGGAGGAAAGGTTTAGGAAGTGGAGAGATGGTATGGGGCACAAGAGTTTAAGGGTAAATGCAGATAAAACAAAAGTGATGATATCTAGGGTTGGTGGCGGTACTGTCAAAGACGAGGGAGAGTGGCCATGTGCAATTTGTCACAAGGGCGTGGGAAGTAATTCCATCTTGTGCGGTGTTTGTGATAAATGGGTGCATAAGAGATGTAGTGGTATCAGAGGTAGACTGCGAGATAATGCTGATTTTATGTGTACGGCGTGTCGGGGTGAGCAGGTGGAGGTTGTCAGACGTGAAAGGATTGAACTTGCTGGTAAGTCCCTTGAGTGTGTGGAAGAGTTTTGTTATTTGGGAGACATGTTGTGTGCTGGAGGTGGGGCTGGAGCTAGCTCTGTGGCTAGGGTGAGAAGTGGTTGGAAGAAGTTCAGGGAGCTCTTGCCTCTCCTGGCATTGAGGGGACTCTCCCTACGTGCGAAGGGGTCTTTGTATGCAGCATGTGTTAGGAATGTAATGCTGTATGGTAGTGAGACCTGGGCAGTGAAGGAGGAAGATATGCGCCGGCTCAGACGTACAGAAATGACAATGACTTGGTGGATGTAGAAAGTTATTTATAAGTATACATGGGTGAGACAGGAGGGTGGAAGGATTGTTGATAGAGCTTTGATGGACTATGTGGTTGTGTCTAGGAATGTAATAGGAAGATTATTGGATGTGAGAGTTCTCAGAGAGGAGGGTGGAGGTATGTCTGACCACTACCTGGTGGAGGGAAAGTTAAGAGTAGGTAAGAGATGGGTGAGAGCTAGGAGGGTTAGGTGTGGCAGGGAGGTTTTGAAAGTGAGTGAGTTGGATAAAAGAGAGAAAAAGATAGAGTATCAGGAGAAATTGAAAGATGAGTGGAACGCAGTGAAAGATCGGGAAAATGGCAGTGTGGAACAGGAATGGCAGTTGTTTAAGAGTGCTGTGGTGGGGCATGCAGAAGAGGTGTGTGGTGTGAGACGTGTGGGTGGTGGTGTAAGAAAAGGAAGTGAATGGTGGTGCGATGAAGTAAGTATGGCTGTGGCTGAGAAGAGACGTGCATATGAAGTGTGGCTGCAGAGGAAGGATGAGATGTCATACGAAAGGTATAAGGAAAAGAGGAATAGGGCGAGAAGGGCTGTGCGTGATGCTAAAGTGGCAGCAGATGAGAGGTGGGTTAGGCGGCTGACAGAGAATTTTCAACAGCATAAGAAAATGTTTTGAAAGGAGGTGAAAAGGGTGCGAAAGGGAGAGTCTGGGAAGGAAGAACGAGCAAAAGCAGAGGATGGTAGGATGTTAATTGAGATGGATGCAGTAAAGAAGAGATGGGCAGAGTATTTTGAAAGATTGTTAAATGTATAGGAGGAAAGGGTGGCTGAGATTGTGGCAGATGGAAGGATGCAAGGAATAAATGTGTTGGGAGAGTTGAATGATTCTTTGATCATGAAGGAGGAAGTGGAGAAGGCAGTAAAGGAGATGAAAACAGGGTATGGACGGGTGTCCTGTGGAATGCCTGAAGGGTGGTGGAGTGACTATTGTTGACTGGTTACTAAGATTGTTGAATGTGTGCTTTGTGAAAGGTATGGTGCCAATTGACTGGGCAAGTGCTTGTGTGGTCCCGTTGTATAAAGGCAAGGGTGATAAGTATGAGTGTACTTGCTTTAGGGGTATAAGTCTGTTGAGTGTTGTTGGTAAAGTGTATGGTAGAGTGTTAATTATGAGAGTTAGAGACGGAACAGAGGGAGTGATTGGTGATGAGCAGTGTGGCTTTAGGAGAAGGAGGGGATGCGTGGATCAGGCGTTTGCTGTGAGACAAGTGTGTGAAAAGTATTTAGCGAAAGTCAAGGATGTGTTTTGGGCATTTATGGATTTAGAGAAAGCGTATGATAGCATTGATAAGGAGGCTTTGTGGACTGTTTTAAGATTGTGTGGACTTGATGGCAGGTTACTAAAAGGGATGAAAAGTTTTTCTGTAAATAGTAAAGCGTGTGTAAGAGTGGGAAATGCTGTGAGTGATTGGTTTCCTGTGAGAGTGGGGCTGCGACAGGGATGTGTGATGCCACCTTGGTTGTTTAATATTTACATGGATGGTGTTGTAAGGGAGGTGAATGCAAGAGTTTTAGGTGCAGGTCTAAGTCTGGTGAATGTTGATGGTGGAGAGTGAAATCTGAAGCAGCTGCTGTTTGCAGATGATACTGCACCGGTGGCTGATTCAGAGGAGAGATTGAGACAGTTGGTAGAGGAGTTTAGAAGCGTGTGTGAAAAGAGGAAATTGAAAGTCAATGAGAATAAGAGTAAAGTGATGAAGTGTACGAGGTTGGTAGATGGTAGGGGGATGAATATAGTTTAGAATGGCGAGTTGCTTGAGGAGGTAGAGTGTTTTAAATATCTAGGGTCACATGTTGCTGTGGATGGAAGAATAGATGCAGAAGTGAAGTTTAGAATAAATGAAGTAGGAAAGGTGCTGGGAGGAATGAAAAAAGTGTTTAGATGTCGTTCGCATAGAATGGATGTAAAGAGAAGGGTGTATGAGGGTGTTGTGGTACCGACTGCGTTATATGGGGCTGAAATATGGAATATGGGTGTAGCAGAGGGGAAAAGTTTGAATGTAATGGAGATGAGGTGTCTGAGGAGTATGTGTGGAGTGACGCGTATGGATCGAATGCGAAATGATGAAGTGCGAAGGAGAACTGGAGTTGTTCGGGAGATGGCTGGTAGAGTTGAGCAGAGGGTGTTGCGATGGTTTGGGCATATGGAGAGAATGGATAATGAGCGATTGGTGAAAAAGATAACTAGATCTGATGTGAGAGGTGTAGGGCTGAGAGGAAGACCACGAATAGGATGGATGGACAGTGTGAAGAGAAATTGTGAATGAATAAATGATGACGCAGCCCTGAGGGGATATTCTCCCGCATTGGTCTGATCAGCTAGTTAGGTCAGGTGCGGGAAAGGAGATGGGTCTGTTATGATGTGGCAGGGGTAAACCAGTTCTGCTGTCTGGCCCTGCAGCGGATGTCACTGATTGCATTGCGCAGTGTACCCTTGTGCGGTGTGGTGCGGTGAGGATCTGTCCGTTCTCCCCTTTGGGGCTAAGATGTGAATGAATGTGTTTGAATGGATGAGTAAGTGGGGAGTGTGTCGTCCTGTCTCGGCTACCTCCCTTTCCTTGGGGGAAGCAGCCTAGGTATATAGACAGATAGATGTGTTAGGAATGTAATGCTGTATGGTGGTGAGACCTGGGCAGTGAAGGAGGAAGATATTCGCCGGCTCAGACGTACAGAAATGACAATGATTAGGTGGATGTGCGGTGCGTCCCTGCGTCCAAGGCCTGGAGGTGCTAGGTTTACGATGGAAGAGTTGAGAGGTAGGATGGGACTGGAGTGTATTAGTGTTGTGACGAGAAGAGGTAGATTGAGATGGTTTGGACATGTGGAGAGGATGGGGGATGGAAATTGGGTGAGGAAGGTGAGAAGTGTTAATATTGGGGGTGGGGTTATGAGGGGTAGACCGAGAAAGACATGGGACGAGGTCATTAAGTGTGTCCTCAGGGTTAAGGGACTGAACAGGAAGGCTGCAATGGATCGTGCAGCGTGGAGAGCCGCCATTAGATGACCAAGGCTGACACATGCAAGCATGTTGGAGCCTTTAAAAACGAAAACGAAAACACTTTCGAGAGCTATGTTTTCCGTCTTTTTCATATTTTTCACGATTGTCCTCATTGCTGAGTTATGTCCTGCGATGAATTTATCTTGATATGTTAATACCTGAGCTATTTTATTAAATTTGTTGTTTATTTCTTGAAGGTCTTCCTCTGTAGCCAATCCAAAGATGTTCCCAAGAACTTCACCACCCAGGTTGAACAAACCGCGCTTTTGACGAGTACGTGTAATGTTGTTCGTGGCGCTCAATACCTTCGTTCCATAAGATGGGAGATCTTGGATCATGATGAGCATAGTTGATTTCGCCTGTTCTATCTTCCATTTCGCTAACTTTACTATTTCATCCACTTCCTTAGTGTTATGTGCCTGTGAAACATAGCTTCCTATCATGAAGTCCAGGGTCCTTATTGGTCTCGCGATGTTCTCTAGATAAGAAGGTAATTCGTATAAGTAATCCAAGCTGATTTCAGTACGCATGACATCTTTTACGATTGATGTCGTGGCCGTTTGAGCTATGAGGCATCCTTGCCGTACTATGTGTTGGGGGTCTAAGTGAGCATCTCCTCTTGCAATGTAGAGGAAAATCCATAGCATAAATCCCTTCATCGTTACATACCGACAAAAAAAAAAAAAAAAAAACTATTAATTTTCTAATATGGTCATGCTGTGGTCGATGATATTGATGATGTGCGTTACGGTTGACTAACGTAGAAAATAACTTGCTTGTTATTTCATTTGTAGAAGGAGTTTAAATCGATATTTAAATCATGTAAATGATGTACTGTAGAGTTTATTGGAACAGTTGCACCTATGTTTGATTGTTTGGTATATGACCTTAATTTATTTTTGTAATTATTGTTGTTTTCTTGATTGGTTTCATGAGTTATGATCAGTTGTTCGGTGGTATCCCAGGCTGTATAATTATTGGATAGTTCCCTTGAAACTCGTTTTAAATGGTCAATATGAACTTGTTTCTCCTCGCCACTTGATAGTGACCTAATTGAAACTTTGTTTGCTTTTATGTTAATTAGTCTGTATGGGCCCTCAAATTTCGGGGATAATTTATTGTCTCTCGTATGAATGGTACCATAGACAATGTCTCCTAAGCTGACAGGAATTCACGTAAACGGAGTTTAGAGTAATCATCGTAATAGTATATGGGCAGACTGTCACCTAGGAGCTCATATGGTTGTTTTTTATCTGTGCCATATATAATGAAATGTGGTGTGTCTCCTATGGATTTATTTATAGATCCATTAATTGAGGCTTCTACTCTGGGAATCCAATCATTCCAGCTTGCATAATTTTCACTGAGAATGTGTCGTAGTACATCTAATACTTTTTTGTTTTGTCTCTCTACTAACCCATTAGATTTTTTTTTTTTTTTTTATGCGAGGAAGAAGGAACCAAAGGCCATGAGCCCGCAGTAACAGTTCCCTCCAAGAGAAAAACAAAATACAATATAGAGCCAAATTCAAGATCCGATCATTTTGAGATGCCTGGACACACTGCGTTTGAAAGACTGGAGATCATAGGCAGCAGGAAATACAGACAGAGGGAGACAGTTCCAGAGCTGACCTGTTGCATAAATGAAAGACTGGGAGTAATGGTTAACTCTTGCATTAGAGAGTTGGACAGAAAAAGGATAAGAGTTTGCTGCCAGACGGGTGCTACGCGCCCGTCGTAGAGGTGGAGAAATGCAAGCAGACAGTTCAGAGGAGCAGTGACCATTAAAGTAGCGATAGAAAAGAGATAAAGATGCAACAGTGCGGCGAAGAGACAGAGGTTGAAGGGAGTCAGTAAGAGGAGGAGAATTAATGAGACGAAAAGCCTTTGACTCCACCCTATTGAGAAGAGCTGTATGTGGGGAGCCTCCCCACACATGAGAGTTGTACTCCACACAGGGGCGGATAAAACCCCTGTATAGAGTCAACAATTGTGCAGGGGTAAAGAAAGAGCGGAGTCGGCTTAGCACACCCAATCTCTTGGAAGCAGATTTTACAAGAGATGTAATATGATCTTTCCAAGATAAGTCCCGAGTAAATGAAACCCCAAGCATGTTCAAGGATGATGCAGGATTAAGCTGAATATTATTAAACATTAGTGGGTATATCTGTGGAAGATTTTGTCGGGTTGATAGGTGTAAGAACTGAGTCTTAGATGCATTAAAGACAACCATATTATTTTTACCCCAGTCAGAGATACGAGCCAAGTCAGACATTAGGTGTGCCATAGCCTCATCCCTTGTTTGTTGAAGTAACTGTTGAGATGGGCGTTGCGGGAACCGAATGGAAAGGTGAAGGGTGGAGTCATCAGCGTATGAGTGGATAGGGTTAGATGTACAGCTTAGAAGATCATTGATGAATAAAAGGAAGAGAGTTGGTGATAGGACAGAGCCCTGAGGAACACCACTGTTGATAGATCTAGGAGAAGAAAGATGGCCGTCTACAACAGCAGCTATAGAACGACCAGAAAGGAAGCTAGCGATGAAGGCACAGATAGAAGGATAGAAACCGTAGGAGGGAAGTTTGGAAATTAAAGATTTATGCCAGACTCGATCGAAAGCCTTTGAGATGTCAAGTGCAATGGCAAAGCTTTCGCCAAAGTCCCGAAAGGAGGATGACCAGGAGTCTGAAAGGTAGGTGAGAAGATCGCCAGTGGAGCGTCCCTGACGGAACCCATATTGACGATCGGAAAGAAGATTGTGATAGGAAAGATGCCTTAAAAATTTTCTATTAAGAATTGACTCGAAAACTTTTGAAATACAGGACGTTAAAGCAATTGGACGATAGTTGGAGGGTTGGGAGTGGTCACCCTTCTTTGGGACTGGCTGAATGAGAGCAAACTTCCAGCAAGAAGGAAAGGTACAAGTTGACAGACAAAGACGAAAGAGTTTGCCTAGGCAGGGTGTAAGCACAGAAGCACAGTTCTTGAGAACAACAGGAGGGACCCCATCAGGCCCATATGCCTTGTTAGTACTGAGGCCAGTGATGGCAGAAAATACATCCACTGAAGAAATTTTAATGTCAGCCATGAGGAAGTCAGAGGGGGGAAGTGATGGAAGAACAGCACCGGAATCGTCTAAGGTAGAATTGGAGGAGAAAGTCTGTGCGAAGAGATCTGCTTTATCAGTAGAAGAAATAGCTACAGAACCATCAGAGTAGAAAAGAGGAGGGAAGGATGATGAGGTAAAGTTGTTAGAAAGATTTTTGGCAAGATGCCAGAAGGAGCGGGAAGAATTCGAGTTGGAGAGTTGAGAGCATTTAATATGGATGAAATTATTTTTAGTAGAGCGAAGAACAGACTTAGCACGATTCCGGGCAGAAACGTAAAGATGATGTGATTCAGGGGTGGGTTGGCTCCGGTACCTTTTGTAGGCCCTCTCCTTGTTGCAGGTGATAGGCTAAAACGTTAATCTTTTTGATATTGTATTGTTTACATATTTCTTGTAAGATATCAGAATTAAACTCTCCTCCATTATTACTTATTAGTACCTTCGGGGTAGTAAAGCATCATATCACATTATCTATTATTGCCTTTGCTACTGTCTCTGCTGTTTTATCTTTAATTGGAGCCAAAATTACATAACGGGAAAAATGATCCGTTGCTACGAATAGGTATTGGTAATGGCATCTTGAGTAAATCAACCGCGACAACGTCCCATGGTTGATGTGGCACAGGATAATTACCTATAGGTGCTGATGAAATTAGGTATCATTTGTGTTTTGCACATGATTCGCATCTGTCTATGTGATTGTTTATATCTTTTCGTAATGATGGCCAGTAATATAACAACTGGGCTTGTTTGAATGTCCTATCCTTTCCAGGATGTCCTGCATGTGTCTTGCCACTGGCTCGTTGAGAACAATAATTTGCTTTTTGTTTCACTTATAGAAGGAGTTTATGTGGTATTTTGGCATTTATAATAACAATTACACCAGTTTTCATTTGTTTGCTATGCGATCTTACTGTATTTTATTTTTTTATTTTTTTGTATGTATTGATTTTCTGTAGTTTGTTTTTCTTCATTTGGTTAAGTTTTTTCGATGTTGTCCACGGTTGCATAATTGCTGGTTAATTCCCTTGGGACCTTTTTTTGAGGTTTAGTTTATATTGCATAGATATTACTGAAAATGATATTATATAGCCCCATATTTTGTTATTTTATATAATATATATATATATATATATATATATATATATATATATATATACACTAAATAGAGTATTAACTATATACACTGACTTGTTGTTCACTTGTACCTATCGTGGGCAATGTATGTGTCAGCACTGTGTGGAAATCTTTGTCTTCACGATTGTGTGGAAGATGTTGTTCATTTTTGCTAAGGTCATTTGTGTTGGCCATTTTATTTTTATTTTCCTGGTTTTTCTTATAACTTAATTTGTCTTTTTCCACTAGGTAGCTTTAATTAATAAATGTTTAATACAGTTCTTTTAATCGCTCACAGAACAACTGTGATAGTATATATTTTCTTTATTACTTTGTAGATGTAATGATGTATAGCTGTATGTATGAAAAATGTATTTTATGTAGGCATAAATGATATCACTCGTTGGTGGTAAATAAATGCTAAAGTAAATGAATGAACATATACTGTGTGGGTGACGTCGACTTCCCACACTGGTAGCTGTGGTGAGTAAATGAGTAGCGACGAGTTACTCGAGTGAAGATGAGTGAGTAAGATGAGTTGTGAATATGGGCTTGGTATTTGCCGCGTCGTCTTGACCCTTGTGAACCTGCGTCAGCGGTGGAGGTCAGTGGAGGTAGGGGGCTGATGGAGAGAAGGGCGGTGGTCTGGTGGTTGTTGTTGTGTTCTTGCTTTTCGTTTGCTTGTTTTGTTTTTTATTCTTCTTGCTGCTGCTTGAAGTTGCATGAAGAAGATTATAGAGTTGTCTTGTAGACTTATTATTTGCAGTTAATAGTAGAGCTTGTTGATCCTCACTCGTAACTCGTCGTTGCTACCGTATGCGTGTAGACTCGTAGGCTTGTAGCTTGTATTTTGTAGGAATTCACTGTGGATTTGAAAATGAGGTTCGTACTTCGGCTGCCACCATTTATTGTTGGAACTTCGTAGCCACCATTTATATACGGTATATATAACTCTTTAGTCTTGTAACAGGTGAATCTTGAGTTTTGGTTAAAGTTACTTTGGTAATTGAAAAGTAGGAGGAGTTAAAGATGAATACAGGGAGTTGATCTTGATTTATTATCTTCAGAGAAAGTCTAAGTTGAGCAGCGTATGTATTACAAGGGACTTAATATACAAACTAAGTCTAGTTGGACCCCTCTTCTTATTTGATCTCTAAACTACCTGCTGGTTGTGTGGCTTGCCCCTTTCTGAGCTCTGATTGCTACATTCTCGTTTAGCAGGGGTCGTGTCACATGTGTTATACTGTCGTGGAAACATCTAGAACACTGTATGTCTGTGTGAATATATGTGAGTGTACGGTCACGAGGCGCTGTTTGTGGGCTATTGTGCTGGTGTGAGAAATTCTGGACAGGTTCTAACGTCACTTCCTAGGTTTGACATTGACCTAACCTCTAGACTATATTATGTATGTTGCTGGTTATTATGTATTAAGTTGTTTTACAGTCCTGACATATATATATATATATATATATATATATATATATATATATATATATATATATATATATATATATATATATATATATATATATATATATATAATGTGGTGTCAATGGTACAGTGGTAGAGTGTGCGTTTTGGTACATGGGAGAACAAGGGTTCACTCCCTGCCAGAGTAATAAACTTTTGGAGCATTCTTTCTGCCACGTACTGCTTTGGTGGACTTGAGGGGTGCTATGGTTGAACCAGTATCGCATACTATAAAGTATGTTTGCACCCTATCAGCTTGCGTGGGCCAATTACGCTTGGTTCACAGACTCCACACACATCCGAAGCTACTCTAAAACTACATCTACTTTTACAAGCACTTCTCACCCTACATACAATCTCTACCAGACAGCCTTAGCCACTTGGTAGAGATACTACTGTAGAGCTGTATCATCCCCACTTCGGTAGGGATAGGTCGGTCTTGCAGTGGACACTGAAACCGCTGCTGCTGCTGATTATATATATATATATATATATATATATATATATTATATATATATATATATATATATATATTGTGGCAGATGGAAGGGTGCAAGGAATAAATGTGTTGGGAGAGTTGAATGATTCTTTGATCACGAAGGAGGAAGTGGAAAAGGCAGTAAAGGAGATGAAAACGGAAAGCTGCAGGTATGGATGGGTGTGCTGTTGAATGCCTGAAGAGTGGTGGAGTGACTATTGCTGACTGGTTAGTAAGATTGTAGAATGTGTGCTTTGTGAAAGGTATGGTGCCAATTGACTGGGCAAGTGCTTGTGTGGTCCCGTTGTATAAAGGCAAGGGTGATAAGTATGAATGTACTAGCTTTAGGGGTATAAGTCTGTTGAGTGTTGTAGGTAAGGTTTATGGTAGAGTGTTAATTATGAGAGTTAGAGAGGGTACAGAGGGAGTGATTGGTGAAGAGCAGTGTGGCTTTAGGAGAGGGAGGGGATGCGTGGATCAGGTGTTTGCTGTGAAACAAGTGTGTGGAAAGTATTTAGCGAAAGGAAAAGATGTGTTTTGGGCATTCATGGATTCAGAGAAAGCGTATGACAGAATTGATAGGGAGGCTTTGTGGACTGTTTGAAAGATTGTATGGACTTGATGATAGGTTACTAAAAGGGGTGAAAAGTTTTTATGTAAATAGTAGAGCGTGTATAAGAGTGGGAAATGCTGTGAGTGACTGGTTTCCTGTGAGAGTGGGGCTGCGACAGGGATGTGTGATGTCGCCTTGGTTGTTTAATATTTACATGGATGGTGTTGTAAGGGAGGTGAATGCAAGAGTTTTAGGTGGAGGTCTGAGTCTGGTGAATGTTGATGGTGGAGAGTGGAATCTGAAGCAGCTGCTGTTTGCAGATGATACTGCACTGGTGGCTGATTCAGAGGAGAGATTGAGACAGTTGGTAGAGGAGTTTGGAAGGGTGTGTGAAAGGAGGAAATTGAAAGTAAATGAGAATAAGAGTAAAGTGATGAAGTGTACGAGGTTGGTAGATGGTAGGGGGATGAATATAGCTTTGAATGGCGAGTTGCTTGAGGAGGTAGAGTGTTTTAAATATCTAGGGTCACATGTTGCTGTGGATGGAAGAATAGATGCAGAAGTGAAGTTTAGAATAAATGAAGTAGGAAAGGTGCTGGGAGGATTGGAAAAAGTGTTTAGATGTCGTTCGCTTAGATTGGATGTAAAGAGAAGGTTGTATGAGGGTGTTGTGGTACCGACTGCGTTATATGGGGCTGAAACATGGAACATGGGTGTAGCAGAGGGGAAAAGTTTGAATGTAATGGAGATGAGGTGTCTGAGGAGTATGTGTGGAGTGACGTGTATGGATCGAGTGCGAAATGATGAAGTGCGAAGGAGAACTGGAGTTGTTTGGGAGATGGCTGGTAGAGTTGAGCAGAGGGTGTTGCGATGGTTTGGGCATATGGGGAGAATGGATAATGAGCGATTGGTGAAAAAGATAACTAGATCTAATGTAAGAGGTGTAAGGCTGAGAGGAAGACCACGAATGGGATGGATGGACAGTGTGAAGAGAGCACTGCATGCGAGAGGGATGTCTGTTGAGCAAGGAAGAGTGGCTGTGCATGACAGAAATAAATGGAGAGAAATTGTGAATGAATAAGTGATGACGCAGCCCTGAGGGGATATTCTCCCGCATTTGGTCTGATCAGTTAGTCAGGTCAGGTGCGGGTAAAGGGATGGGTCTGTTATGATGTGGCAGGGGTAAACCAGCTCTGCTGTCGGGCCCTGCTGCGGATGTCACTGATTGCATTGCGCAGTTGACCCTTGTGCGATGTGGTGCGGTGAGGAACTGTCCGTTCTCCCCTTGGGGCTAAGATGCGAATGAATGTGTTTGAATGGATGAGTAAATGGGGAGTGTGTCGTCCTGTCTCGGCTACCTCCCTTTCCTTGGGGGAAGCAGCCTAGGTATATATATATATATATATATATATATATATATATATATATATATATATATATATATATATATATATATATATATATATATCCTAGTGCTTTCCCGCAAAAAATTGAGAGATTAACTAATAACCTTTCCATCATGAATTGCTTACAATTGCCATTATCTTTGTTTTCCCGGCCGTTACTGAGCCCACAATGACCAATTTTGACCGTAAAGTCCTTTTTTTTTCGCATATTTTCGCGTGTCGCGTTTTCTGAGAATTTTGCCCCGCCTTGTCGCATTCAGTCCCCCCATTTTTTTTTTTTTTTAATATCTTCCTGATATATATATATATATATATATATATATATATATATATATATATATATATATATATATATATATATATATATATATATATATATATATATATATATATATATATATACTGTATATATACATGTGTGTGTATTTATATTTGTATGTATGTATGTATATGTGTATGTATATTTAAACATTCTTATTATCAGCAACGTGTATTGTAACCCAAATAATAAACTTCATTTAAAATGCATCATTACTATACCCTACTTGATTGACCTGTGCAGCTGCGTTGTATGGAGTGAGTAGGGAGTATTTGTTTCGCGGCTTCTGATTGACCACCGATAGTGTAAATTTACAGCTCTTATTTTAACTCATATATATATATATATATATATATATATATATATATATATATATATATATATATATATATATATATATATATATATATATATATATATATATATATATATATATATATATATATTAATATTTTTTAAATTGTCTGCAGTATAAGCAATCAGTTTAAATATGGAATAATTTCCGAAGCTAAAGAGGTCAAAATTAGCTTTAAAAGTTTATTGTTATCAAAGAAAATTAAAGGTGATTATAAAGTTTTATAAAAGGATGAGTGACGTTTGAAGTAAATTATCCACCTACGGTGTACACCCACGTCCGCATGTTGCACTGCATCCACCCACGATGAACAACTACGTTTTCTTGTTGCACTATAATATCCACCAACGGTGTACACCTACGTCCGCATGTTGCTCTACAATACATGCCTGCATTTCCTTCAATGACATAATCAGCGGCTAGTCAACATCCGCGAATCAAGCACACCCTACTTGCCCTATACATCTCAGGTGCACAGGTCAATCAAACAGACTCAAATGAATGGACTCCGACTACCAATCAGTTGCCACATCTGAGGAAGTTAAGGCTCTCCTCTTCTCGCAAGAGATCGAACAGACTTTAGTGTTGATTTTTCCCAAAGCTGTGTTCCACATTAATTCCACCTTTTTATGGTCGTTATCACACTTCATTCGCTTTGATTCACTGATATGAACAGTCATCATTACAGGCAGTATGTTTCTTGTGTGCAACACAAATTACTCAGTCAAATCTCTGCACCATGCGATAGATTAAATCATAGACCAAAATCTATGTCCACAGCAAGGAATTAATGACATTTGCTCATATAATTTTGTTAGCATAATGTATAGATATTACTTTATTTTTCTTTATTAATTTGGTTCTTGCCAGGTAAATCTGTAAAATACTGTATATTATTAGGTTGAACATCAGGTCAATTTCCTATCCGGAAAGTGTGTACACAGTAGAGTGCAGAGTAATCTGATACCAGTAATTTTTGTGCCAGCAAATGGTAATGTAATTCTTCACCCTAAAGGAAGTGAAGTAGTAACTGAACAGTAGTAATACAGCACATCTACGTGTGGACTTATCAAGAAGTGTATTATTTTTCTAAAGGTCCACTATGCATTTATTAATCCATTTATTTATTTATTTACCTTCTTTGCAGGTAACAAACATATTTTTCAGTTACTGGTAAATTGTTTCTTCTTGCATTGTTTAAACATTTTTCATCTTGTGTGTGGGTATAAAATCCATCCCTTTGCATTCCAGGAGTTAATTTTCAGTACCATCATTCAGGTGGCAAATAAAAAGGTTCATTTTTGACAGCAGGAAAAAAAAAATCAGTAAAAAACAAACTCTAACTTGTATTTTTTCTGGTACTACAGTAACTGTTTACTTACATATTCATTCGGTTTTAATTTGCAGGTATCATTAGATTTTGTTTGTACTGTGATTGTTTTCGCTGTCTGGTTTCCATAGCTGAGAGCTAAACTTTTAGTCTATAATTTCATATATCAATTAAGTTTGCATTATTTGTAGTATCAGTAAGCAACGCTAATGATACATGCTGTTGCAGGTAGCTACAGTACCTAATAATATTAAGGTAGCCCTATTACTTCTATAGCTCAGTTACAGTAAATAGCAAAGATCCAGTTGGTAGAATTTCAGCTTTGTGATACTGATAAGCTAACCTGCTGCCTAATCCTATTCAGAAACTAGTATGGTATTTAACAGGAACTCTATCTTAGGATTTTTGTTTTTGTGTTAAGAATTTTCTTAGTAACCCCCAGATATCAAAATCCCACGGAAGATAACGTGTACAACCAGTTCCAGTAATTTCACTGGATCTTTTTTTTTTTTTTTCACTGACTGCTCACATGTTCTTATGATGTGCAAACCCCGCGATCACCTCTGGGAAAAACTTCCATTCTGGCAGAAGTGATATGTTCGAGGAACTTGTTGCTAGCAACATCTGGAGCAATGCGAAGGGGAGCAACATTAGTCAGTCAAGGACTAGTGTTACCCAAGATGATGTTAACGTTGTTTCCTCTCCTGCTGCTGAAACTAATTAACTTCTCTCTGAATAGAACAACTTCCTGTCAGTAAACATGGTGCGAGGGTGACAAGGATTCAGAATCATCTTACCCTTATCCATTTACGATAATTTTGAAAATTGTGTGACTCTGAATATGAGATTCATGAGGCTCGACTGGTGGGAGACTGAATCATCCATGGACAGCTTGGAGAGTTTCGTGACAGAGCACCGAGTAAAAGAAAAAGGTATTTATTCGAGGTGTCGGACATGATGGTACTGAGGTCATAGACTCTGTTACAGAGGGCACAACTAAAAAGCTCATAGCCATTCTTGCAGGAACCAATGATATACTGCAAACCCAATCTGAATAGCTCCTGAACAAGATCACGTTGATGATCCAATGTTAGTTTTATTTTTTTTATTCAAGGAAGAAGGAACCAAAGGCAAGGAGCCCGCAAACCATTCCTTCCAAGAAAAAAGCAAAAACAATATAACAAAGAGCCAAGTTCAAGATACGTTCATTTTGAGATGCCTGGACACACTGCGTTTGAAAGACTGGAGATCACAGGAAGTAGGAAATGCAGACAGAGAGAGACAGTTCCAGAGATGACCTGTTGCATAAATAAAGGACTGGGAGTAAAGGTTAACTCTTGCATTAGAGAGGTGGACAAATAAGGGATGAGAGTCTGTTGCTAGACGGGCGATACGCGTCCATCGTAGAGGTGGAGGAATGCATGCAGACAGTTCAGAGGAACAGTGACCATTGAAGCTGCAATAGAAAAGAGACGAAGATGCAACAGAGCGGCGAAGAGACTTAGATTGAACGGATGCAGTAAGAGGAGGAGAGTTAATGAGACGAAAAGCCTTTGACTCCACCTTGTTGAGAAGAGCTGTGTGTGGGGAGCTTCCACACACGAGTGTTGTACTCTACGCATGGGCGAATAAAACCCGTCTATAAAGTCAACAACTGTGCAGGGGTAAAGAAGGTACGGAATCGGCTAAGCACACCTAATCTCTTAGAAGCAGATTTTACAAGAGATGTAATATGATCCTTCCAAGGTAAATCCCGAGAGAACGAAGCCCCAAGTGTGTTTAACGACAATGCGGGATTGAGCTGGGTATTATTAGACATTGGTGGATACTCCTGTGGAAGATTTTGTCGGGTTGATAGGTGAAAGAACTGAGTCATTGATGCATCAAAAACAACGAAATTATTTTACCCCGGTCAGTGATACGAGCCAAGTCAGACATTAGATGTGCCGTAGTCTCATCCTTTGCTTGTTGAAGTAACTGTTGAAATGGACGTTGAGAGAACCAGATGGAAAGGTGAAAGGTGGAATCATCAGCATGTGAGTGGATAGGGTTACATGTACAACTTTGAAGGTCACTGATGAATTAAAGGAAGAGAGTTGGTGATAGGACACATCCCTGAGGAACACCACTGTAGATAGATCTAGGAGAAGAACGATGACCGTCTACAGCAGCAGGTATAGAACGACCAGAAAGGAAGCTATAGATGAAGGCACAGGTAGAAGGATAGAAACCATAAGGGTGCAGTTTGGAAATTAAAGATTTACGCCAGACTCGATTGAAAGCCTTTGAGATGTCAAGTGGAAAGACAAAGCTTTCGCCAAAGTCCCGAAAGGAGGATGACTCGGAGTCTGAAAGTTATGTGAGAAGATCGCCAGTGAAGCGTCCCTGACGGAACCCATACTGACGATCAGAAAGAAGGTTGTGATAGGAAAAATGCTTTAAATTTTTTCTGTTAAGAATTGACTCGAAAACGTTTGAGGCACAGGATGTTAAAGTAATTGGGCAATAGTTAAAGGGTTGGGAATGGTTACCTTCCTTCGGGACGGGCTGAATGAGAGCAAACTTCCAGGAAGATTGAAAGATATAAGTTGACAGACAGAGGCGAAAGAGTTTACCTAAGCGGGGTGTAAGCACAGAAGCACAGTTCCTGGGGACAACAGAAGGGACCCCATCAGGACCATATGCCTTGTTAGTATTCAGGCCAGTGATGTTAGAAAATAAATCAGCTGAAGAAATTTCAATGACAACCATGAGCTTGTCAGAGAGAGGAAGTGATGGAGGAACAGCACCGGAATCATCTACGATGGAATTGGAGGAGAAACTCTGAGCAAAGAGATTTTCATTATCAGTAGAAGAAATACTGTAGCAACAGAGCCATCAGTGTAGAAAAGAGGAGGGAAGGACGAAGTTGTTTGAAAGGTATTTGACAAAGTGCCAGAAGGAACGGGACGAGTTCGAGTTGGGGAGTTGAGAGCATTTAGTACGAATGAAATTATTTTCAGCGGTGTGAAGAACAGACTTAGCACGATTCCGGTCAGAAACATAAAAACGATGTGATTCAGGGGTGGGTTGGCTCTGGTACCTTTTATAAGCCTTCTCCTTGTTGTCGACAGTATTATTATAAGTGTGGTTAAACCAAAGCATTTTTGCATTAGTCAAAGGATATGAGACAGGAATGGATGCTTCTAAGCCCGAGAGAATAGCCTCCTGAATGCGCAAGGCACACTTAGATGACTCGCAGCCATGGAAGCAATAATCGTTCCACGGGAAATCAAAGAAGTAGGGCCTGAGGGCCTCCCATTCAGCAGCTCGAATGTGCCACAACCGACGTTTCTTTGGAGGGTCCACAGACCGTACTGGAGTGATAAGACAGGTAATGTAATGAGGGTATGATCGGAGGAGCCCAACGGAGAAGAAAGATTAACAGTGTAAGCAGAAGGATTAGATGTAAGGAAGAGGTCATGTATGTTGGAACTCTCTCCAAGACTGTCAGGGATACGGTTAGGGTGCTGTACAAGCTGCACTAGGTCATTAGGAATAGAAAAAATATAGGCTTGTTCACAAGGTGGATCAGTGAAAGGAGAGGAAAGACAATGGTGGTGGTGAACATTGAAATCTCCTAGAATGAAGATTTCAGAGAAAGGAGAAACGGTTTGGATGTGTTCCATCGTAGAAGTAAGATAGTCAAAGAATTTTTCATAGCCAGTATAATTAGAGGATAGGTAAACAGCACAGATATATTTAGTCTGAGAATGACAGGAAAGCCGAAGCCAGAGAGTACAGAATTCAGAAGAATCAAGTACAAGGAAAAGATTAACAACACTCTCATTTCAGTTGTTCTCAGGATTGCTGCATCCAACGGATTTTATAGCAAAGCTTTTAGTTCCAGTTAGTATCAGATCACTTTGTTTACAGGAAGGTGTTGATTTTTTTTTTTTTTTTTTTTTTTTTTTTGACACCTGGAATCACTGCTATAAACAGTTGGCTGTATCTGAACATGATGGTGTCCACGTAAACTCGGTTGGCTCTGCTCGTCTAGGTCATCTCTTGGAGGATGCAGTAAGTTTTCCATGTAAAAAAAAAAAAAAAAGTAGGAGGTTTACGGACGAGTCAACGTAGAGATCATGAACTGTAGACAGGTTAATGGAGGCAAGAACATTCAGGCTGTTCTTGTGAATGCGCATAGATTGCGGTGAAATTTTTCTTATTTAGAGGTTTGTGTTCTTGATGAAGTTTACAATGTAATAGGCCTAACAGAATCGTGGCTCAACACAAAAAACAACGAGAATTTTTAGCACAGTACAACATACCAGGTTACAACATTTTCAGCAGTGAGTGAAATAACAGAGCAAGGGATGGTTTGTTGTACATTGAAGTGCTGTAGGTCTTCACCCAGTCACAATTCCCTAGCCCTCTACTGATAATATTGACAGTACATACCCCAAAGTTTGAAATTAATGCCGCAGCAGAATAATATTTGGGTTAATTAAACGTCCGCCAGAACAGTCCAGTAACCCAGTAACACTGGTAATGAACTTCACAACCAGTTTGCTGAAATTCGTAGCCCTCAAAACACTGTAATTATGTGTGAATTATATTTACCAATTACCAAATCGGGAAAGGTCCAATCATCACACACAGGTTTGAACCTGTATACTTGCAAGAGAGTTAATTGCATCAGCTCTTCCATTACCATAACATTACTTAATTTATTTTACAATGTGGCCAAAAACAGATCTAATATGCTACCTTCTCGTGTACGAGGTATACAGTCCAACACGAGAAGGTAGCATATTAGATCTGGTTTTGGCCTCATTGGAAAATATAATAAGTAATGTTACGGTAAGGAAAGAGCTTATTACTAGTGATCATCGCATGGTCACATTCAACATTAAATTCGGTGATAACGTTGTCAGGGCTATTTACGAGAGATTGCCCGACTATAAGAAAGCGGATTTTCAGAAAAATACGAAAAGTACTGATTCTAATGAATGAAATCCCACTGTTCGAACAGCAGATATTAATGAAACATGGAAATTATTCATAAACATTCTCAGTAAATTTGTCAAGTTATGTATTTTATTGCCCAACACAGGGCCTTGTAAAATTAATAAACCTAAATGGTGGAGTACGGGTATTAAATGTTACCCATCAGCTAAAATACATGCACACACAAATTGAATTGCCACAAGGAATCAAGATAATAAAATTAATATGGTATTCTTCGTCGTATCGAAGAGAGAGAGAGAGAGAGAGAGAGAGAGAGAGAGAGAGAGAGAGAGAGAGAATCATAAAACTGACGCAAGAAAAACTTTGCTCATATTGCTTGTATCAGTATTACCAACCCTAAAGAATTTTGTCAGCTGCATAAAAAACAGGAAAGTAATAAGCACCAACAATTTGCCCACTAGTTACAGGTAATGGAGTGCAGGAGATGGCTAAAATTCTCAAAACTTTCATTTCTTTCGTATTTATGGATTCCATTCCTGCAGCACTTCCTGTTGTCTTGGAAGAGGGAAACGTAAATAGTGACGTTACTGTTGATGAAAAAGATGTGCGACTTGCCAGTGGTAAACTTACAGTGAGGAAAACACCAGAGCCAAATAAAATATTTCCGCACATTCTGAAGGAGGCAGTGAATGAATTATCAAAGCCATTAGCTGATATATTTAATAAATCACTAAGAAATAGAACAGTATGGTACCTTAGGAGTGAAAACTGGCAAATGTAATTCCGCTATTCAAAAAAAGCAACAAACTGCAACCAGAAAATTATCGATCATTATGTTGGAAACTATTAGCAGAGACAAATTTGTTAAGCACTTATATATAAATAATCTCATCAAAGATGCAGAACATGGTTTTCAGGGTAATAATTCTTCCCTAAAAACCTCATGGAGTTCTTTTATGATATTGTTAAGAAGCGAGATTTGCCAGTTAGGGAGCCGAGATCTTTCTCGACATTTCTTGTACCGTAAGTTCCGGTACGAGTCAGAGTTGCCAATTTGCCTGCTGTTTGTGAGTACAGCTGTTTCGTAAGTTATGCATTAATTTTTATGCTCTTTTTCTCTGTGGTGTTTTATTTATGTGATTGTTAAATTAAGTAATTTAAGTTCGTATGGTAAATGATTTATAGTGTTATGTAATATAAGAAAACTTGCATGTTTTGATATCTCTGAGTTGGCAACTGTTGTTTTCGTTGAATGTAGACGTTTCTCGAATAATAATGCAAGTTCATATAAGAATGGGGTAGAGACTGTTTCAAGTTCAGTCGGGTGTCAGCTCAGCTTGAATGAAGTGCAGTCGGTTTTGGTTCAGTTTGATTGTAGTGTCAGTGCAGTGTCGGTGAAGATTGTATATATTTGGTACATGTGAAAACAGTGGCAAACAGTGACGGGTTATTGAAGTTTGTATATCATTGGTACTTGAGAAAACAGTGAAATACCAAGCATTAAGTGTAATAACTGTGAAGTGTTGTTAAGCATTAAGTGTAATATCAGTTGGTAAAGTGTGTACTGTATAGCTCCAGTGCTTGTGAGAACAGTAAAGTTGGAAAGCATTAAGAGGACTTATTTGGAAAATAAAGACAGTGAACTTTAATGAGCCTGTGTTTATTTTCGTCTCAGCTGATCTCGTTTACTGCACACCTAAAGGCTGACCATAGGAAGAACAACTCACTGGGTAACTTCCTTCCTGTACTGAACTTATGCTGTTGGAGCCTGTGGCAGTGTGGGGTGAGGACGTAACACTGGTGTCAGGAGTGGGATTATTATTAAGTGCTGCAGTGAGTTTAACCTTAGACATGGAAGCAGAAGGTGTGAAGACGGGGTCTCGAGCTGGGCAGGAGGAGGAAGTTTCCCTGGCGACAGTCGTGAAGCTAATACAGGCAGAATATAAAGAGCTCAGAAACGAACTTAAAGAACTGTTACAAGAACATATATAGGCACAGAATGAAAGACTGAAAGAGCTAAGGAAGGAGCTCAAAGAACAGTTACAGGCAGAGAAGAAAGAACTCAAAGAACAATTACATGTACAAAGGGTATAATTGAAACCATAGAGTGAACAGTTAGAGGCACAAGGTGAAGAGCAAGGAGAGCGATATGAGCAACTTCAAGAGGCATCAGAGGAGCAACAGAGGGAATTACAACCAAGGATGCAAGGACAGTTAGATGTTTTCATAGGGGAAATGAAGGAAGAACAGCAACAGCTTAAGGAGGAAGTAGATGCCAAGCTAGAGCAGCAGAAGTATGAGGTAAGCAACAATGTGATGGAGTGTAAACAGCATGTAGATGACCAGTTGAAGATAATTAGTGAGGAAATAGTGACGGAGTGCAAACAGCATGTGGACAACCAGCCGAAGATTAGTGAGGGAATAGTGATGGAGTGCAGACAGCACGTAGATAACCAGCTGAAGCATGTAGTTGACCATGTTAAGATAATCAGTGAGAAAATTGAGGCTGTTGAGAAATATTGCACTGCTGAGCCTCATGTTAGTGTGCAAGGAGCATATGAAAGGAATGGACAGCATATGGTGAATCTTGATGGATCCCAAACATCTAAAGGTAGCATTACAGGGCTGAATAATCAGAATGTAGGAGATTTAAGTCCTGGCCTTAATTATGATGCCCCAGTTTTTAGTCCCGAAACCAGTGAAGTGAATGGCTATAATCGGGGTCCAGTTAAAAAGAAACCTCAGGAATATGATGGTAGAGTATCTTGGGAAGCTTACCGTGCACAGTTCAAGTTACTTGCGGATCAGAATGGTTGGGATGATAGGCAGAGGACAGTGCAGCTTGCCACTAGCCATAAGGGTGCCTGTCACGAATCAATTCGCGACATTTCCTTTTTGTGAGAAGTCACGAACTATTAGTGGAAAACTCACTGTGTATCGCTCAGTTAACCGTTTCTCTCTCCATTTCGGGGTATACTTTTCAAATCATTCGTCACCGTTTTCAGGGGTGACCGATTTGATGCACGTCACTAAGTGCGCTACTGAGCGATACTATTGTTTCTTTATCGTTCACCTCTGCTTGCCTAAACCGTTAGCCACGCCTTCTGGTAGCTTGTGCGTCCTGCCTGTACATTAATTGAATTCAGTCTAGTGGTGGCTTTGACGGAGAGAAGTCCTGTGCTCAGAAGTGAAGAGAGGTCAGCTAGCATCCCAAGCTCCGCAGAGTATCAGTTTCTTCAAACTCCCACCCCTGGGTGATACAAAGCATTCATCGACTGGTATTTCTTTTGTGTATTTCCTAGTTTTAAGAGTTTAGTTAAGGTGTTTTTCCTAGGCGTAAGTATTTAGCTTCTGTGTGAGTGAGCGAGTGCGTCTCATTTAATTGATTTGAATTGTAACGTTAAATTTATTTTTTGTGATTAATAAATTTAACAGTTCCTTTCTTGAGCTTAATGTAAGTAAACTCTTGTTTCATTTAATCCAAATTAAGCTTATTTTCCATATAGCTCCTAGCTTGCATAAACATTTACTATTCATAACTGGTACTTAGACCAGTCTTGTATTAACTTAAAATCCGTTGTGCAAGGAGTTAATGCATCAGCAAGAACCTGATGTTATTATTATTAGTATTAGTTATTTATTGTCAGGGGTGATGTAACTTTCTCCAGAGGCTAACAGTACAGTAATTCAGCAATTGTGAGTAATTAGTCTCTGCTGTGTACTGTTGAGGAAGTTTATAAATTCTCGTTCTCAGAGAATCGTGCTAAGCCAGCGTAAAGTAATCGTTGCTTGATGTAGCAAGACAATCATTGTCTCTGCTCTTCAATATTATTGAATATTATTATCAATTTAAATAATATTTAAGCATTTATATCCCAAAATTACCGTGATATTATAAAAACCCCGTGACAATTGGCGACCTCATTCCAGGATATTAACTCCTAGCTCTAAAGCTATTCACGAGATAGTGCTCACTCATTCATATTTAGGTATTTATCATTAAAGTTTATAGGCACAAGCTTACTGGTGTTTACCCTTAATTTAGCAAGTGAATTTTGCTTTATTAATCAATAGAATACTTAACTCTAGTTTATTTTTGGTAACGCCAGACAATTTTATTCGCTTCTGGGAAGTCGCCGTACCATTGTGTTTTTTATTGAGTCTTCCCAGTCATTTACATTTTTGATTTATTCTTTGCCAGTTAACTGGATAAGACTGGTCACCACTAGCTTGTGTCTGTACTCTTTACTTTTGTTTATTAGTATTCGTCGCTAAGCAGTCAGTACTCAATTTCGGTTTGCTTAATAAATTAGCGAAATGGCTACTACTGTATTTTTACAGGAAGCCAAAGAAATGGGTCTTTCGGACCCAACCGAAATTAAAGAGTATATACTTTCACGGCATAATCAGGAGCAGCAGCGCGAGAATGATGCCCGTGAAGAGCGTAAGATTCAGCGCGAATACGAGCGAGAACAGCGCGAACAACGTGAAAGAGAGCGTGCATATGAACAAGAGCAGCGTGAGAAAGAGCGCGAATACGAGCGAGAACAGCGCGAACACGAGCAGAAACAACGCGAGCTCGAGTTAGAAAAAGAGCGACAACAGCGCGAACACGAGCGAGAACAGCGCGAATACGAGCGTGAACAACGCGAGCGAGAACGAGAGCACGAACGTGCCGAACGTGAGGCACGTGAAAAACACGAATATGAAATGATGAAGCTCAAGCGAGATTCCTTGGCTTCAGATACATCTGGTGCAGTTGGTCCAAGCTCCACGAGCGTTCTTCCTGCACATGTCCTGGCGACCCCACGCATCAAGCTTCCTTCATACAAGGAAAGCGAGCGAATCGAGCCGTACATAGCTCGTTTTGAGGACATGGCAGACATGTATCAACTGGATGAGGCAGCTAAGCGGATCCAATTTCTTAGTTTATTTGAGGGCCCTGCCCTCGATATTCTCCACAGAATTCGTGGAGACAATCTCACATATGAGATGATGAAAGCTGCACTCATTAAGGCGTATGGTCTCACAGTAGACGACGCCAAAGTTCAGTTCATGCGAGCTCGTCTCCAAGACAAGGAGACAGCTGTTCAGTTCCTTGATCGTCTCACAGCTTACTTAAATGAGTGGATGGAGAAAGATGAAACTCCTTCCACGCGTGAGGGGATAATTGACCTTATGCTGCGTACACAGCTAGAGAGGTCGTGGCCTGCTGAGCTCATAGCACAGCTTAAGATCTGCCAGGTGAAAGATGCCAGCCAAATGGCAGAGAAGGCTGACGCATTCTTTACTGCATACGGGTATCAAGCTCGTAAACAAAACACCTGGAGCAGAAAAGATACTGCCAAGTCTGGGAAGCCGTCTCAGACTGAATCCCAGCACCAAGGCCGTTCTCAGAGTAATGGTCAAGGTCCAAAACCACAGAAGGACCAGGGGCAAAATACACAGCAGCCTGCTTGGAAGCGGTACAACAAGCACCCCAACCAGCAGCAGTTCCCCAAACAGCAGCAGCAGCAATACAAGGACAAGCCACGTAACCCTCAGTCAGGTCAATTAGTGTATCGGAGGCAGGAGGCAAATGCAGCCTTCATTCCACAAGTACCCGGTGGTGTCATCTCTACCAGTACAGGTACTTCCCAACAGTTCGCAAGTCCCCCTCCGACCATGAACTCTCCTCAGACACCTAGTTCCCAGGGCGCCACGTTTGCTGCATTGGTTGTTCCGCAGTCTCATGAATGACTGGCTGCTACCTCCTCAGACCCTTCCACCAACAACACTGCCTTTCTTGTTCAGCCAGGGTCTGTAGGAGGTGTTTCTGTAAATGTCCTGAGGGACAATGGTTCCTCAGGCTGCTCTGTTAAGCAGAGTTTAGTTCGGCCTGATGAGTATACAGGTCGACAGATCCAAGTTAGACTTATTGATGGATCAGTGAGATTGTTTCCTGAGGCACGTATCCAGGTGGCATCTCCATTTTATACTGGTACGACACTTGCAGTTGTCATGCCAGAACCCCTATTTGACCTCATATTAGGCAACATCGCTGGGATCAAAAATAGTTGTGCCGTAGATGTTGCTACTCAGACTTCGGCTGCTGCAATAACACGAGCCATGGCCAAGGCTCCAAATCGCGTCACTCCGTTGACCGTCGCAACGCCGCAAGATCTGATTCGTAGTCAAGATGTTGTCCAAGAGCAACAGACTGACTCGACACTTGCCTCAGTGCGCAAGAAGCTGGAGGGTAATGTGATCAAGTATTCACGGGGAGGTCAAGCCAGGTTCCTTCGTAAGCGAGGACGGCTGTACCGTGAGTCACAGACACCCCAGGGTGAGGTTCGACTGCAGTTTGTCGTTCCTGCAAAGTATCGCCGAGCAGTGTTTGAATTAGGTCACTGTTCAGCGATGGGAGGTCACATGGGTCAAAAGAAGACCTCTGACCGCATCCATGCTGACTTTTTCTGGCCAGGAATGGGACGGGAAATAACGAGGCTCGTACGTTCCTGTGATGTGTGTCAGCGTACCACTGACCGGGGACGTGTCCGTCCTGCGCCATTGAAGCCAATGCCCATAATCTCTGAACCATTCGAGAGAGTAGCAGTTGACATAGTTGGGCCAATCTCTCCTAGGGCTAGTGATGGATCAAAGTATATCCTCACTATAGTTGATTTCAGCACACGGTGGCCTGAAGCCATGGCCCTTAAGAATATAGAGGCCGTCACTGTTGCTGAGGCATTAATTGAAGTGTTCTGTCGTGTAGGTATCCCTAAGGAGGTCTTGAGCGACCGGGGTTCGCAGTTCACTTCGGCAATGATGAACGAAACGTTCAGGTTGCTGTCCATCCGAGGCTTACGAACTACGCCGTATCATCCCATGTGTAACGGGTTGTGTGAGAGGTTCAATGGAACTCTCAAGAAGATGTTGAGGCGCATGACCGCCGAACAACCAAAGGAATGGCCGCGGTTCATTGCTCCTCTTCTATTTGCTTATCGAGAAGCCCCACAGCATTCATTGAAATTCTCACCCTTTGAACTGGTGTATGGAAGGTCGGTCCGGGGCCCACTTCAAGTCCTTCGTGAGTTATGGGACGATGAAGAACCCGACCCTGAAGTCAAGACCACCTACACCTACGTCCTTGATTTGGCTGACCGCCTCCAGTCGACGTGCGAGTTAGCTAAGGAAGAACTGATCAAGGCGCGTGAAGTTCAAAAGGCTTATTATGATAAGAAGGCAAAGCTTCGGAAGTTTAGTCCAGGCGATAAATGCTTGGTATTACTCCCCACTGCCCAGAACAAGTTGTTGGCGCAGTGGAAGGGTCCATTCGATGTAGTAGAGTGCATTTCAGACCTCAACTACATAATACAGATGGGGAATCTTCGTAAAAGGTTCCACATTAACATGTTGAAGTCTTATCATGAGTCAGACCCCGAGGAGACTGGCCTACGAGTAGCTGAGGATAGTGACCAGCCACTGGAAGAAACCGGGGCAGCTGCGGTGATCCCAGCTGATGACCATGATGATGAACCCTTAACCGCTCAGTCCCATCAGGAAGAGACTGTCGGAGATGTTTTACTTAACCCTGACTTAGCAGTAGGGGACCAGAATGCCTTATGGTCACTGCTGTCAGTATGCTGATGTCTTCTCAGACCAACCTAGACTTGCAAAGGTTGCGTGTCATAAAATTGAGTTGACCAGCAATGCTCCTATAAAGGTTAAGCCATATCCGATTCCCATGCGACTACAGGGTGCAGTAGATAAGGAAATTGCTGACATGGAGACTACAGGCATTATCGAAAAGTCCTCATCTCCTTACTGTAGTCCGATGGTAGTAGTCCGCAAGAAAGATGGTGGAGTCAGGATTTGTGGCGACTATAGAAGGCTCAATGCAATCACCAAAGTGGATGCTGAGCCAATGGGTGACCATATTGCCATCTTCTCCAAGCTGGCAGGGTCACGATATTTCACGAAGCTCGACCTAGCGAAGGGATTCTTCCAGATTCCCCTTCATCCTGAGAGTCGTCAGTTCACTGCCTTTGCTACTCCTAAGGGGTTGTACCAGTATAAAGTCCTCCCATTTGGACTTACCAATTCCCCAGCAGTATTCAATCGTGCCATGAGACAAGTGCTCCATGGTATTGTAGGAGTAGAGATGTTCGTTGACGATGTCCTCGTTCATTCTGCCACATTGGAGGAGCACCTCAGACTCTTGGAAATTGTCTTCAGTAGACTCCAGAGTTTCAACATGACTGTGAAGCCTAGCAAATGCAAGATTGCTCACAGTGAGGTGGAGTTCCTCGGTCATATTGTTGGCAACAATCACTGCAGGTGTCAGGGTGACAAGATCAGGAAGGTTAAAGAAGCCCCGAGACCCGTGACCAAGAAACAGGTTAGGGCATTTCTTGGTCTAGTGGGGTATTATAGGAGTTTTATCCCCAACTTTGCTCTCATTGCCCAACCGTTGTACGAAGTGCTACGGAAATATGCTCCAAACACCATTGAATGGGGAGAAGCGCAAGAGAGATCTTTTGCCACCCTCAAGAATATGTTGTGCAAGGAGCCTATCTTGCAGTTGCCTGATTCCAGCAAACCTTTCATACTGCGCACTGATGCTTCACAAGATGGAGTAGGTGCCGTATTGATGCAGGAATCGGAAGGTGGAATCTTCCCAGTGGCATACCACAGCCGTAGGCTAAAACCCGCCGAGAGGAATTATAGTACTGTTGAGAAGGAACTCTTGGCTGTGGTTGATGGTGTTAAAAAATATTATTATTATTTATTTGGGGCATCATTTGTTCTGGAAACTGACCATATGCCACTCACTAGTCTTAGCACGACCAAGACGGCTAATGCAAGATTGACACGCTGGACACTGTATCTACAGCAGTTTAACCTTGTTGTGAGATACATCAAGGGAAGTGATAACGTAGGTGCAGACCTGATGTCTCGCCTACTAACTGCTGACTAACATGGGCAGTTGTTGTATGCTGGGTTCCGTGATAGGCATCCTCAGAGATTTGAGTAATCCAAGGACTAGCCTGGTTCCCAGTCAAAAGTGTAGACCTGACGTCTCATTTGTTGGCCCCACAGGACACAGTATGTCCAGGGCCTGTACATACACGTGTACTGTAGGTTAAGGGGGAAGAGAGAACTCCGCAGAGGTGACTTGAGGCTATGGAAGACCCAAGTTTGCACAAGGATTCTCAGCTCACCGATACTAATATAAGTATTGTAGGTTAAGGGGGAAGTTCGAGAGAGAACTCCGCAGAGGCGACTTGAGGCTATGGAAGACCCAAGTTTGCACAAGGATTCTCAGCTTCCCGGTACTAATATAAGTATTGTATTGTAGGTTAAGGGGGAAGTTCGAGAGAGAACTCCGCAGAGGCGACTTGAGGCTATGGAAGACCCAAGTTTGCACAAGGATTCTCAGCTCCCCGATACTAATATAAGTACTGTAGGTTAAGGGGGAAGTGAGAACACTGCAGAGGCGACTTGAGGCTATGGAAGACCCAAGTTTGCACAAGGTTTCTCAGCTCTCCGATATTAATATAAGTACTGTAGGTTGGGGCACAGGTTGAGGACCCGTGTGCAGTTCGAGGCTATGGAAGACCCGAGTTTGCACAGGGATTCTCAACTTGCTGACCATAATCGTGTGCTAAAATTAATGGCGACCTCGAGTGTACTTTTCATAGCATGTACTGACTGCTAGCCAGAGAGAGTAATTGTAACATAATAAGAATTTTGTCTCATTGACACTTTTGATGCTCCACCTTAATTGGTTTTGCAGGTTCAGCAATGGGTGTAGCAGTTTTGCTGTGCGGACCAGCTGATCATCTGCCGCACGCTGCTGCCTCTTCTCCTCTGCCTTCGTCGTCGCCATATTATTTACTGTGTCATTTTACACGTAGGTACAGTTACACTACAACTGTCACACCTACACCGTGTATTACATACACCACGCTACACAACAATTAGTTGTCAGTGTAAATGTAGCGAATTTTTGCTCAGTTTGACCTGAGTACAGGATTTTCACCGTCGTCACGGAGTTTTTCCCTCAAGCTTGCTTCTATTAACGTAAATACGAGGTTTTTTCACTCACTGGCGACTGCGATTTTCTCCTGTAGCAGGATAGCACACACACCACAGTGTGAATCTTGTGTGACTGAGTTAGGATTTATATGTATGTATATTGAAATCATTCTTCTGAAGGAAGAAAGATTTAATTTTCATGGGGCGTAATGTCACGAATCAATTCGCGACATTTCCTTTTTGTGAGAAGCCACGAACTATTAGTGGAAAACTCACTGTGTATCGCTCAGTTAACCGTTTCTCTCTCCATTTCGGGGTATACTTTTCAAATCATTCGTCACCGTTTTCAGGGGTGACCGATTTGATGCACGTCACTAAGTGCGCTACTGAGCGATACTATTGTTTCTTTATCGTTCACCTCTGCTTGCCTAAACCATTAGCCACGCCTTCTGGTAGCTTGTGCGTCCTGCCTGTACATTAATTGAATTCAGTCTAGTGGTGGCTTTGACGGAGAGAAGTCCTGTGCTCAGAAGTGAAGAGAGGTCAGCTAGCATCCCAAGCTCCGCAGAGTATCAGTTTCTTCAAACTCCCACCCCCTGGGTGATACAAAGCATTCATCGACTGGTATTTCTTTTGTGTATTTCCTAGTTTTAAGAGTTTAGTTAAGGTGTTTTTCCTAGGCGTAAGTATTTAGCTTCTGTGTGAGTGAGCGAGTGCGTCTCATTTAATTGATTTGAATTGTAACGTTAAATTTATTTTTTGTGATTAATAAATTTAACAGTTCCTTTCTTGAGCTTAATGTAAGTAAACTCTTGTTTCATTTAATCCAAATTAAGCTTATTTTCCATATAGCTCCTAGCTTGCATAAACATTTACTATTCATAACTGGTACTTAGACCAGTCTTGTATTAACTTAAAATCCGTTGTGCAAGGAGTTAATGCATCAGCAAGAACCTGATGTTATTATTATTAGTATTAGTTATTTATTGTCAGGGGTGATGTAACTTTCTCCAGAGGCTAACAGTACAGTAATTCAGCAATTGTGAGTAATTAGTCTCTGCTGTGTACTGTTGAGGAAGTTTATAAATTCTCGTTCTCAGAGAATCGTGCTAAGCCAGCGTAAAGTAATCGTTGCTTGATGTAGCAAGACAATCATTGTCTCTGCTCTTCAATATTATTGAATATTATTATCAATTTAAATAATATTTAAGCATTTATATCAAAATTACCGTGATATTTTAAAAACCCCGTGACAGTGCCGCAATGGAAATTCTTGGCCAGATGTCAGTCATGGAGAGGAACAGTTACCAGTCCCTAGTAGAAGTGCTGGAGCACAGATATGGAATCATGTACCAGACTGAGGTTTACAGATCAAGATTCCGGAGCCCTGTACAGGCTCGAGGAGAATCCCTACGACAGCTTGCTCATGACCTGGAGAGTATGGCATACAAGGCATACCCTGGAGCAGCACCAAAATTGTTGGCTGTTCTACTGAGGGACCAGTTCATCGATGTTCTTGATAGTGCAGAACTGAAAGTGCAAGTGAAGCAGGCACAACCAAGAAGCATGCAAGAAGCACTAGCCAGGGCTCTAGAATTTGAGTCCTATGTCAGGTTCAGCAGTCCACCTTTCAGGCAGGTCGTAGTGCAGGATTCAAGGCAAGAAAGGGGCAGGTATGTGAAATGAAAAAATTTGATGGATGTTGCTGGTACTGTGAAAAGCCAGGACACAGAAAAGATGACTGCTATAAATGGAAAAGAGAAGAAGAGAAGACTGGAGGAGGTTGCTGGTTCTGCGGAAAGGTGGGACATAAGAAGGAGGATTGTTACAAATGGAAGAAGGAGCAAGAACAGAGTGGTGCAAGGAAATCTTCAGTTGTAATTAAGGAGTGTTGGACAGGTAGTGAGGTGGGACACTTCAATTCTGAGTGTCCAAGGAAGAAAAACGATGATAAGAAGAGGGTTGCAGAAGACCAGAAAGTAGCTGGAAACTAGTGGAGGCTGGTGTGAAGGGGCAACCACCAGTCAGTTTTTCCCAAGTAGCCCCACCATTGAGAAAATGCAAGAGGACGGCAATCGAGAGTGTGCGAACAGATGGAAGGACAGACGGAAAGAAGCGTTCCCTAGTGATTGATTCGGCCTCAGAGCAGACTTTTGTGAGGCCTGATGTGTTACATCGTCGGTATCTGCCTGAGTCATCATAACAACTGTGTGGCATAACTGGGCACTGTACAGAACTGAGGGGACCCCTGGATGTCCAGATTGAAGTGTCAGGGCAAGAGGCTACTCTATCAGTCTACATATGGCTGACATGGAGGATCCTTGTCTTCTGGGTCTGGACTACCTTATGTCCATGGGATGTGAGCTGGATTTTTGCTCCACAAAGCTGAAGGTTCGGGGAAGTTCGGTCCCAGTCACGGCAGTGAAACGTACCAGTTCTGGTGGCGAGGTGAAGGCACTTCCCACTACAGTGATACCCCCAAAATCAGAATTTTTGCTCCAGTGCAAGGTTAGTGGCTCTTTTGACAGCTGTATAGGGGTAGTGGAGCCTGATGTACGGTGCAAGACAAGGGCCAGAGAGATGGTGGGGAGAACACTGGTGGAAACAGGTACAGGTGAAGTGCCAGTTGTGGTGGCCAATTTCTCCTGTGAGCCACAGACGATCAATGAGGGAGATATTGTGGAATTGTGCCAGGCAGAGGAACCTGAATGGCATCGGAGGAAGGCCTGTAAAAGGAGCATAGTCAAGGAAAATGGGTACGTGCCAGACCACCTTCCAGACCTCTTCTCAAGGAGTTGCCAATGCCTGGATGGTTCACAAGTGCTGAAGTTGAGGCAGCTGCTGACGGAATATGCTGATGTCTTTTCCACGGGAGACCTAGACCTGGGGTGCACTGATCTAGTGGAGCATAGTATAGACACCAGGGATCACTGCCCGATTAAACAGCCAGCGCGGAGGATGGCGCCAGCCCAATGGCAAGAAATGGAGAAGGTGATGGAGAATCTCTATAGTCAAGGAGTAATAGAAAAGTCGAGTAGTCCTGGGCAGCAGCAGTGGTTCTGGTAAGGAAAAACGATGGCTCAGTAAGGTGCTGTATAGACTATCGAGCCCTGAATGAAGTGACAGTGAAGGATGCATACCCCTTGCCAAGAGATGATGACACCCTGGAAGCTCTGTCAGGTGCTAAGTGGTTTCCATCCTAGACATGAAGGCAGGATACCACCAGGTCATGGTTGCAGAGAAGGACAAAGAGAAGACAGCCTTTTCATATGGGTGGGGTTTATGGCAGTTTAAAGTGATGCCATTTGGCCTATGTAATGCCCCAGCTACTTTTGAATGCCTAATGGACCACGTACTTGAGGGCCTGCACTGGCAGACGGCTCTCATCTCTCTGGACGAAGTAATTGTGTTTGGATGGACTTTCGACCAGGAACTGGAAAGGCTGTCGGAGGTGTTGAACAGGATGTGCACAGTGCTCCTCAAGCTGAACCCCAAGAAATGCTACTTGTTTCAGAAGGAAGTAAAGTATCTGGGACAAATTGTAGGCAAGAGCAGCGTCTGTACTAACCCAGAGAAGGTGACAGCTGTGGAAAATTGGACAGTTCCAACTTGTGTGAGAGAGCTACGGAGTTTCCAGGGCTTGTGCACCCACTATTGGCGTTTTATCAAAGACTTTGCAACGATAGCTGCACCTCTTCACAAGCTGTTGGGGAAAAGGCAGAAGTTTGCATGGACAGCAGAGACTCAGAAAACCTTCGACGAACCCAAGCATGCATTGGCAAGCTCTCCAGTATTGCCATACCCAGACCAGATTCAGCCATTTATCTTAGACTGTGACGCTAGTGACAATGGTATTGGTGAAGTCCTGTCACAGAAAAAGGATGATGAGGAGTATGTGGTTGCATATTACAGCAACAAGCTCAGCTCACCAGAGCAGAACTACTGTGTGACCTGTAAGGAGCTCTTGGCAGTGATGAAGAGCCTTGATTTCTTCCATCCCGACCTGTATGGGTCAAACATCATCATCAGGATGGACCATGCGGCACTGAAGTGGCCGAAAACGCTAAAGAATCCGGAGGGAAAAGTGGCACGCTGGCTCAGGAAGCTAGACCAGCACATTTACGAGGTGCAACACCGTCCTGGGCAAGTACATGGCAATGCTGACAGCCTGAGTCATCGGCCTTGTGATCCGGAGTGCCGGCAGTGTAGTAAAAAGGATCATAGTAAGAAATGCAGCTGTACTGCAATGATAGGGCCTGTGAAAGATGAAGACCTGAAGAGGATGCAGATTTACAACCAGTGCTAGTGGCTGCAGCGAAGTACAGTGCGACCATCTTGGGAAGAAGAGTCCAGGTTAAGCTCTGCAACCAACAGCTAATGGAGTCAGTGGGACCTTCTTCATTTGAACAACGGACTACTGGAACGTCAGTGGGAGATAGCCGATGGCCTCAGCAAGTATTGGCAACTGGTGGTCCCAAAGAAGATGAGGTCCGAGATCCTGGATGAGTCCCATAACCAGATCACTTGTGGGCACCTGGGAATGAAGAAAACTCTAAGCCTGCCGCAACAGAGGTTCTATTGGATTGGCATGCATCAGGATGTAGAAAAGTGGTGTTGGGCCTGTGACGTGTGCTGTGCCAAGAAGGGACCCAAGGAACGTGGTTGTGCCCCTCTTCAACTGTACCAAGTGGGTGCACCGATGGAAAAAGCCGCGGTGGACATTGCTGGACCTTTGCCACTCACTGAGAGAGGAAACTGGTATATATGTGTCACAATGGACTACTCACAAAGTGGCCTGAAGCCTATGCTATCCCTGATCAAGAGGCTGCGACTGTTGCTCAGGAATTGGGTGATCAGTTTTTCTGTTGTTTTGGGATGCCACAAGAGCTACATTCAGACCAGAGTAGAAACTTCGAGTCTGCTGTGTTCCATGAGTGCTGCAAGTTATTGGGGATCAAGAAGACCGGAACAACCTCCTTAAGGCCACAGTCAGATGGGATGGTGGAAAAATTCAACTGGACCCTGGGATAAGAACTGGCCAAGTAATGCATTGATGGACAAACGGAATGGGACCAGAAATTACCTGCATTGCTGATGGCATATCGGTCTGCATCCCATGAGTGTACCGGCTACACCCCTGCAAAACTGATGTTGGGCCACGAGTTAGGTTTACCCATTGACTTGTTACTGGGAAGACCACCTGGTGAACAGGTGCCTACAGACACCACCTGCTATGCGAAGCACCTTCAGGAAAAGCTTGCTGAGGTACATCAAGTGTGAGGAGCCTTCAAGTTTTCAGGAAAGGTGATGAAGTGCAAGTATGATGCCAAGACAAGTGAGGTGAGCTTCAGGGATGGTGACCAAGTCTGGTTATACAATCCTCAGTGAAAGAGGGGACAGTCACCAAAGCTGCGTAGCCCATGGGACGGGCCTTACACAGTGTTGGACCGCCTATCAGACGTAACATATCAGATTCGGGGAGGCAGCAAATCTCGCCCAAAGTTCGTACACGTGAACCGTCTGTGGCAGTACCATGGGCCAGGACAGTACAGCTGGGACGTCTCCGAGGAATCGTGCTCTCCTGCAGCCGAGGATGTTAAGGAGGAACAAGGAGCTGAAGTGCAGGAGGATGGTGACAGTTGCCCAAGAGAAGATGTGAATCAGGAAGAGGACCAAGACCTTCCAGTGGGAGTGGACTGTTTGGAGGAGCAGGGACGTCAATGAAAGCGGCACAGACGAAGACCTGATAAGTTGAAGGATTATTATGTGTATAGTTTGATGTTTCATTAGGATTAAGGTCTTTGTTTGTATACATTGTTTAGTTTTATTGGGAGGACAAAGAACTAGGGAGAAGGTAGTGTTAATAAGCGAGATTTGCCAGTTAGGTAGCCGAGATCTTTCTCGACATTTCTCGTACCGTAAGTTCCGGTACGAATCAGAGTTGCCAGTTTGCCTGCTGTTTGTGAGTGTAGCTGTTTCGTAAGTTATGCATTAATTTTTATGCTCCTTTTCTCTATGATGTTTTATTTATGTGATTGCTTGTTAAATTACGTAATTTAAGTTCGTATGGTAAATGATTTACAGTGTTATGTAATGTAAGAAAACTTTCATGTTTTGATATCTCTGAGTTGGCAACTGTTGTTCTCATTGAATGTAGACGTTTCTCGAATAATAATGCAAGCTCATATAAGAATGAGGAAGAGACTGTTTCAAGTTCAGTCGGGTGTCAGGTCAGCTTGAATGAAGTGCAGTCGGTTTTGGTTAAGTTTGAGTGTAGTGTCAGTGCAGTGTCGGTGAAGACTGTATATATTTCGTAATTGTGAAAACAGTGGCAAACAGTGACGGGTTATTGAAGTTTGTATATCATTGGTACTTGAGAAAACAGTGAAATACCAAGCATTGATCACGCTTGTTCTAATGCTGTCCACAACAAGGAGAGGGCCTACAAAAGGTACCAGAGCCAACTCACCCCTGAATCACATCATCTTTACGTTTCTGCCCGGAATCGTGCTAAGTCTGGTCTTCGCTCTATTAAAAATAATTTCATCCATACTAAATGCTCTCAACTCTCCAACTCGAATTCTTCCCGCTCCTTCTGGCACCTTGCCAAAAATCTTTACCTGATCATCCTTCCCTCCTCTTTTCTACTCTGATGGTTCTGTAGCTATTTCTTCTACTGATAAAGCAGATCTCTTCGCACAGACTTTCTCCTCCAATTTCACCTTAGACGATTCCGGTGCTGTTCATCCATCACATCCCCCCTCTGACTTCCTTATGGCTGACATTAAAATTTCTTCAGTTGATGTATTTTCTGCCATCACTGGCCTCAGTACTAACAAGGCATATGGGCCTGATGGGGTCCCTCCTGTTGTTCTCAAGAACTGAGCTTCTGTGCTTACACCCTGCCTAGACAAACTCTTTCGCCTTTGTCTGTCAACTTGTACCTTTCCTTCTTGCTGGAAGTTTGCTCTCATTCAGCCAGTCCCAAAGAAGGGTGACCACTCCCAACCCTCCAACTATCGTCCAATTGCTTTAACGTCCTGTATTTCAAAAGTTTTCGAGTCAATTCTCAATAGAAAAATTTTAAGTATCTTTCCTATCACAACCTTCTTTCCGATCGTCAGTACGGGTTCCGTCAGGGACGCTCCACTGGCGATCTTCTCACCTACCTTTCAGACTCCTGGTCATCCTCCTTTCGGGACTTTGGCGAAAGCTTTGCCAGTGCACTTGACATCTCAAAGGCTTTCGATCGAGTCTGGCATAAATCTTTAATTTCCAAACTGTCCTCCTAAGGTTTCTATCCTTCTATCTGTGCCTTCATCGCTAGCTTCGTTTCTGGTCGTTCTATAGCCGCTGTTGTAGACGGCCATCGTTCTTCTCCTAGATCTATCAACAGTGGTGTTCCTCAGGGCTCTGTCCTATCACCAACTCTTTTCCTTTTATTCATCAATGATCTAAGCTGTACATCTAACCCTATCCACTCATACGCTGATGGCTCCACCCTTCACCTTTCCATTTGGTTCCCGCAACGCCCATCTCAACAGTTTCTTCAACAAACAAGGGATGAGGCTATGGCACACCTAATGTCTGATTTGGCTCGTATCTCTGACTTGGGTAAAAATAATATGGTTGTTTTTAATGCATCTAAGACTCAGTTCTTACACCTATCAACCCGACAAAATCTTCCACAGGTATATCCACTAATGTTTAATAATATTCAGCTTAATCATGGATCAACCTTGAACATGCTTGAGGTTTCATTTAATAGGGACTTATCTTGAAAAGATCATATTACATCTCTTGTAAAATCTGCTTCCAAGAGATTGAGTGTGCTAAGCCGACTCCGCTCTTTCTTTACCCCTGCACAATTGTTGACTCTATACAGGGGTTTTATCCGCCCCTGTGTGGAGTACAACTCTCATGTGTGGAGAGGCTCCCCACATACAGCTCTTCTCAATAGGGTGGAGTCAAAGGCTTTTCGTCTCATTAACTCTCCTCCTCTTACTGACTCCCTTCAACCTCCGTCTCTTCGCCGCACTGTTGCATCTTTATCTCTTTTCTATCGCTACTTTAATGGTCACTGCTCCTCTGAACTGTCTGCTTGCATTCCTCCACCTCTACGACGGGCGCGTAGCACCCGTCTGGCAGCAAACTCTCATCCCTTTTCTGTCCAACTCTCTAATGCAAGAGTTAACCGTTACTCCCAGTCTTTCATTTATGCAACAGGTCAGCTCTGGAACTGTCTCCCTCTGTCTGTATTTCCTGCTGCCTGTGATCTCCAGTCTTTCAAACGCAGTGTGTCCAGGCATCTCAAAATTATCGGATCTTGAATTTGGCTCTCTATTGTATTTTGTTTTTCTCTTGGAGGGAACTGTTACTGCGGGCTCATGGCCTTTGGTTCCTTCTTCCTCGCATAAAAAAAAATAAGTGTAATAACTGTGAAGTGTTGTTAAGCATTAAGTGTAATATCAGTTGGTAAAGTGTGTACTGTATAGCTCCAGTGCTTGTGAGAACAGTGAAGTTGGAAAGCATTAAGAGGAAATTTGGAAAATAAAGACAGTGAACTTTAAGGAACCAGTTTTTATTTTCGCCTCAGCTGATCTTGTGTACTGCATACCTAAAGGCTGACCATAGGAAGAACAACTCACCGGACAACGTCCTTCCTGTACTGAACTACTGCTGTTGGAGCCTTAGGCAGTGTGGAGTGAGGACAATATATTCAGTGCATACAATGAGGCCAGACCCATTGACATTGAATATCTTGATTTTCAAAAGGCATTTGATACAGTTCCCCATAAACAATTACTTCAAAGAATGAAGGTGCATGGGTTCAAGGGCAATGTGCTCTGGTGGATCAATACTCGTAATTGATTTGCAGAATGTAGAGTCATTATTAATGGCAAAGAATCAAACTGAAAAAAATATTACAAGGGTTGTGCCATGTGGCTCAGTATTGGGCCTCTTCTTTTTTTAATATACATAATGATATAGATGAATGTTTATTTTGCAAAATATCCAATTTTCCTGACGATAATAAACTTGGGAACAGAGCAGACACGACTTTACCAAGGCAGGCAATTCAGAGTGTCCTCGATCAACTGCCAGATGAATTTTAATATTAGCAAATGCAAAGAGCTGATCATTGGAAAAAGAAATGAAAAAGCCAAATGAATTGTAGGTAATATTCAACTAGATAATGTCGGTCATTTAAAAATGGGAATTATAGTAACAAATTATCTTAAACAAAACAAACAGTGAATGAAGGCTATTACTACAGCAGTCAAGCTAATCTGGTTTATTAGTACAACATCCGAAAATAATTAAGAAAATATCAACTTCACTTGCATAATTCTCTAGTTGAGTACTGTGTACAACTCTGGTCGCGTTAATAAAAAAAAAAAAAAAAAAAAAAAGATGTAGAGAAATTTGAGAGTGCAACAAAGGGTGACAAAAATTATACCTATACTGAGAAATAAACCATATTAGCAGCGTTTCGAAGTACTGAATCTCTTTACCTTAACAAAACGCAGTTTACTAGTAGATTCAACTCATGTATTCAAAATATTCAAAGGACATGATAATATGGCTATCGATAAATACAGCTGATCTCTTAAATTACATTAGTTGTATGGAACATAAACTTATTTGTAAGCAATTCCAGTCACACGGGCCTAAGCATTTCTTCTGCACTGCATAACTCTATTGCAATGCACTGCAAAAATATATTTAGAGCTGAACCTGCAATCACGTTTAATAAACTCTTTCACAGAGAAAATCTATTGCCTCTATATACCTTCTTTAATAGAGTTGTAAATGCATGGAAGAAATCGCCCTCCAGTGTAGGAAACTGTGACACGATACTAACCTTTATAGGTCGCTCATATAAGCACCTGCCTTGTAACACCCAGCTAAGTATGTACATTAGTGAATAACACATTTATGTTGTGTATACAACTTTGTTTTTCTTATTTCAGAGCTTGCGTGATAAAACCGGCAGAACAACATTTACAGCTATTGTTGACTTAATGTTACCTTCCTCTTCAGGTATATAGTGTGGAATAAGATTTTCTTTTCCACTTTCCTACGACATTTTCATAACAACATATCTATCCTGTATGGTGGTCTCTCTATTTCATGTTGACTTTGGCTGAAGGATTTGGTGGATGGGTGGGGGGTTTCCTGCTTTTCTAGCTTTGTCTTAAGTTGACAAAATAGTTTTGTGACGGTCATTAAAGGACAAACAGGCCTCCTGATGGTTGCTTTCCTTTCTACCCCTTTGCCGCACCAACTTCCTCACACCCCTGGTTTCCCTCTGCCTCAACAACTTCCTCACTCCCCTGGTTCCCCTCTGTCCCAATTTTTCACTCCCAAGGTTCCCCTCTGTCTCAACAGCTTCCTGACTATCCTGGTTTCCCTCTGCCTCAACAACTTCATCACTACCCTGGTTCCATTCTCCCTCCACAACTTCCTCACGCCCCTGGTTTCTCTCTGTCTCGATAACTTCATCAGTCCTCTGGTTTCCCTCTGCCTCAACAACTTCATCACTTCCTGTTACAGTATCTCACTGCCTCAACAATTTCCTTACTACCTTGGTTTCCCCTCTGTCTCATTAACTTTCTCACTACCCTGGTTTCCCTCTTCCTCACTCCCCTGGTTCCCCTTAGTCTCACCTTTCCCCCTTTTTCCCTGCCTCTCCTCTGTCTCACCTGAATCCCCATACTTCTGCCTTTACTGTTTCACCTGCCTCGCCTCTGCCTCACCTGCTAGCCTCCTGCCCGCTTTGAGCCTCACCTGCCTCCTGACTTGACCCAGTATGCCACTCCAAGTGCCGTTGGGAAGTCTGGTGCCAAAACGACTCTCAGCGGAGGCTGGCGTGTGGTATTCCAGGCTGGGGGATAGAAATGTATCTTAATATCTTCACACCCATTATGTATCTTGTATTTTTTCCCTCTACCTGTATATAATTATCTTTAGCTAATTGGAGACCTCTAGTTGCTAAAAGTTTAATGAACACCGTATCTAACCACTCAAGTTCAAAGTCTTCCTCAAATAAAATATAATAATCTACAGTAGCATTAACAAAAGTTAAATGACAAGTAAATCGCCACACTGAAGGAATTAAAAGAAAAAAATTAAGGTTTTTGCTTTCATACCTGTCGACTACTTTAAGGCAAAATCAAAAGCAGCAAACTGAGAGGCGATACTATTAAGACAGGGCTGCAAGAAGTACTGATAAAGAACAGTGAGGATGCATTATGGTGTCATTAAAACTACTTATATACTTGCACCTTGGCAGAACACATAAATAGATGTAAAAGCACATCCAGAAGACCATATTTCCAAAAGTAAAGTACGTATTTCGGGATTCGCATTCAAGCGATACTGCCTGTTCTGTGGTGAACCCTGCCAATTGGAACCTGATTTATGTCATTCAGAGTGATAGATTAGGCTTGTATGATGAGACACAACGGATCAAAGAGGTGCGTACAACTTCTACTAAGTTGTACTGGATATCAGCAGTAACACAGCGATTAGTAGGCAGAATAGGTCTATATTTTATGTGAGATATACATGCAACTGATGCTGACTTGAATCACTGGCCTCCGTAACATTCTTGCAACGTCTTCTTTTTATACAAGGAAGAAGGAATCAAAGGCCAGGAGCCCACAGATTGCTCCCTCCAAGAAAAAAAAAGAAAAGAAAAAAAAGGAGCCATTCATTTCAAGATACCTGGACAGACTGCGTTTGAAAGACTGGAGATCATAGGCAGTAGGAAATACGGACAGAGGGAGACAGTTCCAAGGATGACCTGTTGAAAACATGAAGGAGTGGAAGTAACGATTAACTCATAGATTAAAGAGTTGGACAGAAAAGGGAAGAGAGTTTGTTGTTACGAGTAGACAGGTGTTACACACCCGCAGTAGTGGTGGAGGGATACAAACAGACAGTCCAGGGGAGCAGAGACCATTGATGTAGCGAGAGAAAAGACATGAAGATGCAACAGTGCGGTGAAGAGACAGAGGTTGATGTGAGTCAGTAAGAGGAGGAGAGTTAATGAGACGAAAAGCCTTAGACTACACCTTTTTGAGAGAAGCTGTACTTGGGGATCCTCCTCACATGTGAGAGTTGTACTCTACGCGGGCGAGAACAAAACCCGTTTATAAAACCAACAACTGTGCAGGGTTAAAGGCGGGATAGCGTCGGCTTTGCACACTTACTATCTTGGACGCAGTATTTACAAAAGAGGTACTATGATCTCATCAAGATAAATCCTGGATGAATCATAGTACCTCTTGAGAGAATGAATCTTGAGAGAATGAAACCCCACGTATGCTTAAAGATGATTCAGGATTGAGTTGGATATTGTTAACAATTAGAGAATACTCCTGTGGAGGATTTTATCTGCTTGCTAGATATAAGAACTGAGTTTTTGATGCATTAAAAACAAGATTGTTTTTACCCCAATCAGAGATATGAGCCAAGTCAGACATTAGTGTGTCATAGCCTCATCCCTTGTTAAATTAAATTACTGCTGAGCTGGACGCTGAGGGAAACCAATGGAGCTAGAAATGCGGGAAGCCCCCCACCCATCCACCAAATCCTTCAGACGAAGTCAACATGAAATAGTGAGAAAGACCACCATGCAAGATAGATATGTTTTTATGAAAATTTCATAGGAAAGTGGAAAAGGAAGTCTTATTCCACACTATATGCTTGAAGAGGAAGGTAACATTAAGTCAACAGTAGCTGTAAATGTTGTTCTGCCGGTTTTATCACGCAAGCTCTGAAATAAGAAAAACAAAGTTGTATACACAACATAAATGTGTTATTCACTAATGTACATACTTAGCTGGGTGTTACAAGGCAGGTGCTTATATGAGCGACCTATAAAGGTTAGTATCGTGTCACAGTTTCCTACACTGGAGGGCGATTTCTTCCATGCATTTACAACTCTATTAAAGAAGGTATATAGAGGCAATAGATTTTCTCTGTGAAAGAGTTTATTAAACGTGATTGCAGGTTCAGCTCTAAATAATTTTTTGCAGTGCATTGCAATAGAGTTATCCATTGCAGAAGAAATGTTTAGGCCCGTGTGACTGGAATTCTTTACAAATAAGTTTATGTTCAATACAACTAATGTAATTTGAGAGATCAGCTGTATTTATCGATATATATATATATATATATATATATATATATATATATATATATATATATATATATATATATATATATATATATATATATATATATATATATATATATATACATCTGTATATGTATTGTTACATAGCCTATGATTTCATCATCCTTTGTGTAATTTTAACGCACAGTATGCTGCATGTTTGATCACGAGCGTGTTCTGCCTCAGTCCCCCCTTCTACCGTTATAGTAGAGTAAGTCGTCCTTTCTGTTATTCAGTGCGGGATTGTCGACCGTTTGTCCCCATCGTTTCATTTGCGCGTCCTTATTACAAGTTGTATCAGGCTCTGCTGGCCCCTATATAATGAGCTCAGTCTCTGCATCATTGCCACTTAGATCTGCTCCTCATTTTGTTCACATCTCTGTCCTCCCCTGTACAGATATTATTATTGTGAGTGCTCAAGAAGTCTCCAACCATCTAGCAGCTGTGTGTAATTTGAGTATAACTGTTGTTGCATTTTTTCTTGTACTGTATAGCATAAGTTTAATTTGTAGGCCTAGTGAAGTTTTTGTAATTTGTGTAGGGTTCTTTATGTCAGTCATTTTTGATAATAGTTTGTATCTGTAATTATTTATCTGGCATTCACTGAGTATTATCTGGTATCTCATTTTATCAGGGCTGACTTAGATAAATTTACTCTTGCTAATTTCGTGTTAATAGAGGCTATTGCAGTTAACCATATATTTAACCTGTTTATTTGCCATTACATTATCTTTATGAGTCCTGAATGTTTTGTTGTTAGTTTGTGCATTAAACTTTAACTTGTAATTTTACCTAACTCTTTTGTTTTGAACCTGGAACTTTACGGGACTGTAGTGATTTTTAGTATTCTCACTTAAAGTGTACATTATCTTTCTCTGTTCCGTAACATAAATTTGGCGACCTCTTATCAGGATATTCAGGATGTTATCATAAGGATATTGCTTGATATTTTGTGACTGTTACTTATTCATGATGGCTACTATTACTACACTTGATGAAGCCAAAGATTTTTTGTCAAATGTGCAAACAGTGTGTGATATAGAAAACAGAACAAAGAATGAACTTAAGCTTGTTGCTCAACAATTGGGAATTGCAGTTCACTCTCATCATTCTAAAGATCAAATTGTTGGCATAATTAATAAGAGCTTGTTTAATGTAACTCCTCCAAATGAGCAAACGCAGATAGAATTAGCTAAGTTACAGCTAGCCCTGCAGGAGGCTTGTGCTAAGGAGGCGGAGTCTCGTGTAAAGGAGGCTGAATTTCAAGCACGTGCCAAGGAGGCTGAGTCTCAGGCTAAGGAGGCTGAATCTCAGGCTCGGATTCAGGAGGCACAGATACAGGCACAAGTTGAACTTGCCAGGATTCAGGCAGACCATGAGTATCGCATGAAACAAGGTGGAACTGGATCATCTTGCTCTGATGATTTTGATGTGGCTAAAAATGTTAAACTTGTCCCTCCTTTTAATGAATCTGATTTAACAAAGTATTTTCAGTTGTTTGAGAGGGTAGCTACAGGTTTTAATTGGCCTAAGGAGTATTGGCCAGTACTCCTTCAAACTGTTCTCACCGGTAAAGCTCAAGTAACTTATGCATCTTTGCCTCAGGATCAATCTGATAATTATGATGTAGTTAAGAGCTTGATTCTTAAGGCCTATGAGCTTGTTCCTGAAGCCTATAGAGTAAAATTTAGGACAACTTACAAGCAAGATAAGCAATCCCATGTTGAGTATGCAAAAATCAAAGAAGATCTGTTAGAGCAGTGGTTAAATTCTAAGAATGTGGATTCTGATTTTGGTAAATTTAAGCAGATGATTTTGCTGGAGGACTTCAAGAGGTGTATTTATAAAGATGTAAGCCTATATCTTGATGAGAAAAGAATAGATAATTTGTCTGATGCTGCAGTTTTAGCTGATGAGTATGTTCTCACTCACAAGAGATATTCTAGAGAAAAAGGGAAAGCTGAGAGTAAGTACGTTGCCTCTACTCAGAGTACAGGTAACAGGAAAGAGAATAAAGATGATGTTTCTCAGGAAGTAAATACCAGCTTCACCTCTAGATTTCAGAAAAGTAAATGTACTTATTGTAGTAAGCTTGGTCATACTACGGAGAGATGTTTCAGGAGACAGCGTGATGTGAACAAAAAGGAGTCTTTAAATATTCAGTCAATTGGTCTAGTGTCCACTCTTGAGAGTTCCCAGAATTCTTTAACTGAGTTAACTGAACCTGCTTTGAGGGGTAACTTAAATTCTCATGATGGAGCTCCTCTTTTGAGCAGTAACGTGGGTGACACTCTCAAGAGTTCATGTGCTAATTTCCTGTCTGATGGTTTTGTCAGTCCTCTGGACAGTAATGACAGGAAATCAGTTAAAATATATCGTGATACAGGTGCTTGCCAATCCCTTATGCTGACCAGTGTTCTAGGCTCTAATGTTAATTCCTCTGATGAAACTGTAATCTTACAAGGTGTAGGGAATAATTACTTCTCTGTCCCTCTGTGCAGAGTGAATTTAGAGTCTGGTTTTGTTAATGGTTCTGTTATGGTTGGGTTGGTTGAGACACTCCCAATGTCAGGTGTAACTTTCTTACTTGGAAATGATATTGGTGGAAGTCAAGTGTGTCCAGCTCCTCAGTTGTCTAGTGAGCCAGTGGCTGCGTCCCAGGATTGTGATGTCCCTGATGTGTTCCCTGCATGTGCTGTCACTAGGGCTAAGTCTAAAGTTACTGGTGATTTAGAGGATAATGATGATGATGATGTTATCCTAGCTGACATTTTTCTTGCTAATTTGGACCACTCACCAGATGAGGCAGTACCCCGTAGTGTTGATGATTTGTCTCGTCAAGAGTTGGTTGAGTTGCAGGTTGCTGACCCTGAGTTGAAAGGTCTAGCTAACTCTGCTTACAGTGAAGAAGAGTCAGCCGGTGCTTCTACTTGTTATTATGTAAAGTCAGGAGTACTTATGAGGAAGTGGAGACCCCCAACAGCATCAGCCGACTGTGAATGGGAGGTTGTACATCAAGTTGTCATCCCTCGTGTTTGTAGGCAGGATATCATTAGAGTGGCTCATGATTCCAGTTTGGCAGGACACCTTGGAGTGAGGAAGACTGTGGCACGCATTTTGAAACACTTCTACTGGCCAGGTATCTTCAGGGATGTTTCCTGGTATTGTAAGTCTTGTCACACCTGTCAAGTTGTGGGGAAGTGTAATCAGACCGAAAAGGTTGCACCTCTAGTTCCCATTCCTCCTTTTGAGGCGCCTTTCACCCGTGTGTTGGTGGATATTGTGGGCCCTCTTCCTAAGACTTCTTCAGGATTTTCTTATGTGTTGACCATGATTGATATGGCTACTCGTTATCCTGAAGCCATTCCACTTAGAAACATCTCAGCAAAGAACGTGGTTAAGGAAATGCTAGGGTTCTTCACCAAGTTTGGTCTGCCCAAGGAGGTACAGTCAGACCGGGAAGTAATTTCATGTCAAATGTTTTCAAGCAGTCTCTGAAAGAGTTGGGCATCACCCAGATCACGTCTTCAGCTTACCATCCCCAGACCCAAGGAGCGTTGGAGAGATATCATCAAACACTCAAATCGATGCTCAAGAAATACTGTTTGGAACATCAGAAAGACTGGGATAAAGGTCTTCCATTCGTTGTGTTTGCTGCAAGAGAATCTCCAAATGAATCACTGGGCTTCTCACCTTTTGAACTACTGTTTGGCCATGAAGTAAGAGGACCCCTTAAGTTACTCAAGGAATGCTGGCTGTCGGAGGAAGATGACGTCAACCTGCTGGAGTATGTGATGAAGTTCAAAGAACGGCTGTCCACTGCTTTACAGCTGGCGAGAGAGAATTTAGGAGCTGCTCAGGAGAAGATGAAGACTTGGTATGATAAGAAGTCCAGGTTACGCCACTTTCAGCCAGGAGATCAGGTTTTGATTCTGCTACCAGTGCATGGGCAACCTCTTCAAGCCAAGTTTAGTGGTCCTTATTTCGTGGAGAAGAAACTCAGTGATGTCAGCTATGTCATCGGCACACCAGATCGTAGAAAGAGCAAGCAACTATGTCACATCAACATGCTAAAGTTATATCACAAGCGGGACGAAAATAATCCAGTCTGCACTGTAGCTGTTCCACCCGAGTCTGCAAGTGAAGCTCTCCCATGCAGTATGAGCCTGAGTGATAGTTTGGGGAAGAATCCTGATATCATGAATGATCTCCAGACTAAGCTTTCTCATCTACCTCCCAAGGAAAGGCAGGAGTTTTCGGCATTACTGCAGGAGTACCCGCAAGTGTTCCGTGCCACTCCAGGAAGAACTACTGTGTTGATGCATGATGTCGAGGTTGGAGACGCAAAGCCAATTAAACTGCCTCCTTACCGTGTGAACCCAGTGAAAGTTCCTCTCATCCAGAAGGAGCTTGGCTACCTGTTGGACCACAAGATGATTGAGCCCTGTCAGAGCGAGTGGAGTTCTCCTGTCACTCTAGTCCCTAAGCCAGGTGGGTCACAGAGGCTTTGCATCGACTACAGACGTGTTAATCAGATAACTAAAACAGACACTTACCCTCTCCCTCGTGTGGAAGATTGCATAGACAAGATCGGAAAGGCTAGGTACATAAGTAAGTTTGATTTGTTAAAGGGATACTGGCAAGTACCTATGACTGAACGTGCTAGGGAGATCTCATGTTTTGTAACACTAGGAAAGGCTTTTGCATGTTCTGTAATGCCGTATGGTATGAAGAATGCACCAGCCACATTTCAGAAGCTCATGAATGTTGTAACAGAGGGTTTGGCAGGGTGTGTTGTTTATATTGATGATGTATTAATCTTCAGTGACAACTGGAAAGATCATCTATGCCATGTCAGTAAATTTCTTGACCGTTTAGTTCAGGCTAATCTTGTAGCTAATTTATCAAAGTGTGAGTTTGGTCAAGCTAAAGTTCAGTACCTTGGGTATGTAATTGGTGATGGACATGTTGCACCACCAGGAGCTAAGGTTCAGGTTATAAGTGATCTTCCCAGTCCTAAAAGTAGGAAAGAGCTACAAAGATTTTTGGGAATGGTAGGTTATTACAGGAGATTTGTTCTTAACTTTTCTATTCTTGTATCACCACTTACAGACCTACTGAAAAAGGGAGTTAAATTTGTCTGGACCGATAACTGTGAATCCTCTTTCAACAAACTTAAAGCTATTCTATTAAGTCAGCCAGTGCTCGCTACTCCAAATTTTGCTAAGCCTTTTAAGATGGCTGTTGATGCAAGTGATACAGGAGCTGGGGCTGTTTTGCTGCAAGAGGATGATCAGGGTATTGAACATCCTGTATCTTATTACAGTAAGAAGTTCACTCCACCTCAAAAGAACTACTCCACTATTGAGAAAGAGCTTTTGGCCTTGATTTTGGGTTTACAGCAGTTTTCATTTTATTTGTGTTCTGGTTTTGACCCCATAGTCATTTATACCGATCACAACCCACTGAAATTCCTTAGTAAGTTTAAAGATAAAAATCAGAGATTGACAAGATGGAGTCTACTTCTTCAGGAGTATTCATTAGACATACAACATGTCAAGGGGAAAGAAAATGTTATTGCAGATTGCTTATCTAGACTTTAGACAGATTGTTTTAGAGTAATAAGAAATTTCCTTTGTAAATTTCTTTTTTCTTTGTGGGGAGGTGTTACATAGCCTATGATTTCATCATCCTTTGTGTAATTTTAACGCACAGTATGCTGCATGTTTGATCACGAGCGTGTTCTGCCTCAGTCCCCCCTTCTACCGTTATAGTAGAGTAAGTCGTCCTTTCTGTTATTCAGTGCGGGATTGTCGACCGTTTGTCCCCATCGCTTCATTTGCGCGTCCTTATTACAAGTTGTATCAGGCTCTGCTGGCCCCTATATAATGAGCTTCAGTCTCTGCATCATTGCCACTTAGATCTGCTCCTCATTTTGTTCACATCTCTGTCCTCCCCTGTACAGATATTATTATTGTGAGTGCTCAAGAAGTCTCCAACCATCTAGCAGCTGTGTGTAATTTGAGTATAACTGTTGTTGCATTTTTTCTTGTACTGTATAGCATAAGTTTAATTTGTAGGCCTAGTGAAGTTTTTGTAATTTGTGTAGGGTTCTTTATGTCAGTCATTTTTGATAATAGTTTGTATCTGTAATTATTTATCTGGCATTCACTGAGTATTATCTGGTATCTCATTTTATCAGTGCTGACTTAGATAAATTTACTCTTGCTAATTTCGTGTTAATAGAGGCTATTGCAGTTAACCATATATTTAACCTGTTTATTTGCCATTACATTATCTTTATGAATCCTGAATGTTTTGTTGTTAGTTTGTGCATTAAACTTTAACTTGTAATTTTACCTAACTCTTTTGTTTTGAACCTGGAACTTTACGGGACTGTAGTGATTTTTAGTATTCTCACTTAAAGTGTACATTATCTTTCTCTGTTCCGTAACAGTATGTATTGTTACGGAACAGAGATAATGAACACTTCAAGTGAGAATACTAAAATCACTACTGTCCCGCAAAGTTCCAGGTTCAAAACAAAAGAGTTAGGTAAAATTACAAGTTAAAGTTTAATGCTCAAACTAACAACTAAACATTCAAGACTCATAAGGATAATGTAATGGCAAAAAACAGGTTAAATATATGGTTAACTGCAATAGCCTCTATTAACACGAAATTAGCAAAAGTAAATTTATCTAAGTCAGCCCTGATAAAATGAGAAAACCGGATAATGCTCAGTTAATGCAAGATATATTATTACAGATACAAACTATTATTAATAATGGCTGACATCAAAAACTCCACATGAATCACAAAACCTCACCAGGCCTACGAATTAACACCTTATGCTATACAGTACAAGAAAAAAATGCAACAACAATCATACTCAAATTACACAGCAGCTAGATGGTTGGAGACTTCCTGAGCACTCACAAAAATAATAACAACTGTACAGGGGAGGACAGAGATGTGAACAAAATGAGGAGTAGATCTAAGTGGCAATTAATGCAGAGACTGAGCTCATTATATAGGGGCCGGCAGAGCTTGATACAATTTGTAAGAAGGACGCGCAAATGAAGCCATAGGGGACAAAGAGTTGACACTCCTGCTCTGAACAACAGAAAGAACGACTTACTCTACTATAAGGGAGGAGAAAGGGGGAGTGAGGTTGAACACGGAAGCTTGGTCACTATGGAAGCCACGAGGCGAATCGTGATCAAACATGCAGCATACTGTACGTTAGAGTTATACAAAGGATGATGAAATCATAGGTATGTAACACCTCCCCACAAAAAAAAAAAAAAAATTACAAAGGAAATTTCTTATTACTCTAAAACAATCTGTCTAAAGTCTAGATAAGCAATCTGCAATAACATTTTCTTTCCCCTTGACATGTTGTATGTCTAATGAATACTCCTGAAGAAGTAGACTCCATCTTGTCAATCTCTGATTTTTATCTTTAAACTTACTAAGGCATTTCAGTGGGTTATGATCGGTATAAATGACTATGGGGTCAAAACCAGAACACAAATAAAATGAAAACTGCTGTAAACCCAAAATCAAGGCCAAAAGCTCTTTCCCAATAGTTGAGTAGTTCTTTTGAGGTGGAGTGAACTTCTTACTGTAATAAGATACTGGGTGTTCAATACCCTGATCATCCTCTTGCAGCAAAACAGCCCCAGCTCCTGTATCACTTGCATCAACAGCCATCTTAAAAGGCTTAGCAAAATTTGGAGTAGCGAGCACTGGCTGACTTACTAGGATAGCTTTAAGTTTGGTGAAAGAGGATTCACAGTTATCGGTCCAGACAAATTTAACTCCCTTTTTCAGTAGGTCTGTAAGTGGTGATACAAGAATTGAAAAGTTAAGAACAAATCTCCTGTAATAACCTACCATTCCCAAAAATCTTTGTAGCTCTTTCCTACTTTTAGGTCTGGGAAGATCACTTATAACCTGAACCTTAGCTGCTGGTGGTGCAACGTGTCCATCACCAATTACGTACCCAAGGTCCTGAACTTTAGCTTGACCAAACTCACACTTTGATAAATTAGCTACAAGATTAGCCTGAACCAAACGCTCAAGAAATTTACTGACATGGCATAGGTGATCTTTCCAGTTGTCACTGAAGATTAATACATCATCAATATAAACAACACACCCTGCCAAACCCTCTGTTACAACATTCATGAGCTTCTGAAATGTGGCTGGTGCATTCTTCATACCATACGGCATTACAGAACATGCAAAAGTCTTTCCTAGTGTTACAAGACATGAGATCTCCCTAGCACGTTCAGTCATAGGTACTTGCCAGTATCCCTTTAACAAATCAAACTTATTTATGTACATAGCCTTTCCGATTGTCTATGCAATCTTCCACGCGAGGGAGAGGGTAAGTGTCTGTTTTGGTTATCTGATTAACACGTCTGTAGTCAATGCAAAGCCGCTGTGACCCATCTGGCTTAGGGACTAGAGTGACAGGAGAACTCCAATCGCTCTGACAGGGCTCAATCATCTTGTGGTCCAACAGGTAGCCAAGCTCCTTCTGGATGAGAGGAACTTTCACTGGGTTCACACGGTAAGGAGGCAGTTTAATTGGCTTTGCGTCTCCAACATCGACATCATGCATCAACACAGTGGTTCTTCCTGGAGTGGCACGGAACACTTGCGGGTACTCCTGCGGTAATGCCGAAAACTCCTGCCTTTCCTCGGGAGCTAGATGAGAAAGCTTAGTCTGGAGATCATTCATGATATCAGGATTCTTCCCCAAACTATCACTCAGGCTCATACTGCATGGGAGAGCTTCACTTGCAGACTCGGGTGGAACAGCTACAGTGCAGACTGGGTTATTTTCGTCCCGCCTGTGATATAACTTTAGCATGTTGATTTGACAAAGTTGCTTGTTCTTTCTACGATCTGGTGTGGCGATGACATAGTTGACATCACTGAGTTTCTTCTCAACGAAATAAGGACCACTAAACTTGGCTTGAAGAGGTTGCCCATGCACCGGTAGCAGAATCAAAACCTGATCTCCTGGCTGAAAGTGGCGTAACCTGGATTTCTTATCATACCAAGTCTTCATCTTCTCCTGAGCAGCTCCTAAATTCTTTCTCGCCAGCAGTAAAGCAGTGGACAGCCGTTCTTTGAACTTCATCAAATACTCCAGCAGGTTGACGTCATCTTCCTCCGACAGCCAGCATTCCTTGAGTAGCTTAAGGGGTCCTCTTACTTCATGGCCAAACAGTAGTTCAAAGGGTGAGAAGCCCAGTGATTCATTTGGAGATTCTCTTGTGGCAATTACAACAGTATTTCCTGAGCATCGATTTAGTGTTTGATGATATCTCTCCAACACTCCTTGGGTCTGGGGATGGTAAGCTGAAGACGTGATCTGGGAGATGCCCAACTCTTTCAGAGACTGCTGAAAACATTTGACATGAAATTACTTCCCCGGTCTGACTGTACCTCCTTGGGCAGACCAAACTTGGTGAAGAACCCTAGCATTTCCTTAACCACGTTCTTTGCTGAGATATTTCTAAGTGGAATGGCTTCAGGATAAGCCAAGTTCAGGGTCAACACATAAGAAAATCCTGAAGAAGTCTTAGGAAGAGGGCCCACAATATCCACCAACACACGGGTGAATGGCGCCTCAAAAGGAGGAATGGGAACTAGAGGTGCAACCTTTTCGGTCTGATTACACTTCCTCACAACTTGACAGGTGTGACAAGACTTACAGTACCAGGAAACATCTCTGAAGATACCTGGCCAGTTGAAGTGTTTCAAAATGCGTGCCACAGTCTTCCTCACTCCAAGGTGTCCTGCCAAACTGGAATCATGAGCCACTCTAATGATATCCTGCCTACAAACACGAGGGATGACAACTTGATGTACAACCTCCCATTCACAGTCGGCTGATGCTGTTGGGGGTCTCCACTTTGTCATAAGTACTCCTGACTTTATATAATAACAAGTAGAAGCACCAGCTGACTCTTCCTCACTGCAAGCAGAGTTAGCTAGACCTTTCAACTCAGGGTCAGCAACCTGCAACATTAGCAAGAAAAGTGTCAGCTAGGATAAAATCATCATCATCATTATCCTCTAAGTCACCAGTATCTTTAGACTTAGCCCTAGTGACAGCATGCAGAGAACACGTCAGAGATATCACAATCCTGGGTCGCAGTTACTGGTTCACTAGACAACTGAGGAGCTGGACACACTTCCACCAATATCATTTCCAAGTAAGAAAGTTACACCTGACATTGGGAGTGTCTCAACCAACCCAACCATAACGGAACCATTAACAAAACCAGACTCTAAATTCACTCTGCACAGAGGGACAGAGAAGTAATTATTCCCTACACCTTGTAAGATTGCAGTTTCATTAGAGGAATTAACATTAGAGCCTAGAACACTGGTCAGCATAAGGGATTGGCAAGCACCTGTATCACGATATATTTTAACTGATTTCCTGTCATTACTGTCCAGAGGACTGACAAAACCATCAGACAGGAAATTAGCACATGAACTCTTCAGAGTGTCACTCACGTTACTGCTCAAAAGAAGAGCTTTATCATGAGAATTTAATAAAATTATGCCACGATAATTCTTGCACTCACTCCGCTCACCTTTTTTGTTGTAGAGGGGTACAATCACAGCCTTTTTCCAGTCTGCAGGCACAGTTTCACTCATCCATGCCTTTTTACATATCTCCACGAAGCACTTCATTCCACTCTCTCCACTACACTTAAGCATACACCTCATCAACCCCAGCTGCTTTCCCATTTTTCAGCCGCTTCACAGCACACTTTACCTGTGCGAGTGTCACGTCTCCTGGCACTGAATTCCTTCTCTGCACCCCCCCCAAACCAGTCATGTTTACAGTGGCTCTGCTCTCTCCATTCCCATTCATCAGGCTTTCAAAATATTCTTTCCATCTGGTCCTAACTTCATCTCCAAGGGTTAATCATCTACCACCTGCATCCTTCACACCATCACATTTACTTCCGCTTTCACTTCTACATTTCAGTTCCTCTTTCCAGAATAACTTCCTATATTCAGAGTAGTTTGCATTCATTTTTCTTCCCAGATCATAATTTACCTCCTTCTTTTTCCTCTTCACTAGTCTCTTTACATGCTTCTTGCTCTCAATATACTCTTATCTCAACTGAACCCCTATCCTGTAACCAATTTAGCCACTTCTTCATTTTTTCCTCCATCACCCTCTTAACTTCCTCATCCCACCATGCCGTACCTTTCTTTTTTGTTGTTACTCTTGTCACACCACACACCACTTAAGCGTTCCTAACTAAGCATTCCTTATATGCGTTCCATGGGCTGTCCAGATCCATTTCATTCCAGGTCACTGATTCTAACTCCTCTACTTTGCCCCTGTGATCAACTGCTATTTCTTTGATCCTCAGCTTCTCAACTTTCAGTCTTTCTCCCTGACTGATCCTCTCTCTCCTGATCCATCTTACTCCACTAAGCTTGATCTTGCATACTAGAATCATATAATCTGACACACCTCCACATTGTCCTCTCACGGCTCTTGTATCAGCAAACATTCCCATCATTGACCTCTCTACGAGCACGCAATCAATGAGGCTTCTTTCAACACGATCCCTGTTTCCTCTATACCATAATTTATGAGCATCTTTGTGTTTGAAATATGAGTTACAAATACACAACCTCCTCTCCTGACACATATCCTTTAGTCGCTTCCCATTATCATTTTCTCCTGGTATTCCATAACAACCCATTATGTCATCCTCAGAGCCAGTGCCTACTCTTCTATTCATATCCCCCATTATGATTACCTTGTAGCTCCAGGGTATTTCTCCCATTACTTCATCCAGCTCATCCCAAAATCTGTCTGTCTGTCTCTCTCTCTGTCACTCCTGTCCTCACACGGTGCATATGCTACAATCACTGTCACTTTCACCTTCTCAATCTTGAACTTGACATACAAACTCCTCGAGCTGACACATTTGTAGTCTCTCATTCCACTCTGCCACACCTCATTCATAAACAAAGCAACTCCCTCCTTACATCTTCCTCGCCCTTTCATTCCCAATCTTACACATTTCATACACGCCCACACCTCCACTTTGCACCCATTCATCTTCGTTTCACATAATGCCATTGCAGCATACCTTACACTCTTGAACACATTCACCACTTTCACCCTCTTGCTGTCCTCATTCACACCTCTCACATTCCACATAGATAGATAGATAGACAGATAGATAGATAGATAGATATAGATATACAGGATGTAATGCGACGTATGGCAAAAACTTACACCAATAATCTATCATGTAATTTTGAGTATGTTTTGGCCTATAAATATACACTCTCTGCAACCCCAGTTCAGTACCCAGCATTCGGCTGTTTACGTGTGAAAGTTTCGTGGCTTGCATGTGCCATTGAGTGGGAGCTTCGCAGGGCAACGGGAGACGAATATTATTAGCTTACACTTTACTGTACATGAAAATCCCATATCCTATCAGTACAAACGAGTTTTAAGAAGAAACATTACGTAGTCTATTGTTTCTTTAAGATCAAGTCAAGCGTTCCTGCAAATCTATTACACAAATCGACTGCAGTTAAGGATTAAATTCAAATTTTATGGCTTGCAAGGGAATACGGAGGGAGGAGAGGCTGGTGTGTTGTTGCCAGTTATGTAATGTTTGGTTTGTAGCTATTACTACCAGCATTATCATAACAACCGCAGCTCATTCAATGAAAAAACATTATTGTAAAGAGAGATTAGCCTCACTTTAAGTCAGGAAGAATATTATTTATTACAATTTTTCTACCACAAGTAAACGTGGCGCCATTGGGTATCTTCACCTGTATTCCTCTCTGCAGCACTGGCATTACCATCACAGAATCCGTAATAACAGACGATATCTGCATATTCTTCATTGTTGTACGTACAGTCGCTTTCAATTCTAAGTACTACATCGACTTGTGACGTCTTGGTAGATGTGGCACCACTGTGTTTGTTTACATCATCGTATTAAGACGCGAATGAGTTGGAGGAACCCCGGCATAGTGGTCAGATACTGACAGCTACATTGCTCTGATTTGTGTAGTGCTTATATTATATAAAAGATGTAATGTAATTGAACATGTGCCTGTATTTCGAGATTAATTTAAGGTGTTGGTGCTGGGACCAAAAGGGGAGTTGGATGCTTCGTTGTGGATGTTCAGGGGTGCTGTTAGTCCGAAGCAGGCCTTGCTTTACTGAATCAGACGCGGACTAAAATAAGACTTGCCTAGCGCAACATATAATGGAGGATGAACATATTCATCCTATCTATCTATCTATCAGTCTATATATCTATATATATCTACATTATATCTATATCTATATATCTGTATATAACTCTCTCTCTCTCTCTCTCTCTCTCTCTCTCTCTCTCTCTCTCTCCACACACACACACACACACACACACACAGATATATATATATATATATATATATATATATATATATATATATATATATATGGGGTGGTACTACTACTCTGCGGCCAGGTTGTGTTAGGAAGAATACTGCCAACGCATTCCCTGCGTGTCGTAAAAGGTGACTAAAAGAGGCGGGGTGAGGGGACTAGGGACCCCCTCCTCTGTTTTTTAGTTCCTAAAAAGAGACAGGCCAGAGAAAGGGATGGGGGATGGAGTTATCCCCATACACTGAAGATTGGGTCTGTGAATGTGCGTGGATGTAGTACGATTGAGACTAAAAGGGAGGAGACTGGGAGAATTTTTGTGGGAAGAAAATTGGATGTGTTAGCTTTGAGTGAAACGAAGATGAAAGGGAAGGGTGAGTCTATGTTTGGAAGTGTGAATGGAAGATTGTCAGGTGTTGATAGAGGAAGGGCAAGAGAAGGTGTGGCATTGTTAGTGAGTCCGGAAGTACAGCAGTGTGTGATTGAATGAAAGGAGGTGTCATCGACACTGATGTGGGTGAAAGCGAAATTTGAACGTGAGTTGTGGGTGTTTGTGAGTGCATATGGGCCTGGTAGTGAAAGGGATGAAGAAGAGAGGGAGTCTTTCTGGAATGATGTTGATGAGTGTCTGCAGAGTTTTGGAGCGAATGTGAATGTGGTAATGATGGGAGATCTGAATGCTAGAGTGGGAAATGTAGCAGTGGAAGGTGTAGTTGGTATGCATGGTGTGCCTGGAAGAAATGAAAATGGAAAACGAATGATAGGGATGTGTGTTGAGTGAGAGATGGTGATTGGAAATACGCTGTTTGAGAAGAAAGATATTTATAAGTATATGTGGGTGAGACAGGAGGGTGGAAGGGTTGTTCATAGAGCTTTGATGGACTATGTGGTTGTGTCCAGGAATGTAATAGGAAGATTGTTGGATGTGAGAGTTCTGAGAGGGGAGGGTGGAGGTATAGAGTAGGTAAGAGATGGGTGAGAGCTAGGAGGGTTAGGTGTGGCAGGAAGGTTTTGAAAGTGAGTGAGTTGGATAAAAGAGAGAAAAAGATAAAGTACCAGGAGAAATTTAAAGATGAGTGGAACGCAGTGAAAGATCGGGAAAACGGCAGTGTGGAGGAGGAATGGCAGTTGTTTAAGAGTGCTGTGGTGGGGCATGCAGAAGAGGTGTGTGGTGTGAGACGTGTGGGTGGTGGTGTAAGAAAAGGAAGTGAATGGTGGTGCGAGGAAGTAAGTATGGCTGTGGCTGAGAAGAGGCGTGCATATGAAGTGTGGCTGCAGTGGAATGATGAGATGTCATATGAAAGGTATAAGGAAAAGAGGAATAGAGCGAGAAGGGCTGTGCGTGATACTGAAGTGGCAGCAGATGAGAGGTGGGTTAGGCGGCTGACAGAGAATATTCAACAGAATAAGAAAATGTTTTGGAAGGAGGTGAAAAGGGTGAGAAGGGGAGAGTCTGGGAAGGAAGAACGAGTAAAAGCAGAGGATGGAAGGATGTTAATTGAGATGGATGCAGTAAGGAAGAGATTGGCAGAGTATTTTGAAAGACTGTTAAATGTAGAGGAGGAAAGAGTGGCTGAGACTGTGGTGGATGGAAGAGTGCAAGGAATAAATGTGTTGGGAGAGTTGAATGATTCTTTGATCACGAAGGAGGAAGTGGAGAAGGCAGAAAGGAGATGAAAACAGGGAAAGCTACAGGTATGGATGGGTGTGCTGTGGAATGCCTGAAGGGTGGTGGAGTGACTATTGTTGACTGGTTAGTAAGACTGTTGAATGTGTGCTTTGTGAAAGGTATGGTGCCAATTGACAGGGCAAGTGCTTGTGTGGTCCCGTTGCATAAAGGCAAGGGTGATAAGCATAAATGTACTAGATTTAGGGGTATAAGTCTGTTGAGTGTTGTAGGTAAGGTGTATGGTAGAGTGTTAATTATGAGAGTTAGAGAGGGTACAGAGGGAGTGATTGGTGATGAGCAGTGTGGCTTTAGGAGAGGGAGGGGATGCGTGGATCAGGTGTTTGCTGTGAGACAAGTGTGTGAAAAGTATTTAGCGAAAGTCAAGGATGTGTTTTGGGCATTTATGGATTTAAAGAAAGCGTATGATAGACTTGATAGGGAGGCTTTGTGACTGTTTTAAGATTGTATGGACTTGATGGTAGGTTACTAAAAGGGGTGAAAAGGTTTTATGTAAATAGTAGAGCGTGTGTAAGAGTGGGAAATGCTGTGAGTGATTGGTTTCCCGTGAAAGTTGGGCTGCGACAGGGATGTGTGATGTCACCTTGGTTTTCGGTGGAGGTCTGAGTCTGGTGAATGTTGATGGTGGAGAGTGGAATCTGAAGCAGCTGCTGTTTGCAGATGATACTCAACTGGTGGCTGATTCAGAGGAGAGATTGAGACAGTTGGTAGAGGAGTTTGGAAGGGTGTGTGAAAGGAGGAAATTGAAAGTAAATGAGAATAAGAGTATAGTGATGAAGTGTACGAGGTTGGTAGATGGTAGGGGGATGAATATAGTTTTGAATGGCGAGTTGCTTGAGGAGGTAGAGTGTTTTAAATATCTAGGGTCACATGTTGCTATGGATGGAAGAATAGATGCAGAATTGAAGTTTAGAATAAATGAAGTAGGAAAGGTGCTGGGAGAAATGAAAAAAGTGTTTAGATGTCGTTCGCTTAAAATGGATGTAAAGAGAAGGCTGTATGAGGGTGTTGTGGTACCGACTGCGTTATATGGGGCTGAAACATGGAATATGGGTGTGGCAGAGAGGAAAATTTTGAATGTAATGGAGATGAGGTGTCTGAGGAGTATGTGAGGAGTGACGCGTATGGATCGAGTGCGAAATGATGAAGTGCGAAGGAGAACTGGAGTTGTTCGGGAAATGGCTGGTAGAGTTGAGCAGAGGGTGTTGCGATGGTGTGGGCATATGGAGAGAATTGATAATGAGCGATTGGTGAAAAAGATAACTAGATCTGATGTGAGAGGTGTAAGGCTGAGAGGGAGACGACGAATAGGATGGATGGACAGTTTGAAGAGAGCGCTGGATGCGAGAGGGATGTCTGTTGAGCAAGGAAGAGTGGCTGTGTGTGACAGAAATAAATGGAGAGAAATTGTGAATGAATAAGTGATGACGCAGCCCTGAGGGAATATTCTCCCGCATTTGGTCTGATCAATTAGTCAGGTCAGGTGCAGGTAAGGGGATGGGTCTTTTATGATGTGGCAGGGATAAACCAGCTCTGCTGTCGGGCCCTGCTGCGGATGTCACTGATTGCATTGGGCAGTTGACCCTTGTGCGGTGTGGTGCAGTGAGGATCTGTCCGTTCTCCCCTTTGGGGTTAAGATGCAAATGAATGTGTTTGAATGGATGAGTAAATGGTGAGTGTGCCGTCCTGTCTCGGCTACTTACATATATATATATATATATATATATATATATATATATATATATATATATATATATATATATATATATATATATATATATATATATATATATATATATATATATATATATATATATATATATATATATATATATATATATATATATATATATATATCATCAGCCGTTTGAGTATCCACTGCAAGACCGGCCTATCCCGACCGACGTAGGGACGATACAGCCAATGTATCTCTAGCATGTGGCTTAGGTTGTCTGGTAGAGATTGTATGTAGGGTGAGTAGTGCTTGTAAGTGTGACTGTAGTGTTGCAGTGGCTTTGGATGTGTGTTTAGTCTGTGAAACAAGTGTAATCGGCCCGCACAAGCTGACTGGGTGTAAACATACCTTACAGTATGCGACACTGGTTCAACCACAGCACCCCTGGTGTCCGCCAAAGCAGTACGTGGCCGGGAGAACGCTTCCAAAGTTTATTACCCTGGCAGGGAGCGAACCCTCGCTCTCCAGTGTACGAAATGCACACTTTATCACTGTACCACAGAGGCTCATATATATATATATATATATATATATATATATATATATATATATATATATATATATATATATATATTAGCGATACTTTCGTGCTGTGGGAAGCGGAATCTAATGATGGCCAGCAAAACCAGAGTGATGATGTACATGATTTATTATTGGTGACGTTTCGGTTTTATAACACAAACCATCTTCAGACCTAAAACAAAAATAAAAACACACAAAAAATAGAAAATAAACCAATATATAATTTTCTCATCTTCCACAGAATAAAATAAAAGGAAACAGAGCAGGTCATATGAAATAAAATTACAATACAACAATTTACCAGCTAAAAACAGAGCAACTGTGTGTGTGTGCTGTAATGCATCCTATATTGGTCAAACTAAGCGCCATCTAGCTACCAGGATTGCCGAGCATCAGGGAAGGTCTCATAGGACAGGACTCCCAATCTCGAAACCATCATTTTCTGCAGTTCGAAATCATTCAGATTCGGAAAGTCACCCTATAAATAACCAGAACTTTCGAATTTTGTTCACTGCGAGTCAGGCTCCAGCTATTACAGGGGAAGGGTTTGCAATTTTGGGGTGAGTTGGGGAGAAGGCAGCCTGATAGTGAAGAAGAAAAAAGACCTCCTTCCTGCTCCTGGTCCGGAGAGGGAGAGAAAGAATAGCTCTCCCTCGATGGAATCTGGGAGCCTCGTTATTGATGAGACTATGGAGATCTCCACAAACAAGCACCGGGATAGGTCCCCCGGTAGCCACTCGCCTGGTCGCGGGGGGCATAAAAAGACTAAACACACTGGCCACCCTCGAAAATCTTAAACCGCCGCATTCACTATACTGCAGTGGAATTGTAGAGGTATTGGGAATAAGTTACATAATATAGCTATCTTGCTTTCACTACACAGGCCAGATGTTGTTTGTTTACAGGAGACGCGCCTGGAGGATCATCCTGATCCTTCACAGTTCAGACACTACCACTCGTATAGAAGATATGTAGGTCACGGAGTTGCCATTTACACACACAAATCACACCCACAAACGGAAGTGATTCTAAATTCTACTCTGGAAGCTGTCGCGTGCAGAGTAAAATTTAATAACACGTATCTGTCTATTTGCTCTCTGTACTGTCCCCCACATGGCCCCATTGATAGTGATGCTTTAAATTCACTAGTTGAACATCTGCCTGGAAATAGGTTAGTGCTGGGCGATTTTAACGCCCATCACTATCAATGGGGTAGCTTGAGGATTGATGGTCGTGGGGAGCAAGTAGCCGACCTAATACTACAGTCCAACCTCTGTCTTCTGAACGATGGTAGAGCGACTCGTGTAGATGATCGTACTGGTAACTTTTCGGCCATTGACTTATCTTTGGCCTCCCCTGGTATACATCAAGATCTCTCATGGGACCCTTACGACGACTCCTTGGGAAGTGATCATTTACCCATCTGTCTTTCTTATACACGCGACATCATTTCGGACCCTCCACCTCCAAAATTTAACTATAAGAAAGCAGATTGGGGATCCTTCTCAAGGATCGCCAATTTAGATATATCTGGGGAGACCATGGATGTCAAGGTCGAAAATATAACCACTTCCATATTACACGCAGCTGAGGCTGCTATTCCCAAGACTTCTACAGTTCATGCGAAGCATAGAGCACATTGGTGGACGCCAGATTGCCGACAAGCATTAAGAAAACGCAATAGGAGATACAGGATTTTTGATAGTCAGCCCACTGAGAAAAATTTTATTGCATACAAACAGGCACGGGCTGAGGCAAGGAGAATAATAAGAAGGGCCAAACGTGACTCCTGGCGGTCCTTTGTGTCCACGGTGACTCGTACAACACCATTAAGTAAAGTCTGGTCCACTATAAGAATATTGAATAATAAAGGCCCATATTTCCCCATTACCACCTTGCAAGTAAATAATAACATCTATGACGAGCCCGTGGACGTTGCTAACATCCTCGCCAGGAGTTTTTCTCATGTAAGTAGCTCAGCCAATTATGACCCGCGTTTCCAACATCATAAACGCACGGCTGAGCTACAGATATTAGACTTTGCCACAGAAGACGTAAACTCCCCGTACAACCAAGAGTTTATGCTAGATGAACTGCTCCTTGCCCTTAAATCCTGTAAAGACACCAGCCCTGGACCAGACACCATCACGTACGGTATGATCCAGCATCTTAATCAGGACAACCTGATTAAGATGTTAGCATTGTACAATGAGATTTGGGCGTCTCGAACGTTCCCAAACTCATGGCACTTTGCGCACGTCATACCGATACCCAAAGAGGCTGGTCGTCTTATGAATCCCACTTCATTTCGTCCTATTGTGTTGACTTCTTGTCTATGTAAGGTCATGGAACGTATGGTTAACAATAGGCTTCTTTTTGTTTTAGAGTCGAAGAATTTGTTAAATGATCAACAATGTGGCTTCCGTAAATATAGAAGTTCACTAGATCATTTAATGAATTTGGAGCACTGTATTGCAGAGGCATTTGCCAATAAAGAATTCATGATAGGGGTGTTCTTGGACATCCATAAAGCCTATGACATGACCTGGCGACACGGTATACTAATGAAGCTCTATGCTTATGGTTTAAGAGGAAATTTGCCTGTTTTTATTTCAAATTTCTTAAGGGACAGAACTTTCTCTGTCAAATTGCCCCGTAACGTAACATCGGATATATTTATCCAGGAAAACGGGGTGCCGCAGGGAAGTGTGCTTAGTCCTACCTTATTTAGTATTATGATCAATGATATTCTGTCATCAGCTCCCATCCCGAGGAATCTTAAATACTCACTCTACGCTGACGATTGTGCAATATGGCACTCTTCCCGTAATGCACAATTTTCGGCTGGGCGGATTCAAGCAGCCCTTGACTCCGTCCACCAATGGGCCTTGCAGTGGGGATTTAAGTTTTCCGTCCGTAAGTGTGCCGCTATAGTTTTCACTAATCGTAATGTACCTAATTTGTGCTTAACTTTGGATAATCGGGCGGTACCTTTTCAAAATTCTGTAAAATTTTTAGGAATACATTTTGATCGTAGAATGAATTTTAAACTTCACGTTAATACTTTGCTTGCTCGTTGTGATAAACCGTTAAATGTCCTCAAGTACCTAGCGGGTACTACCTGGGGTGCCGACAGAAAATCTTTATTAATGGTGTATAAGTCCCTTATTCGATCGAAGCTAGACTATGGCGCACAGGTGTATGGCTCGGCATCCGATGCCACTCTGAAAGGATTGGATGTGTTACAGAATAAATGTTTGCGAATGTGTCTTGGAGCTGTCCGGTGTACCCGTGTAGCTCGTATGGAAGTGGAGGCGAATGTGCCTCCCCTCCGTATTCGCCGTGACCACCTGGCGTTGTCCTACGGCATAAGGACATTAAGAAAAAGTAATATCGGCAATGTGGCCTGTACCCCCCTGCGTCAATACCACCACCTTCTGCGGGGGGTGCGTCGGCCACTTGCCACTCGCCTCCACTTACTGACTCAGGAGCTTGATGTGGACCCCAGTGACTGTGACAAGTTGGTGCTTAAAAATATAGCGCCTTGGGAGCCACCCGGCTTTACAGTCGATGTTACCTGGCTCCCAGCACCAAAGGCCAAGGCGCCGGAGGCGGAGGTCCACCACTTGTTTCGTAACATCATTGTTCGTCACTTGGGGTCCCATCAATTGTACACCAACGGCTCCAAGTCGAGTGAATGTGTGGGTGCAAGTGTGTGGTCGACTGAATGTGCCCTCAGGTATCGGTTGCCGACTCATACATCTGTGTTTACTTCAGAACTTTTTGCTATTGACAAAGCCATAGACTATGCTCTCAATTCTAGACACGACTCATTTGTCATATTTTCAGATTCAAAATCAGCCCTTCAGGCAATTGCATCTTACACTACGGACTCTCACGAGATCCAGGGCCGCATCGTTAATAAGTTGCATTCATGCAACAAGTCATTCACGCTGATCTGGGTGCCTGGTCATTGTCGTATCTACGGCAATGAGCAGGCTGACTTACTTGCAAAGTCGGCTGTAGAGCTCGAGGAGACTTGGGACGTTCCTCGTGATCTACGGTCGAGTCTATCTCTCGGAAAGAAATCAATAAATCTTCTGTGGCAAGGTCAGTGGACCAGACTAAATATTCCAACTTGTAAGCCGTACCTGGGCGACTGGGACACTGCCAACCGTCCCAGTCGCCTAGAAGAAAAAGTGTTGGCACGGCTACGACTGAATGCCACCATTGTAACCCACATAAAACCATATATGGAAAGACGCTTCCCACCGCACTGTGACATCTGTAATGCGGTGTTATCTATTAGTCATATCATCCTGCGCTGTCGGCGATTTATTCGTGAACGTGCTTCACTTATAAATTACTGCGGCGCAGTAGACGTCCCCTTCACCCTTTCCACCATCCTGGGTGATGGGGACATTGTTATGACTGATAAATTGATGGCTTTCTTGAGAGAGACCAGACTGATCAGAGTGATGTGACTTTTTTACTGCGTGGTTATGGTTTTTATGAACAGTAAATATGTACATATTGTAATATTAATTAGGGTTGACAGTTGACATATTTTAAATAGTTCCTCCTCCCACCGATCTATTTCTAATATAGATGTCCCCTACATTAAGCCAAGTTCCTCGCCTGACAGTCACCAGCTGATGAGTGCAAGTGTGCAATATAGGAAGGTATTGGGCACTTGTAGTCGATGGTGGTCTGCTGGGCGAGGTTCTTCACTTTTTGTACAAATGATGTAAATACCTTATATTATCTTGCTTAAGTTGTTCTAATTAGGGACGACAGCTGACGTATATGGAAATGTTCCTGACTCGTCTGGTTCCCTTTCATATATTGATGTCCCCTATATTAGGTTGTGCCTCGACTGACAGTCACCAGGTGATGAGTGCAGGTATGTCATGTAGAAAGGCATTACATATCTGCAGTCGATGGTGTTCTGTTAGTCAAGGTATTTTTACCATTAGTGTAGGTCTAGCTATTTGTCTCTGTAGGATTTAGTATAGGTTAGCGATTTGTCTGTTAGGTGATTAGTTTTAGGGTCTTTAGATTAGTTTGTCTTTATATTATAAGGTATAAAACATATAAAACCAAGAAAAAATTTAAAAAAATAAAAATACAAAAAAATAAATAAATAAGATTAAAAATATTATATATATATGTACGTTTGCATGAAAAGGTGTCTGTATGTATGCATGGAAGTGTGTGTGTGTGTGTGTGTGTGTGTGTGTGTGTGTATATATATGTTTGTATATATATGTATATATATTTAAATGTATATACATATATATATATCCATGGCCTTAATAACCAGGGGCTTCGGCCCCGATGGTTGATAGGCCGGGTAAAAAAAAAAAAAAAAAAAAAAAAAAAAGTGTT